>NC_092421.1:9846231-10162385 GCF_040894005.1 Engystomops pustulosus | reverse complement strand
CTGTGTCCCCACATATATGATATATACCCCTCACACCACAACTGACCACACTGTGCCCCACATATATCATATATACCCCTCACACCACAACTGTGCACACTGTGTCCCCACATATATCATATATACCCCTCACACCACAACTGTACACACTGTGTCCCCACATATATCATATATACCCCTCACACCACAACTGACCACACTGTGCCTCCACATATATCATATATACCCCTCACACCACAACTGACCACACTGTGCCACCACATATATCATATATACCCCTCACACCACAACTGCCCACACTGTGCCCCACATATATCATATACACTCCTCACACCACAACTGCCCACACTGTGCCCCACATATATCATATATACCCCTCACACCACAACTGACCACACTGTGCCCCACATATATCATATACACTCCTCACACCAAAACTGACCACACTGTGTCCCCACATATATCATATATACCCCTCACACAACAACTGAACACACTGTGCCCCACATATATCATATAGACTCCTCGCACCACAACTGCCCACACTGTGTCCCCACATATATCATATATACCCCTCACACCACAACTGACCACACTGTGCCCCCACATATATCATAAATACCCCTCACACCACAACTGACCACACTGTGCCCCCACATATATCATAAATACCCCTCACACCACAACTGACCACACTGTGCCCAAATATATATCATATGTACCCCTCACACCACAACTGACCACACTGTGCCCCCACATATATCATATGTACCCCTCACACCACAACTGACCACACTGTGCCCCACATATATCATATATACCCCTCACACAACAACTGACCACACTGTGCCCCACATATATCATATACACTCCTCACACCAAAACTGACCACACTGTGTCCCCACATATATCATATATACCCCTCACACCACAACTGACCACACTGTGCCCCCACATATATCATAAATACCCCTCACACCACAACTGACCACACTGTGCCCAAATATATATCATATGTACCCCTCACACCACAACTGACCACACTGTGCCCCCACATATATCATATGTACCCCTCACACCACAACTGACCACACTGTGCCCCACATATATCATATATACCCCTCACACAACAACTGACCACACTGTGCCCCACATATATCATATACACTCCTCACACCAAAACTGACCACACTGTGTCCCCACATATATCATATATACCCCTCACACCACAACTGACCACACTGTGCCCCCACATATATCATAAATACCCCTCACACCACAACTGACCACACTGTGCCCAAATATATATCATATGTACCCCTCACATCACAACTGACCACACTGTGCCCCCACATATATCATATGTACCCCTCACACCACAACTGACCACACTGTGCCCCCACATATATCATATATACCCCTCACACAACAACTGACCACACTGTGCCCCCACATATATCATATATACCCCTCACACCACAACTGACCACACTGTGCCCTAGGATAAATTATGAACCCAGTAATGCAAGTGATCAAAGGCCGTACAGATTTCAAAAAGGTAGCAAAGAAAACATCAGCTCATCCCGCACAAATTCACATCTTTAAACAGTCCCGTACACCCAGAGGTCGCACTAAGATATTTCTAGAAGGGTAATATTACTCATCTTACTACTTTTGAGGAGTATATTTGGCCGGGGAGGAGTATGAAATTTTCAGTAATACATATATATATAACTCATGGCGGTATAGAATGGTGATAGACGCTATTTATATAATCATGTGTCAGTGTCTTCTGTGATTAAATTGAGGCAGTTGTAGTGATGTTACATTATGCATTGCCCAGACTGGAGCTGACACCACCAACCCCCCAACCAGACTGCGACTGCAGCCACCGAAACCTCCCACCACCAACCTGTGGCTGCAGCCACCAAAACCTCCCACCACCAAACTGTGGCTAACGCCACTGACACCAAACACCAAGACTGCAGCCGACGCCGCCGAACCCCAGTGGCCAGACTGCAGCTGATACTGCACATCCATGATGCTTGCCTTGTAAAAGCTTTTTTTTTTTTTTTTAAAGAAATTTTATTTCATTTTTTTTTGTGTGTGGGGGGGGCGTTTTTTCATTATTGTCATTTTTTGCCACCTGTGCACCCGCCAGACATGCAGCCCCACGTAACACACACCTAATGCCACCTCAGCACCCGCCAGACATGCAGCCCCACGTAACACACACCTCATGCCACCTCATCACCCGCCAGACATGCAGCCCCACGTAACACACACCTCATGCCACCTCAGCACCCGCCAGACATGCAGCCCCACGTAACACACACCTAATGCCACCTCAGCACCCGCCAGACATGCAGCCCCACGTAACACACACCTCATGCCACCTCATCACCCGCCAGACATGCAGCCCCACGTAACACACACCTCATGCCACCTCAGCACCCGCCAGACATGCAGCCCCACGTAACACACACCTAATGCCACCTCAGCCCCTGCCAGACATGCAGCCCACGTAACACACACCTCATGCCACCTGAGCACCCGCCAGACATGCAGCCCTACGTAACACACACCTCATGCCACCTGAGCACCCGCCAGACATGCAGCCCCACGTAACACACACCTCATGCCACCTCAGCACCCGCCAGACATGCAGCCCCACGTAACACACACCTAATGCCACCTCAGCACCCGCCAGACATGCAGCCGTACGTAACACACACCTCATGCCACCTCATCACCCGCCAGACATGCAGCCCCACGTAACACACACCTCATGCCACCTCAGCACCCGCCAGACATGCAGCCCCACGTAACACACACCTAATGCCACCTCAGCACCCGCCAGACATGCAGCCCCACGTAACACACACCTCATGCCACCTCAGCACCCGCCAGACATGCAGCCCCACGTAACACACACCTAATGCCACCTCAGCCCCTGCCAGACATGCAGCCCACGTAACACACACCTCATGCCACCTGAGCACCCGCCAGACATGCAGCCCTACGTAACACACACCTCATGCCACCTGAGCACCCGCCAGACATGCAGCCCCACGTAACACACACCTCATGCCACCTCAGCACCCGCCAGACATGCAGCCCCACGTAACACACACCTAATGCCACCTCAGCACCCGCCAGACATGCAGCCGTACGTAACACACACCTCATGCCACCTCATCACCCGCCAGACATGCAGCCCCACGTAACACACACCTCATGCCACCTCAGCACCCGCCAGACATGCAGCCCCACGTAACACACACCTAATGCCACCTCAGCACCCGCCAGACATGCAGCCCCACGTAACACACACCTCATGCCACCTCAGCACCCGCCAGACATGCAGCCCCACGTAACACACACCTAATGCCACCTCAGCCCCTGCCAGACATGCAGCCCACGTAACACACACCTCATGCCACCTGAGCACCCGCCAGACATGCAGCCCTACGTAACACACACCTCATGCCACCTCAGCCCCTGCCAGACATGCAGCCCACGTAACACACACCTCATGCCACCTGAGCAACCGCCAGACATGCAGCCCCACGTAACACACACCTCATGCCACCTCAGCACCCGCCAGACATGCAGCCCCACATAACACACACCTAATGCCACCTCAGCACCCGCCAGACATGCAGCCGTACGTAACACACACCTCATGCCACCTCAGCACCTGCCAGACATGCAGCCCCACGTAACACACACCTAATGCCACCTCAGCCCCTGCCAGACATGCAGCCCACGTAACACACACCTCATGCCACCTGAGCACCCGCCAGACATGCAGCCCTACGTAACACACACCTCATGCCACCTGAGCACCCGCCAGACATGCAGCCCCACGTAACACACACCTCATGCCACCTCAGCACCCGCCAGACATGCAGCCCCACGTAACACACACCTCATGCCACCTGAGCACCCGCCAGACATGCAACCCCACGTAACACACACCTCATGCCACCTCAGCACCCGCCAGACATGCAGCCCCACGTAACACACACCTCATGCCAACTCAGCCCCTGCCAGACATGCAGCCCCACGTAACACACACCTAATGCCACCTCAGCAACTGCCAGACATGCAGCCCTACGTAACACGCACCTCATGCCACCTGAGCACCCGCCAGACATGCAGCCCCACGTAACACACACCTCATGCCAACTCAGCCCCTGCCAGACATGCAGCCCCACGTAACACACACCTCATGCCACCTCAGCACCCGCCAGACATGCAGCCCCACGTAACACACACCTAATGCCACCTGAGCACCCGCCAGACATGCAGCCCCACGTAACACACACCTCATGCCAACTCAGCCCCTGCCAGACATGCAGCCCCACGTAACACACACCTAATGCCACCTCAGCAACTGCCAGACATGCAGCCCCACGTAACACACACCTCATGCCAACTCAGCCCCTGCCAGACATGCAGCCCCACGTAACACACACCTCATGCCAACTCAGCAACTGCCAGACATGCAGCCCTACGTAACACACACCTCATGCCACCTGAGCACCTGCCAGACATGCAGCCCCACGTAACACACACCTCATGCCACCTGAGCACCTGCCAGACATGCAGCCCCACGTAACACACACCTAATGCCACCTGAGCACCCACCAGACATGCAGTCCCATGTCAGATACAGGTGTTCCCTGACCTTACTACAGCCATCCTATCTCCTCCTGTGAAGCCCCCTCATCTCCATACACATATTTGCACACAGTCCCCCTACCAGTTCTTCTTGCAGGCAGCCATTACAGCTCCACTTCCTGCACTGTGAGGAGACTGTGTATAAAGCCACGCCCCTTTCCCGGAGGCTCCGCCCCCTCCCGTGACATCACTGCTGCACGGAGCAGCTCCAGTAAGATGTGGTGTGAGCTGAGCGGTGCCGGCCTGCGCGCTGTACTGCATATACCTGTGCGCTCCGGACCCTCAGCTCACAGGTAACGGCGCTTCACTGCCTCTGCTTGTTACTAGTACCCGCATCAGTTATAGGATGTGGGTACTATTGATTAAAGTTGTAGGAAGTCCGAGGAGGGGGAGAGGAGACCGGCCCCAGACAGAGGAGATCGGCCCTGTCCAGCCAGAAACCGACCGGCCCACCGGGAGAATTCCCGGTGAGTACAATGGCCAGTCCGCCCCTGAGCACCATATTACCTCTCCTAGATAAGACTAGCACCATATAGCCTCTCCTAGATAAGTCTAGCACCATATAGTCTCTCCTAGATAAGTCTAGCACCATATAGCCTCTCCTAGATAAGTCTAGCACCATATAGCCTCTCCTAGATAAGTCTAACACCATAAAGCCTCTCCTAGATAAGACTAGCACCATATAGCCTCTCCTAGATAAGTCTAGCACCATATAGCCTCTCCTAGATAAGTCTAGCACCATATAGCCTCTCCTAGATAAGTCTAGCACCATATAGCCTCTCCTAGATAAGTCTAGCACTATATAGTCTCTCCTAGATAAGTCTAACACCATATAGCCTCTTCTAGATAAGACTAGCACCATATAGCCTCTCCTAGATAAGTCTAGCACCATATAGCCTCTCCTAGATAAGTCTAGCACCATATAGCCTCTCCTAGATAAGTCTAACACCATATAGCCTCTTCTAGATAAGACTAGCACCATATAGCCTCTCCTAGATAAGTCTAACACCATATAGCCTCTTCTAGATAAGACTAGCACCATATAGCCTCTCCTAGATAAGACTAGCACCAAATAGCCTCTCCTAGATAAGTCTAGCACCATATAGCCTCTCCTAGATAAGTCTAGCACCATATAGCCTCTCCTAGATAAGTCTAGCACCATATAGCCTCTCCTAGATAAGTCTAGCACCATATAGCCTCTCCTAGATAAGACTAGCACCATATAGCCTCTCCTAGATAAGTCTAGCACCATATAGCCTCTCCTAGATAAGACTAGCACCATATAGCCTCTCCTAGATAAGACTAGCACCATATAGCCTCTCCTAGATAAGTCTAGCACCATATAGCCTCTCCTAGATAAGTCTAGCACCATATAGCCTCTCCTAGATAAGTCTAACACCATATAGCCTCTTCTAGATAAGACTAGCACCATATAGCCTCTCCTAGATAAGACTAGCACCATATAGCCTCTCCTAGATAAGTCTAGCACCATATAGCCTCTCCTAGATAAGTCTAGCATCATATAGCCTCTCCTAGATAAGACTAGCACCATATAGCCTCTCCTCGATAAGTCTAGCACCATATAGCCTCTCCTAGATAAGTCTAGCACCATATAGCCTCTCCTAGATAAGTCTAGCACCATATAGTCTCTCCTAGATAAGTCTAGCACCATATAGCCTCTCCTAGATAAGTCTAGCACCATATAGCCTCTCCTAGATAAGTCTAGCACTATATAGTCTCTCCTAGATAAGTCTAACACCATATAGCCTCTTCTAGATAAGACTAGCACCATATAGCCTCTCCTAGATAAGTCTAGCACCATATAGCCTCTCCTAGATAAGTCTAGCACCATATAGCCTCTCCTAGATAAGTCTAACACCATATAGCCTCTTCTAGATAAGACTAGCACCATATAGCCTCTCCTAGATAAGTCTAACACCATATAGCCTCTTCTAGATAAGACTAGCACCATATAGCCTCTCCTAGATAAGACTAGCACCAAATAGCCTCTCCTAGATAAGTCTAGCACCATATAGCCTCTCCTAGATAAGTCTAGCACCATATAGCCTCTCCTAGATAAGTCTAGCACCATATAGCCTCTCCTAGATAAGTCTAGCACCATATAGCCTCTCCTAGATAAGACTAGCACCATATAGCCTCTCCTAGATAAGTCTAGCACCATATAGCCTCTCCTAGATAAGACTAGCACCATATAGCCTCTCCTAGATAAGACTAGCACCATATAGCCTCTCCTAGATAAGTCTAGCACCATATAGCCTCTCCTAGATAAGTCTAGCACCATATAGCCTCTCCTAGATAAGTCTAACACCATATAGCCTCTTCTAGATAAGACTAGCACCATATAGCCTCTCCTAGATAAGACTAGCACCATATAGCCTCTCCTAGATAAGTCTAGCACCATATAGCCTCTCCTAGATAAGTCTAGCATCATATAGCCTCTCCTAGATAAGACTAGCACCATATAGCCTCTCCTCGATAAGTCTAGCACCATATAGCCTCTCCTAGATAAGTCTAGCACCATATAGCCTCTCCTAGATAAGTCTAGCACCATATAGTCTCTCCTAGATAAGTCTAGCACCATATAGCCTCTTCTAGATAAGACTAGCACCATATAGCCTCTCCTAGATAAGTCTAGCACCATATAGCCTCTTCTAGATAAGTCTAGCACCATATAGCCTCTCCTAGATAAGTCTAACACCATATAGCCTCTTCTAGATAAGTCTAGCATCATATAGCCTCTCCTAGATAAGACTAGCACCATATAGTCTCTCCTAGATAAGTCTAGCATCATATAGCCTCTCCTAGATAAGACTAGCACCATATAGTCTCTCCTAGATAAGTCTAGCACCATATAGTCTCTCCTAGATAAGACTAGCATCATATAGCCTCTCCTAGATAAGACTAGCACCATATAGTCTCTCCTAGATAAGTCTAGCATCATATAGCCTCTCCTAGATAAGACTATCACCATATAGCCTCTCCTAGATAAGTCTAGCACCATATAGCCTCTCCTAGATAAGTCTAGCACCGTACAGCCTCTCCTAGATAAGACTAGCACCATATAGCCTCTCCTAGATAAGTCTAGCACCATATAGCCTCTCCTAGATAAGTCTAGCACCATATAGTCTCTCCTAGATAAGTCTAGCACCATATAGTCTCTCCTAGATAAGACTAGCACCATATAGCCTCTCCTAGATAAGACTAGCACCATATAGTCTCTCCTAGATAAGTCTAGCACCATATAGCCTCTCCTAGATAAGTCTAGCACCATATAGTCTCTCCTAGATAAGTCTAGCACCATATAGCCTCTTCTAGATAAGACTAGCACCATATAGCCTCTTCTAGATAAGACTAGCACCATATAGCCTCTCCTAGATAAGTCTAGCACCATATAGCCTCTTCTAGATAAGTCTAGCACCATATAGCCTCTCCTAGATAAGTCTAGCACCATATAGTCTCTCCTAGATAAGTCTAGCACCATATAGCCTCTCCTAGATAAGTCTAGCATCATATAGCCTCTCCTAGATAAGACTAGCACCATATAGCCTCTCCTAGATAAGTCTAGCACCATATAGTCTCTCCTAGATAAGACTAGCACCATATAGCCTCTCCTAGATAAGTCTAGCATCATATAGCCTCTCCTAGATAAGACTAGCACCATATAGCCTCTCCTAGATAAGACTAGATAAAACCAGCCTGACCCAGTCCTTTACATCAGCTCTCTAATGAAGTCGTGCAGATTCCTGATGAGGTACCATCTGATGAGACAATCTTGGGGTCTCCAAAGGAAGCAGCACACTCGGTACCTTCTTCCCACTAATACCACACCAAGGATGAAACCCATTGTGCTTTCCAACTAAACAATATTTCTTTACTGAATAAACCCCTATGAGTAAACCCGAGTAAATAACAGAAGCAATAAAAAGGTCCACTAAAAGTTGTGCAGGAAGTTCATACATTTTTATGAGGGAACAGGACCTCCAGAGGGGGCGAGCTACCTACCTCAGTTTCTTACTCCTTAGCACATCTACAAGATTACACCATCACAGCACCCACCGAGGATTATCCCCAAAAGATGTACTGAATGTCTAGAGACAGCGAGGCTGTCCTAACGGCTGCTGTTCTTTTGGGACATGAGCTGGTACTCTCTATAAATACTTCCTCCTCCTTGTCAGGGGCTTCAATCACACATAAATATCTCACATGGATAATATTTATATTGTCAGCTCCTCCTATTGGTGGTGTATAATCTGTATGTAGTGAGCTCCCCCTAGTGGTGGTGTATAATGTGTATGTAGTGACCTCCCCCTAGTGGTGGTGTATAATCTGTATGTAGTGACCTCCCCCTAGTGGTGGTGTATAATCTGTATGTAGTGATCTCCCCCTAGTGGTGGTGTATAATCTGTATGTAGTGATCTCCTCCTAGTGGTGGTGTATAATCTGTATGTAGTGAGCTCCCCCTAGTGGTGGTGTATAAACTGTATGTAGTGAGCTCCCCCTAGTGGTGGTCTATAATCTGTATGTAGTGAGCTCCCCCTAGTGGTGGTGTGTAATCTGTATGTAGTGATCTCCTCCTAGTGGTGGTGTATAATCTGTATGTAGTGATCTCCCCCTAGTGGTGGTGTATAATGTGTATGTAGTGATCTCCTCCTAGTGGTGGTGTATAATCTGTATGTAGTGATCTCCCCCTAGTGGTGGTGTATAATGTGTATGTAGTGAGCTCCCCCTAGTGGTGGTGTATAATCTGTATGTAGTGATCTCCTCCTAGTGGTGGTGTATAATCTGTATGTAGTGAGCTCCCCCTAGTGGTGATGTATAATCTGTATGTAGTGAGCTCTTCCTAGTGGTGGTCTATAATCTGTATGTAGTGAGCTCCCCCTAGTGGTGGTGTATAATCTGTATGTAGTGATCTCCTCCTAGTGGTGGTGTATAATCTGTATGTAGTGATCTCCCCCTAGTGGTGGTGTATAATCTGTATGTAGTGATCTCCTCCTAGTGGTGGTGTATAATCTGTATGTAGTGAGCTCCCCCTAGTGGTGATGTATAATCTGTATGTAGTGATCTCCCCCTAGTGGTGGTGTATAATCTGTATGTAGTGATCTCCCCCTAGTGGTGGCGTATAATCTGTATGTAGTGAGCTCCCCCTAGTGGTGATGTATAATATGTATGTAGTGACCTCCCCCTAGTGTTGGCTGTATAATCTGTATGTAGTGATCTCCTCCTAGTGGTGGTGTATAATCTGTATGTAGTGATCTCCTCCTAGTGGTGGTGTATAATCTGTATGCAGTAATCCCCCCCTAGTGGTGGTGTATAATCTGTATGTAGTGAGCTCCCCCTAGTGGTGGTATATAATCTGTATGTAATGAGCTCCCCCTAGTGATGGTGTATAATCTGTATGTAGTGATCTCCCCCTAGTGGTGGTGTATAATCTGTATGTAGTGATCTCCTCCGAGTGGTGGTGTATAATCTGTATGTAGTGAGCTCCCCCTAGTGGTGGTATATAATCTGTATGTAATGAGCTCCCCCTAGTGATGGTGTATAATCTGTATGTAGTGATCTCCCCCTAGTGGTGGTGTATAACCTGTATGTAGTGATCTCCCCCTAGTGGTGGTGTATAATCTGTATGTAGTGAGCTCCCCCTAGTGGTGGTGTATAATCTGTATGTAGTGAGCTCCCCCTAGTGGTGGTGTATTATCTGTATGTAGCGAGCTCCCCCTAGTGGTGGTGTATAATCTGTATGTAGTGATCTCCCCCTAGTGGTGGTGTATAATCTGTATGTAGTGAGCTCCTCCTAGTGGTGGTGTATAATCTGTATGTAGTGAGCTCCCCCTAGTGGTGGTGTATAATCTGTATGTAGTGATCTCCCCCTAGTGGTGGTGTATAATCTGTATGTAGTGATCGCCCCCTAGTGGTGGTGTATAATCTGTATGTAGTGATCTCCCCCTAGTGGTGGTGTATAATCTGTATGTAGTGAGCTCCCCCTAGTGGTGGTGTATAAACTGTATGTAGTGAGCTCCCCCTAGTGGTGGTCTATAATCTGTATGTAGTGAGCTCCCCCTAGTGGTGGTGTGTAATCTGTATGTAGTGATCTCCCCCTAGTGGGGGTGTATAATCTGTATGTAGTGATCTCCCCCTAGTGATGGTGTATAATCTGTATGTAGTGAGCTCCCCCTAGTGGTGGGGTATAATCTGTTTGTAATGAGCTCCCCCTAGTGGTGGGGTATAATCTGTATGTAGTGAGCTCCCCCTAGTGGTGATGTATAATCTGTATGTAGTGAGCTCCTCCTAGTGGTGGTGTATAATCTGTATGTAGTGAGCTCCCCCTAGTGGTGGTGTATAATCTGTATGTAGTGAGCTCCCCCTAGTGGTGGCTGTACAATCTGTATGTAGAGATCTCCCCCTAATAGTGGGTGCATAATCTGTATGTGAGGAGCTCCCCCTAGTGGTGGTGTATAATCTGTATGTGAGGAGCTCCCCCTAGTGGTGGTGTATAATCTGTATGTGAGGAGCTCCCCCTAGTGGTGGTGTATTATCTGCATGTAGTTCTCTATTTTCTAGTGGTGGATGACAAACTTTACATATGAATTTTATTTCTGTTTTTCTCTCTTAAATTCAAGGTGTGGACATGCTGCTTACCTGTGTTGACTACATGGTATCCCCGGTTATTCTGGGTGTCACCACTGACCTGTGTCTGGAGAGCTGTGGGGTACATGAGTGTGTACTGGGAAGTCTGGCAGCGGGAAGATCCACCATTGTGGACTCAGCATCAGGACCTCTTATCGAGACGATGCTGCGGCGCTCTATGACTTATGTAATGGAGGGAAAAGAGGTTCTGGTTATCGGCGCTGGTGGCATTAGCAAAAAATTCATCTGGCTGGCTGCTCAGAGTTATGGGATCAAGGTAACATGTGGTCTCATTTAAACCATTGACTCGAAGGCTGGATACAGATCCTTAAAATCCTACTGTATAGGATGTAGGAGGGAACATGTGGTGCACGGTACTTGGATTCTGGGCTTTATGGTTGGGGGAGGCCGACAAACCAGATAATAGGTCTGGGGAATGGATGATGAAAGAGGGGACAGCAATAGCCAGGGCCTGGGGTAGTTGTATAGCGGGTTCGGGTAGTTTATACAATATTTGCCCTGAGTGAGGTATAACTAGGTGCTGGAAGCCTATGGCCTTGGCGTAAGTTGCCAAAAGGTGCATCAAATGCATTGGCCTCGGGTACATAGATACAAGGCCAGTCAGTGAGCTGGGTGAAGCATGGCCCATGCCCTGATGCCAGATTGTCACCAACAATACTGTATACAATATAACTAATATAGTAAGATGGTTTAGAGTTCAGTGTCCATCTTTCTAGCCTTACAGTGAGACATTCTACTCTCAAACACCAACCTCTCCATCCAGGGTGGTAATATGCTTTCTGAAGCCAAACCCAGACCTTGGCAGAGGACCCACAAGAGGCCACATAAAATAAAGTTGTTGGCTGGATTCGCCCCATGTGTCTTGTGTTTGCCCTCGGGTATGTAGGGACTAGGGTTGGGTAGTAAATAGTCCAGCAGTTCTGGTTCCAGGAAAGGGCAACAAAAAATTCCAGGATCTTGGGTACGTCGATACTAAGTTCTTGCCCATAGTAATGGAGAGTCTAGCTATGAGGACCCCATAACTGCTATAACTGATGCATGATATTTTGGGCCTCTTTACTGATTTTAGTAGAGGGATAACACCACATATATGTAACGTTCCCATTTTTTGATTTCTCTCAACAGATCCATTTGGTGGAGTCGGATCCAGGGCATTTTGCCTCATCGCTTGTCACCTCCTTCATCCATTACGATTATGACGATAACTCTTGTGGCGATGAGGAACATGCACAGAACATCTTGTCTATGGTCAGGGAGAAAGGCCTCCATCTCTCTGGTTGCATGGCTTTTTGGGATGAGTGCACTATCTTGGCTGCCATCTTATGTCGTATGTTAGGTCTTCCTGGAACACCTCCAAGTGCAGTGAGGCTCGCCAAGCGCAAAACTCAAACCCATTTGCGTCTCCTCCACATGACGTCTCCGTCTCCACCATTCCCTTATGCTGGGGCGTTTGCTGTACCCTGCTTTCCTTTAGGTCCCGGTACAGGGGGTGTAGAGGCAGCAGAGTCGGTCCTCTCCTACCCATTGGTATTGAAGCCAGAATCTGGAGCAGGAGCTGTTGGTGTGCGACTGGTCCAGGATGCAATAGAGTGTAGAAAGTTAGTTAAACAAATGGGGGTAGAACCTGATACCTGTAAGTTGGTGAGAAATGATTCCACCATAGATACAGGTGAAGTCTATCTTAAAGAACAAAGTTTGAAGCCAAAAATTGGGGGTGTGTGCAACCTAAGTGTCCCTGGAGATGGGTTATCTAATGGAGTGACTAGTGCGGAACGTTCTGAGCCGAAAAACGTACCAGTTCAGACGCCTCCCCCATTGCTGGCCGAGTACATCACAGGCTCTGAGCACGATGTGGACTTGGTCCTGGGTTTTAATGGGCGCCTCTTGGCTGCATATGTATCAGACAATGGGCCCACTCTACTTCCTGGTTTCACTGAAACCGCAGCAGCACTTCCATCACGTCTTAGTCCAGAACGCCGCTGTCAGCTGGTGCAAGCCGCTATGCGCAGTTGTAAAGCGCTGGGCCTGTACCCCGGGGTTTTCAATGTAGAACTCAAAATGACGGACTGTGGGCCACGCTTGCTAGAAATCAACCCTCGGATGGGTGGATTTTATCTGCGGGATTGGATTCGTCATATCTATGGCACTGACCTTGTGCTTGTTGCCCTGGCACTGTCTTGTGGGATGGAGCCAGCATTGCCAGAGAGGGGGGCACAAGACAGCGCCGTTCTGGTGGGTGTAATGTGCACCGGAGAATCTCACGAGAAGGCTCTGGCCGGCACAGCCAATCCACAGAGATTGTCCGAGCTGCATAATGCTATGTACATCCGATTCAACCGTCTGGAGGGTAGTCCAGTCTACCGTCCGGATCAGGAGCCATATGGCAATGTGGCATGTCAGGGACAAAGCCAAAAGGAGGCCAGGGAAAGACTTCTAGGGGTGTGCTCCGCGCTTGGGCTGGACTCTCCAGGATATCCATTGAGTTATCTGACTGGAGAGTTCCAGTGAGCGATATGCTAGTCTGTGATGTAGAAGGGGCCAGGAACAGTGGGATCAACAATGGAGAGCAAAAAAGAACAAAGTATACGGGTTTATCTTTCCTTATTCTAACATATTTTGCACATATTCTTATGACCATGTGAACAACACTCTGGATACCTAATGCAGTGAAGGGGTTTTCCCACCTCATTCCATGGACATGAAGACATGACGGCTTCTGGGACCTACGGGAGTAACGGGGTCCCTGACCACGGTCTGCCAATTCTTGATGCCCTGACTCCATTAAGTCCACAAACCAATGAGACTATGGGAGTTGTGAGAGGAGCATCGGCCATTGCCATCACCATCGGCCATTGCCATCACCATCGGCCATTGCCATCACCATCGGCCATTGCCAGTCAGGGAAACCCTCTTACTCTCTGTAAGTGGAATATTGCATAATGGATGGATGGGAAAACCCCTCTAAGGATAGCAAGTCTCACTTCTTAGAGGTAGAGTACAGAACTTAATGTACAGAACAGAAATGAATCCTTCTTCCCACTAGTCTAGTTGTCTCTTTCCAGGTGTTATCTCACATGTATTAAATGTCTTTGTAACTTTTGAAGAAATCTTTTCAATATGATCCAGATGATCGGGGACATCTAATTAAGGATCAAGTCAAGTCTGTAAGTTCTTACTGTAATAAATTATCTTTAATTTGATATAGAAAATTTAGGATGTTGTCCTTACTGACCGGAAGAACAAACTAGAAGGTGTTTTCCAGGAAACATTGACGACCTGTCCTTAACTCTGTCCATTGGCACCCATCTCGAGCAGCAGAAGAATAACTGATCCGCAGTACCCCAAAACGTCCACTATGCAGTATATTGAGCTATGTGTTTGTACTTCCTTACACTGAGCTTTTTAATGAGAATGTTGGGTTTTGGTCCCCTATGACTACTGATAACCCATCATGGGTCTACCCTGTAGTTAATCTATACCTTAATCCCAGATAAAATGATATACTTCATTAACAAATTCTGCTTAGTTTGTAAAAAAATAAAGCTCCTCCTCCCCATAGAGATGTGTATTCCAGCCTGTACAGTGTGTGACTATGGAGGCTGCATGATCTCTCATCTTATCTTCCTGTGTTTGTTTACACAGCTCCTAGAAGGGAGGATAAACCCCTTTACTTTCATAAATCCTCATGCTCCTCCCTCCCATAGAGATGTGTATTGCACCCTGTACAGTGTGTGTCTATAGAGGATGCATAAGCTCACATCTAATCTTACTGTGTTTGGTTACACAGCTCTGAGATGGGAAGATTAACCCCTTTACTTTCATAACTCCTCAAGCTCCTCCCTCCCATAGAGATGCGTATTTCAGCCTGTACAGTGTGTGTCCATGGAAGATACATGGGCTCACATCTGATCTAAAAAAAAATTAGATTTTTCCACATTTCTGACTCAACGTGCACCCTTCATCCAGTGTCCCATTGAGGATAAAATTTACAAGTCGTAAAAACCAGCGTCCGTCTAAAAAGGGGGGTACTCTGTGATCCTCTATAGCTCTGATTGTGGGGTCCTAGGCACAGGACCTCTACTGATAGGTCACCAACCCCAAGGAAAGGTCCTCCATGGTTTTTCCTGGAAAGTCATTTTAAGGACAAATTCTGTAAAAAAAAAAAAAGAAAGAAATAAAATTGATAAAACGTAAAATCTTGTACAGAATATTCTACAACAATAAAAGACTGAGTGAAGATTGTCTTATTATGTCCCAATGTGAAAGGTGTTATTATGATTTCATTATATTATCTCATAATGGGATAAAGGAACCCAACACATTGAAAAAATAGTCTTATCAGGTGTCCGGGAATGATATAATGTTTCTGTGTCATTATCTAAACTTCTGCTTATTCAGGTCTTAGGAGTCCAGTGGGCGGTCTTATCAATGATAAACAGCATCTCTATAGATACATTCATACAGGGGAAAGTGTCAAGCACACCGGACCCATAAAACACCTTCATGGAGCAGAACGGTCATGTGCGCGGCCGTCTGCTCCATTAGTCTGATGGAGCAATGAGGGGTCCGACGGAGGTAACAGGGACCCCATCGGACCCCTCGTTCTCGCGATCTATGGGGGTCTCAGCACTGGGAAAACCCTTTTAACATATCATATTGGAAATCATAGAGACAACACCTTAAATATATTAGAAGTAGCGTAGAATTCCCCACATTAGTGATATCACAAGGGGGTGAATATTATTACCATTAGAGCCCCCCCTCATTAATAAAGACATCTAATTGACACATGGTAATAACCAATGATGAACTCAGGAGCCTTCAATAAGCATGATTCCACAAGACACGAGAAACCAGCACAGAGAAAAACCTCCAGAACCGGCTCCAGCTCGTCAGCAAACCCTAGACACGTGCACGGATGGAGAGCCGGAGAACAGGAAAAATCCTCCAGCATCGGGTCTCATCCAAGAAAATTCAGTTCAAATTGGAGCATAAAATCCACCAGTCACATAACAGACTGACACGTTTCACGCTAACTGCTCATAATCATAGAAAATAACATCAAAATCACGGGTACAGAAAGGATTCAGACTCCGTAACCCCTTAATGTCCGGGCCCCTTTTTCGTTTTTTGCCTTTCCATTTTTTACTCCCCACTTTCAAAAATCTAAAGTGCTGTGCGATGGCTTTTCTGCACTTCATGGTATTTAATATTCCATGCCATGTACTGGGAAGCGGGAAAAAAAATTCCAATTGCAGTTAAATTGGTGAAAAAATGCATTTCCACCATTTTCTTGTGGGCTTGGATTTTACGGCTTTCACTGTGCGCCCCCAATGACATGTCCACTTTATTCTTCGGGTCGGTGCGATCACAGGGATCACACATTTGTATAGGTTTAGTGTTTTCATACATTTACAAAATCTGAAACCTCTTTTACAAAAAAAATGTGTCATTTTGCCGTATTTCGGCGCTAATAACTCATTCATACTTTGACGTACAGAGCTGTGAGTGGTGTCATTTTTTGCGGGATGAGATGATGTTGTCGCTGCTACCATTTTAAGGACTGTGCGGCCTTTTGATCACCTTTTAAGAAAAAAATTATATGTTGCACAATGGCAAAAAAGTGCATTTTTGAAAGACCACCTAGGGTACTTTCTCAGAAAGATTTCTTAGAAATGTTTTCTGTTTTCTGAGAATGTAAACACCTAGAAACAGAACATTAAGCCAATTTTGAACAAACTGGGGCAGATTTACTTACCCGGTCCGTTCGCGATCCAGCGGCGCGTTCTCTGCGTTGGATTCGGGTCCGGCCGGGATTCATCAAGGTAGTTCCTCCGCCGTCCACCAGGTGGCGCTGCTGCGCTGAAAAGCATCTGAACGCGCCGGAATTCACCGGGCTGGACCAAGTGAAGGTGAGCGCGTCCGAAGCGACACATTTCTTTTTTTAAATGCGGCGGTTTTTCCGAATCCGTCGGGTTTTCGTTCGGCCACGCCCCCCGATTTCCGTCGCGTGCATGCCGGTGCCAATGCGCCACAATCCGATCGCGTGCGCCAAAATCCTGGGGCAATACAGGGGAAATCGGCGCAAATCGGAAATATTCGGGTAACACATCGGGAAAACGCGAATCGGGCCCTTAGTAAATGACCCCCAATATCTTTCTTTTATTAAACACTCAGTTTATACAAAACAGTATGCAATGAAATAGTTTTCACAAATGGGTAGATGAGGATATCACATTAAATACATAAAATTCACGGGGATATGAAATGTGAGTGATTTTAAAAGGAGGTCACGTATTCAAGATACAAGGAAGTTTTTATGTGCAAGAAGCTGCATTAAAGTGCAAATCTAATAGTAATCTTGCTGCCTTCAATGCACAAAGTAACATTACTATTCAGATTTTAATAATGTGACAACATACCCATGATGATGAAGTTACACCCGCCCACAATGAACAAAAGATTTTTTTTTAAGATAAGTATCAAATCTAGGTGTTTGTTCAGACCTTGTGGAGCTTTACTCCCCAAAGTAAAAATCCAAAATGTCTCCCTGTTAAATAATTTTCTTTTCATGTCACCCCCTCTCACAGGTCGAAACACCTTTTCTATGCCCCTCCATGATAAATGTGTACAATTTTTTTTATGTATATCTCTGAAATGGCGTGATGGAGCCGAGATATTTACTGAGTTGTATGTAATATCTTATCTACTGTAGATGTAGAGGATGCCCCCTGTCTATGGTGATGATAGAACCTCCTCTGCTCTAGGTGTAGAGGATACCCCCTGTCTATGGTGATGATAGAACCTCCTCTGCTCTAGGTGTAGAGGATACCCCCTGTCTATGGTGATGGTAGAACCTCCTCTCCTCTAGGTGTAGAGGATGTCCCCTGTCTATGGTGATGGTAGAACCTCCTCTCCTCTAGGTGTAGAGGATCCCCCCTGTCTATGGTGATGATAGAACCTCCTCTCCTCTAGGTGTAGAGGATGCCCCCTGTCTATGGTGATGGTAGAACCTCCTCTCCTCTAGGTGTAGAGGATGCCCCTGTCTATGGTGATGGTAGAACCTCCTCTCCTCTAGGTGTAGAGGATGCCCCTGTCTATGGTGATGGTAGAACCTCCTCTCCTCTAGGTGTAGAGGATGTCCCCTGTCTATGGTGATGGTAGAACCTCCTCTCCTCTAGGTGTAGAGGATCCCCCCTGTCTATGGTGATGATAGAACCTCCTCTCCTCTAGGTGTAGAGGATGCCCCCTGTCTATGGTGATGGTAGAACCTCCTCTCCTCTAGGTGTAGAGGATGCCCCCTGCCTATGGTGATAGTAGAACCTCCTCTCCTCTAGGTGTAGAGGATGCCCCCTGTCTATGGTGATGGTAGAACCTCCTCTCCTCTAGGTGTAGAGGATGCCCCCTGTCTATGGTGATGGTAGAACCTCCTCTCCTCTAGGAGTAGAGGATGTCCCCTGTCTATGGTGATGGTAGAACCTCCTCTCCTCTAGGAGTAGAGGATGCCCCCTGTCTATGGTGATGGTAGAACCTCCTCTCCTCTAGGTGTAGAGGATGACCCCTGTCTATGGTGATGGTAGAACCTCCTCTCCTCTAGGTGTAGAGGATGCCCCCTGTCTATGGTGATGGTAGAACCTCCTCTCCTCTAGGTGTAGAGGATGCCCCCTGTCTATGGTGATGGTAGAACCTCCTCTCCTCTAGGTGTAGAGGATGCCCCCTGTCTATGGTGATGGTAGAACCTCCTCTCCTCTAGGTGTAGAGGATGTCCCCTGTCTATGGTGATGGTAGTACCTCCTCTCCTCTAGGTGTAGAGGATGCCCCCTGTCTATGGTGATGGTAGAACCTCCTCTCCTCTAGGTGTAGAAGATGCCCCCTGGCTACGGTGATGGTAGAACCTTCTCTCCTCTAGGTGTAGAGGATGCCCCCTGTCTATGGTGATGGTAGAACCTCCTCTCCTCTAGGTGTAGAAGATGCCCCCTGGCTACGGTGATGGTAGAACCTTCTCTCCTCTAGGTGTAGAGGATGTCCCCTGTCTATGGTGATGGTAGAACCTTCTCTCCTCTAGGTGTAGAGGATGCCCCCTGTGTATGGTGATGGTAGAACCTTCTCTCCTCTAGGTGTAGAGGATGTCCCCTGTCTATGGTGATGGTAGTACCTCCTCTCCTCTAGGTGTAGAGGATGCCCCCTGTCTATGGTGATGGTAGAACCTCCTCTCCTCTAGGTGTAGAAGATGCCCCCTGGCTACGGTGATGGTAGAACCTTCTCTCCTCTAGGTGTAGAGGATGCCCCCTGTCTATGGTGATGGTAGAACCTCCTCTCCTCTAGGTGTAGAAGATGCCCCCTGGCTACGGTGATGGTAGAACCTTCTCTCCTCTAGGTGTAGAGGATGTCCCCTGTCTATGGTGATGGTAGAACCTTCTCTCCTCTAGGTGTAGAGGATGCCCCCTGTGTATGGTGATGGTAGAACCTTCTCTCCTCTAGGTGTAGAGGATGCCCCCTGTCTATGGTGATGGTAGAACGTTCTCTCCTCTAGGTGTAGAGAATGTCCCCTGTCTATGGTGATGGTAGAACCTCCTCTCCTCTAGGTGTAGAGGATGTACCCTGTCTATGGTGATGATAGAACCTCCTCTCCTCTAGGTGTAGAGGATGTCCCCTGTCTATGGTGATGGTAGAACCTCCTCTCCTCTAGGTGTAGAGGATGTCCCCTGTCTATGGTGATGGTAGAACCGCCTCTCCTCTAGGTGTAGAGGATGTCCCCTGTCTAAGAACCTTATCTCCTCTAGGTGTAGAGGATGCCCCCTGTCTATGGTGATGGTAGAACCTCCTCTCCTCTAGGTGTAGAGGATGCCCCCTGTCTATGGTGATGGTAGAACCTTCTCTCCTCTAGGTGTAGAGGATGTCCCCTGTCTATGGTCATGGTAGAACCTCCTCTCCTCTAGGTGTAGAGGATGTCCCCCTGTCTATGGTGAAGGTAGAACCTCCTCTCTTCTAGGTGTAGAGGATGCCCCTGTCTATGGTGATGGTAGAACCTCCTCTCCTCTAGGTGTAGAGGATGCCCCCTGTCTATGGTGATGGTAAAACCTCCTCTGCTCTAGGTGTAGAGGATGCCTCCTGTCTATGGTGATGGTAGAACCTTCTCTCCTCTAGGTGTAGAGGATGCCCCCCGTCTATGGCGATGGTAGAACCTCCTCTCCTCTAGGTGTAGAGGATGTCCCCTGTCTATGGTGATGGTAGAACCTCCTCTCCTCTAGGTGTAGAGGATGCCCCCTGTCTATGGTGATGGTAGAACCTCCTCTCCTCTAGGAGTAGAGGATGTCCCCTGTCTATGGTGATGGTAGAACCTCCTCTCCTCTAGGAGTAGAGGATGCCCCCTGTCTATGGTGATGGTAGAACCTCCTCTCCTCTAGGTGTAGAGGATGACCCCTGTCTATGGTGATGGTAGAACCTCCTCTCCTCTAGGTGTAGAGGATGCCCCCTGTCTATGGTGATGGTAGAACCTCCTCTCCTCTAGGTGTAGAGGATGCCCCCTGTCTATGGTGATGGTAGAACCTCCTCTCCTCTAGGTGTAGAGGATGCCCCCTGTCTATGGTGATGGTAGAACCTCCTCTCCTCTAGGTGTAGAGGATGTCCCCTGTCTATGGTGATGGTAGTACCTCCTCTCCTCTAGGTGTAGAGAATGCCCCCTGTCTATGGTGATGGTAGAACCTCCTCTCCTCTAGGTGTAGAAGATGCCCCCTGGCTACGGTGATGGTAGAACCTTCTCTCCTCTAGGTGTAGAGGATGCCCCCTGTCTATGGTGATGGTAGAACCTCCTCTCCTCTAGGTGTAGAAGATGCCCCCTGGCTACGGTGATGGTAGAACCTTCTCTCCTCTAGGTGTAGAGGATGTCCCCTGTCTATGGTGATGGTAGAACCTTCTCTCCTCTAGGTGTAGAGGATGCCCCCTGTGTATGGTGATGGTAGAACCTTCTCTCCTCTAGGTGTAGAGGATGCCCCCTGTCTATGGTGATGGTAGAACCTTCTCTCCTCTAGGTGTAGAGAATGTCCCCTGTCTATGGTGATGGTAGAACCTCCTCTCCTCTAGGTGTAGAGGATGTCCCCTGTCTATGGTGATGGTAGAACCGCCTCTCCTCTAGGTGTAGAGGATGTCCCCTGTCTAAGAACCTTATCTCCTCTAGGTGTAGAGGATGCCCCCTGTCTATGGTGATGGTAGAACCTCCTCTCCTCTAGGTGTAGAGGATGCCCCCTGTCTATGGTGATGGTAGAACCTTCTCTCCTCTAGGTGTAGAGGATGTCCCCTGTCTATGGTCATGGTAGAACCTCCTCTCCTCTAGGTGTAGAGGATGTCCCCCTGTCTATGGTGAAGGTAGAACCTCCTCTCTTCTAGGTGTAGAGGATGCCCCTGTCTATGGTGATGGTAGAACCTCCTCTCCTCTAGGTGTAGAGGATGCCCCCTGTCTATGGTGATGGTAAAACCTCCTCTGCTCTAGGTGTAGAGGATGCCTCCTGTCTATGGTGATGGTAGAACCTTCTCTCCTCTAGGTGTAGAGGATGCCCCCCGTCTATGGCGATGGTAGAACCTCCTCTCCTCTAGGTGTAGAGGATGTCCCCTGTCTATGGTGATGGTAGAACCTCCTCTCCTCTAGGTGTAGAGTATGCCCCCTGTCTATGGTGATGGTAGAACCTCCTCTCCTCTAGGTGTAGAGGATGTCCCCCTGTCTATGGTGATGGTAGGACCTCCTCTCCTCTAGGTGTAGAGAATGCCCCTGTCTATGGTGATGGTAGAACCTCCTCTCCTCTAGGTGTAGAGGATGCCCCCTGTCTATGGTGATGGTGTAACCTCCTCTCCTCTAGGTGTTGAGGATGCCTCCTGTCTATGGCGATGGTAGAACCTCCTCTCCTCTAGGTGTAGAGGATGCCCCCTGTCTATGGTGATGGTAGAACCTCCTCTCCTCTAGGTGTAGAGTATGCCCCCTGTCTATGGTGATGGTAGAACATCCTCTCCTCTAGGTGTAGAGGATGCCTCCTGTCTATGGTGATGGTAGAACCTTCTCTCCTCTAGGTGTAGAGGATGCCCCCAGTCTATGGCCATGGTAGAATCTCCTCTCCTCTAGGTGTAGAGGATGCCCCCTGTCTATGGTGATGGTAGAACCTTCTCTCCTCTAGGTGTAGAGGATGCCCCCCGTCTATGGCGATGGTAGAACATCCTCTCCTCTAGGTGTAGAGGATGCCTCCTGTCTATGGTGATGGTAGAACCTCCTCTCCTCTAGGTGTAGAGGATGCCCCCTGTCTATGGTGATGGTAAAACCTCCTCTCCTCTAGGTGTAGAGAATGCCCCCTGTCTATGGTGATGGTAGAACCTCCTCTCCTCTAGGTGTAGAGGATGCCCCCTGTCTATGGTGATGGTAGAACCTCCTCTCCTCTAGGTGTAGAGGATGTCCCCCGTCTATGGTGATGGTAGAACCTCCTCTCCTCTAGGTGGAGAGGATGCCCCCTGTCTATGGTGATGATATAACCTCCTCTCCTCTAGGTGTAGAGGATGTCCCCTGTCTATGGTGATGGTTGAACTGCCTCTCCTCTAGGTGTAGAGGATGCCCCCTGTCTATGGTGATGGTAGAACCTCCTCTCCTCTAGGTGTAGAGGATGCCCCCTGTCTATGGTGATGGTAAAACCTCCTCTCCTCTAGGTGTAGAGGATGCCCCCCGTCTATGGTGATGGTAGAACCTCCTCTCCTCTAGGTGTAGAGGATGCCCCCTGTCTATGGTGATGGTAGAACCTCCTCTCCTCTAGGTGTAGAGAATGCCCCCTGTCTATGGTGATGGTAGAACCTCCTCTCCTCTAGGTGTAGAGGATGCCCCCTGTCTATGGTGATAGTAGAACCTCCTCTCCTCTAGGTGTAGAGGATGCCCCCCGTCTATGGTGATGATAGAACCTCCTCTCCTCTAGGTGTAGAGGATGTCTCCTGTCTATGGTGATGGTAGAACTGCCTCTCCTCTAGGTGTAGAGGATGCCCGCTGTCTATGGTGATGGTAGAACCTCCTCTCCTCTAGGTGTAGAGGATGCCCCCTGTCTATGGTGATGGTAGAACCTCCTCTCCTCTAGGTGTAGAGGATGCCCCCTGTCTATGGTGATGGTAGAACCTCCTCTCCTCTAGGTGTAGAGGATGCCCCCTGTCTATGGTGATTGTAGAACCTCCTCTCCTCTAGGTGTAGAGGATACCCCCTGTCTATGTTGATGGTAGAACATTCTCTCCTCTAGGTGTAGAGGATGCCCCCCGTCTATGGCGATGGTAGAACCTCCTCTCCTCTAGGTGTAGAGGATGCCCCCCGTCAATGGTGATGATAGAACCTCCTCTCCTCTAGGTGTAGAGGATGCCCCCCGTCTATGGTGATGATAGAACCTCTTCTCCTTTAGGTGTAGAGGATGCCCCCCGCCTATGGTGATGGTAGAACCTCCTCTCCTCTAGGTGTAGAGGATGCCCCCTGTCTATGGTGATGGTAGAACCTCCTCTCCTCTAGGTGTAGAGGATGCCCCCTGTTTATGGTGATGGTAGAACCTCCTCTCCTCTAGGTGTAGAGGATGCCCCCTGTCTATGGTGATGGTAGAACCTCCTCTCCTCTAGGTGTAGAGGATGCCCCCTGTCTATGGTGATGGTAGATCCTCCTCTCCTCTAGGTGTAGAGGATGTCCCCTGTCTATGGTGATGGTAGAACCCCCTCTCCTCTAGGTGTAGAGGATGCCTCCTGTCTATGGTGATGGTAGAACCTCCTCTCCTCACTGTGTAGAGGATGCCCCCTGTCTATAGTGATGGTAGAACCGCCTCTCCTCTTGGTGTAGAGGATGCACCCTGTCTATGGTGATGATAGAACCTCCTCTCCTCTAGGTGTAGAGGATGCCCCCTGTCTATGGTGATGGTAGAACCTCCTCTCCTCTAGGTGGAGAGGATGCCCCCTGTCTATGGTGATGGTAGAACCTCCTCTCCTCTAGGTGTAGAGGATGCCCCCTGCCTATGGTGATAGTAGAACCTCCTGTCCTCTAGGTGTAGAGGATGCCCCCTGTCTATGGTGATGGTAGAAGCTCCTCTCCTCTAGGTGTAGAGGATGCCCCCTGTCTATGGTGATGGTAGAACCTCCTCTCCTCTAGGTGTAGAGGATGTCCCTGTCTATGGTGATGGTAGACCCTCCTCTCCTCTAGGTGTAGAGGATGCCCCCTGTCTATGGTGATGGTAGAACCTCCTCTCCTCTAGGTGTAGAGGATGCCCCCTGTCTATGGTGATGGTAGAACCTCCTCTCCTCTAGGTGTAGAGGATTCCCCCTGTCTATGGTGATGGTAGAACCTCCTCTCCTCTAGGTGTAGAGGATGCCCCCTGTCTATGGTGATGGTGGAACCCCCTCTCCTGTAGGTGTAGAGGGTGCCCCCTGTCTATGGTAATGGTAGAACCTCCTCTCCTCTAGGTGTAGACGATGACCCTGTCTATGGTGATGGTAGAACCTCCTCTCCTCTAGGTGTAGAGGATGCCCCCTGTCTATGGTGATGGTAGAACCGCCTCTCCTCTAGGTGTAGAGGATGCCCCCTGCCTATGGTGATGGTAGAACCGCCCTCTCCTCTAGGTGTAGAGGATGCCCCCTGTCTATGGTGATGTAGAACCTCCTCTGCTCTAGGTGTAGAGGATGCCCCCTGTCTATGGTGATGGTAGAACCTCCTCTCCTCTAGGTGTAGAGGATGCCCCTGTCTATGGTGATGGTAGAACCTCCTCTCCTCTAGGTGTAGAGGATGCCCCTGTCTATGGTGATGTAGAACCTCCTCTCCTCTAGGTGTAAAGGATGCCCCTGTCTATGGTGATGGTAGAACCTCCTCTCATCTAGGTGTAGAGGATGCCCCCTGTCTATGGTGATGGTAGAACCGCCTCTCCTCTAGGTGTAGAGGATGCCCCCTGCCTATGGTGATGGTAGAACCGCCCTCTACTCTAGGTGTAGAGGATGCCCCCTGTCTATCGTAATGGTAGAACCTCCTCTCCTCTAGGTGTAGAGGATGTTCCCTGTCTATGGTGATGGTAGAACCTCTGTTCCTCTAGGTGTAGAGGATGCCCCCTGTCTATGGTGATGGTAGAACCTCCTCTCCTCTAGGTGTAGAGGATGTCCCCTCTCTATGGTGATGGTAGAACCTCCTCTCCTCTAGGTGTAGAGGATGCCCCTGTCTATGGTGATGGTAGAACCTCCTCTCCTCTAGGTGTAGAGGTGCCCCCAGTCTATGGTGATGGTAGAACCTCCTCTCCTCTAGGTGTAGAGGATGCCCCCTGTCTATAGTGATGGTAGAACCTCCTCTCCTCTAGGTGTAGAGGATGCCCCCTGTCTATGGTGATGGTAGAACCTCCTCTCCTTTAGGTGTAGAGGATGCCCTCTGTCTATGGTGATGGTAGAACCTCCTCTCCTCTAGGTGTAGAGGATGCCCCCTGTCTATGGTGATGGTAGAACCTCCTCTCCTCTAGGTGTAGAGGATGCCTCCTGTCTATGGTGATGGTAGAACCTCCTCTCCTCTAGGTGTAGAGGATGCCCCCTGTCTATGGTGATGGTAGAACCACCTCTCCTCTAGGTGTAGAGGATGCCCCCTGTCTATAGTGATGGTAGAACCTCCTCTCCTCTAGGTGTAGAGGATGCCCCCTGTCTATGGTGATGGTAGAACCTCCTCTCTAGGTGTAGAGGATGCCTCCTGTCTATGGTGATGGTAGAACCTCCTCTCCTCTAGGTGTAGAGGATGCCCCCTGTCTATGGTGATGGTAGAACCACCTCTCCTCTAGGTGTAGAGGATGCCCCCTGTCTATGGTGATGGTAGAACCACCTCTGCTCTAGGTGTAGAGGATGCCCCCTGTCTATGGTGATGATAGAACCACCTTTCCTCTAGGTGTAGAGGATGCCCCCTGTCTATGGTGATGATAGAACCTCCTCTCCTCTAGGTGTAGAGGATGCCCCCTGGCTATGGTGATGGTAGAGCCTCCTCTCCTCTACGTGTAGAGGATGCCCCCTATCTATGGTGATGGTAGAGCCTCCTCTCCTCTAGGTGTAGAGGATGCCCCCTGTCTATGGTGATGGAAGAACCTCCTCTCCTGTAGGTGTAGAGGATGCCCCCTGTCTATGGTGATGGTGGAGCCTCCTCTCCTCTAGGTGTAGAGGATGCCCCCTGTCTATGGTGATGATAGAACCTCCTCTCCTCTAGGTGTAGAGGATGCCCCCTGTCTATGGTGATGGTAGAACCTCCTCTCCTCTAGGTGTAGAGGATGCCTCCTGTCTATGGTGATGGTAGAACCTCCTCTCCTCTAGGTGTAGAGGATGTCCCCTGTCTATGGTGATGGTAGAACCTCCTCTCCTCTTGGTGTAGAGTATGCCCCCTGTCTATGGTGATGGTAGAACCTCCTCTCCTCTAGGTGTAGAGGATGTCCCCTGTCTATGGTGATGGTAGAACCTCCTCTCCTCTAGGTGTAGAGGATGTCCCCTGTCTATGGTGATGGTAGAGCGGCCTCTCCTCTAGGTGTAGAGGATGCCTCCTGTCTATGGTGATGGTAGAACCTCCTCTCCTCTAGGTGTAGAGGATGCCCCCTGTCTATGGTGATGGTAGAACCACCTCTCCTCTAGGTGTAGAGGATGCCCCCTGTCTATGGTGATGGTAGAACCACCTCTCCTCTAGGTGTAGAGGATGCCCCCTGTCTATGGTGATGATAGAACCACCTTTCCTCTAGGTGTAGAGGATGCCCCCTGTCTATGGTGATGATAGAACCTCCTCTCCTCTAGGTGTAGAGGATGCCCCCTGGCTATGGTGATGGTAGAGCCTCCTCTCCTCTACGTGTAGAGGATGCCCCCTATCTATGGTGATGGTAGAGCCTCCTCTCCTCTAGGTGTAGAGGATGCCCCCTGTCTATGGTGATGGAAGAACCTCCTCTCCTGTAGGTGTAGAGGATGCCCCCTGTCTATGGTGATGGTGGAGCCTCCTCTCCTCTAGGTGTAGAGGATGCCCCCTGTCTATGGTGATGATAGAACCTCCTCTCCTCTAGGTGTAGAGGATGTCCCCTGTCTATGGTGATGGTAGAACCGCCTCTCCTCTAGGTGTAGAGGATGCCCCCTGTCTATGGTGATGGTTGGACCTCCTCTCCTCTAGGTGTAGAGGATGTCCCCTGTCTATGGTGATGGTAGAACCTCCTCTCCTCTTGGTGTAGAGGATGCCCCCTGTCTATGGTGATGGTAGAACCTCCTCTCCTCTAGGTGTAGAGGATGTCCCCTGTCTATGGTGATGGTAGAACCTCCTCTCCTCTAGGTGTAGAGGATGCCCCTGTCTATGGTGATGGTAGAACCTCCTCTCCTCTAGGTGTAGAGGATGCCCCCTGTCTATGGTGATGGTGGAACCGCCTCTCCTCTAGGTGTAGAGGATGTCCCCTGTCTATGGTGATGGTAGGATCACCTCTCCTCTAGGTGTAGAGGATGTCCCCTGTCTATGGTGATGGTAGGATCACCTCTCCTCTAGGTGTAGAGGATGCCCCCTGTCTATGGTGATGGTAGAACCCCCTCTCCTCTAGGTGTAGAGGATGCCCCTGTCTATGGTGATGGTAGAACCTCCTCTCCTCTAGGTGTAGAGGATGCCCCCCGTCTATGGTGATGATAGAACCTCCTCTCCTCTAGGTGTAGAGGATGTCTCCTGTCTATGGTGATGGTAGAACTGCCTCTCCTCTAGGTGTAGAGGATGCCCGCTGTCTATGGTGATGGTAGGATCACCTCTCCTCTAGGTGTAGAGGATGCCCCCTGTCTATGGTGATGGTAGAACCCCCTCTCCTCTAGGTGTAGAGGATGCCCCTGTCTATGGTGATGGTAGAACCTCCTCTCCTCTAGGTGTAGAGGATGCCCCTGTCTATGGTGATGGTAGAACCTCCTCTCCTCTAGGTGTAGAGGATGCCCCTGTCTATGGTGATGGTAGAACCCCCTCTCCTCTAGGTGTAGAGGATGCCTCCTGGCTATGGTGATGGTAGAACCCCCTCTCCTCTAGGTGTAGAGGATGCCCCCTGTCTATGGTGATGGTAGGTTCACCTCTCCTCTAGGTGTAGAGGATGCCCCCTGTCTATGGTGATGGTAGAACCCCCTCTCCTCTAGGTGTAGAGGATGCCCCTGTCTATGGTGATGGTAGAACCTCCTCTTCTCTAGGTGTAGAGGATGCCCCTGTCTATGGTGATGGTAGAACCCCCTCTCCTCTAGGTGTAGAGGATGCCTCCTGGCTATGGTGATGGTAGAACCCCCTCTCCTCTAGGTGTAGAGGATGCCCCCTGTCTATGGTGATGGTAGAACCTCCTCTCCTCTAGGTGTAGAGATTGCCCCTGTCTATGGTGATGGTAGAACCCCCTCTCCTCTAGGTGTAGAGGATGCCTCCTGGCTATGGTGATGGTAGAACCCCCTCTCCTCTAGGTGTAGAGGATGCCCCCTGTCTATGGTGATGGTAGAACCCCCTCTCCTCTAGGTGTAGAGGATGCCCCCTGTCTATGGTGATGGTAGAACCTCCTCTCCTCTAGATGTAGAGGATGCCCCCTGTCTATGGTGATGGTAGAACCTCCTCTCCTCTAGGTGTAGAGGATGCCTCCTGTCTATGGTGATGGTAGAACCTCCTCTCCTCTAGGTGTAGAGGATGCCCCCTGTCTATGGTGATGGTAGAATCTCCTCTCCTCTAGGTGTAGAGGATGCCCCCTGTCTATGGTGATGGTAGAACCTCCTCTCCTCTAGGTGTAGAGGATGCCCCTGTCTATGGTGATGGTAGAACCTCCTCTCCTCTAGGTGTAGAGGATGCCCCTGTCTATGGTGATGTAGAACCTCCTCTCCTCTAGGTGTAAAGGATGCCCCTGTCTATGGTGATGGTAGAACCTCCTCTCCTCTAGGTGTAGAGGATGCCCCCTGTCTATGGTGATGGTAGAACCGCCTCTCCTCTAGGTGTAGAGGATGCCCCCTGCCTATGGTGATGGTAGAACCGCCCTCTACTCTAGGTGTAGAGGATGCCCCCTGTCTATCGTAATGGTAGAACCTCCTCTCCTCTAGGTGTAGAGGATGTTCCCTGTCTATGGTGATGGTAGAACCTCTGTTCCTCTAGGTGTAGAGGATGCCCCCTGTCTATGGTGATGGTAGAACCTCCTCTCCTCTAGGTGTAGAGGATGTCCCCTCTCTATGGTGATGGTAGAACCTCCTCTCCTCTAGGTGTAGAGGATGCCCCTGTCTATGGTGATGGTAGAACCTCCTCTCCTCTAGGTGTAGAGGTGCCCCCAGTCTATGGTGATGGTAGAACCTCCTCTCCTCTAGGTGTAGAGGATGCCCCCTGTCTATGGTGATGGTAGAACCTCCTCTCCTCTAGGTGTAGAGGATGCCCCCTGTCTATGGTGATGGTAGAACCTCCTCTCCTCTAGGTGTAGAGGATGCCTCCTGTCTATGGTGATGGTAGAACCTCCTCTCCTCTAGGTGTAGAGGATGCCCCCTGTCTATGGTGATGGTAGAACCACCTCTCCTCTAGGTGTAGAGGATGCCCCCTGTCTATAGTGATGGTAGAACCTCCTCTCCTCTAGGTGTAGAGGATGCCCCCTGTCTATGGTGATGGTAGAACCTCCTCTCCTCTAGGTGTAGAGGATGCCTCCTGTCTATGGTGATGGTAGAACCTCCTCTCCTCTAGGTGTAGAGGATGCCCCCTGTCTATGGTGATGGTAGAACCACCTCTCCTCTAGCTGTAGAGGATGCCCCCTGTCTATGGTGATGGTAGAACCACCTCTCCTCTAGGTGTAGAGGATGCCCCCTGTCTATGGTGATGATAGAACCACCTTTCCTCTAGGTGTAGAGGATGCCCCCTGTCTATGGTGATGATAGAACCTCCTCTCCTCTAGGTGTAGAGGATGCCCCCTGGCTATGGTGATGGTAGAGCCTCCTCTCCTCTACGTGTAGAGGATGCCCCCTATCTATGGTGATGGTAGAGCCTCCTCTCCTCTAGGTGTAGAGGATGCCCCCTCTCTATGGTGATGGAAGAACCTCCTCTCCTGTAGGTGTAGAGGATGCCCCCTGTCTATGGTGATGGTGGAGCCTCCTCTCCTCTAGGTGTAGAGGATGCCCCCTGTCTATGGTGATGATAGAACCTCCTCTCCTCTAGGTGTAGAGGATGCCCCCTGTCTATGGTGATGGTAGAACCGCCTCTCCTCTAGGTGTAGAGGATGTCCCCTGTCTATGGTGATGGTAGGATCACCTCTCCTCTAGGTGTAGAGGATGTCCCCTGTCTATGGTGATGGTAGGATCACCTCTCCTCTAGGTGTAGAGGATGCCCCCTGTCTATGGTGATGGTAGAACCCCCTCTCCTCTAGGTGTAGAGGATGCCCCTGTCTATGGTGATGGTAGAACCTCCTCTCCTCTAGGTGTAGAGGATGCCCCTGTCTATGGTGATGGTAGAACCTCCTCTCCTCTAGGTGTAGAGGATGCCCCTGTCTATGGTGATGGTAGAACCCCCTCTCCTCTAGGTGTAGAGGATGCCTCCTGGCTATGGTGATGGTAGAACCCCCTCTCCTCTAGGTGTAGAGGATGCCCCCTGTCTATGGTGATGGTAGGTTCACCTCTCCTCTAGGTGTAGAGGATGCCTCCTGGCTATGGTGATGGTAGAACCCCCTCTCCTCTAGGTGTAGAGGATGCCCCCTGTCTATGGTGATGGTAGGTTCACCTCTCCTCTAGGTGTAGAGGATGCCCCCTGTCTATGGTGATGGTAGAACCCCCTCTCCTCTAGGTGTAGAGGATGCCCCTGTCTATGGTGATGGTAGAACCTCCTCTCCTCTAGGTGTAGAGGATGCCCCTGTCTATGGTGATGGTAGAACCCCCTCTCCTCTAGGTGTAGAGGATGCCTCCTGGCTATGGTGATGGTAGAACCCCCTCTCCTCTAGGTGTAGAGGATGCCCCCTGTCTATGGTGATGGTAGAACCCCCTCTCCTCTAGGTGTAGAGGATGCCCCCTGTCTATGGTGATGGTAGAACCTCCTCTCCTCTAGATGTAGAGGATGCCCCCTGTCTATGGTGATGGTAGAACCTCCTCTCCTCTAGGTGTAGAGGATGCCTCCTGTCTATGGTGATGGTAGAACCTCCTCTCCTCTAGGTGTAGAGGATGCCCCCTGTCTATGGTGATGGTAGAATCTCCTCTCCTCTAGGTGTAGAGGATGCCCCCTGTCTATGGTGATGGTAGAACCTCCTCTCCTCTAGGTGTAGAGGATGCCTCCTGGCTATGGTGATGGTAGAACCCCCTCTCCTCTAGGTGTAGAGGATGCCCCCTGTCTATGGTGATGGTAGAACCCCCTCTCCTCTAGGTGTAGAGGATGCCCCCTGTCTATGGTGATGGTAGAACCTCCTCTCCTCTAGATGTAGAGGATGCCCCCTGTCTATGGTGATGGTAGAACCTCCTCTCCTCTAGGTGTAGAGGATGCCTCCTGTCTATGGTGATGGTAGAACCTCCTCTCCTCTAGGTGTAGAGGATGCCCCCTGTCTATGGTGATGGTAGAATCTCCTCTCCTCTAGGTGTAGAGGATGCCCCCTGTCTATGGTGATGGTAGATCCTCCTCTCCTCTAGGTGTAGAGCAGGGGTCCCCAAACTTTTTACATAGGGGGCCGTTCATTGTCCCTCTCAGACCGTTGGAGGGCCGGATAAATAGCAGTACATATGACCGCTTCTGTAATACACTGCCCCCCCCTCCCAATTAATTATTTCATATACTGCACCCCCTTGTGAACTATTTTATATACTGGCCCAATGAATTAATTAATTAAGTCAATTAATTATTCATATACTGGGACCCCTCTCCATTAATTATTGAATATGCTGCCCCCCTATTAATTACTAGACTGTCCCTCATAATTAATTATTATCTATACCCCCACCATTAATTATTTCCTATGCTGCCCCTCCACCATTAGTTATTTTATATGCCCCCCACCATTAGTTATTTTATATGTCCCCCCCACTGCACCATTAGTTATTTTATATACCCCCCCACCATTAGTTATTTTATATGCCCCCCACCATTAGTTATTTTATATGTCCCCCCCCCACCATTAGTTATTTTATATGCCCCCCACCATTAGTTATTTTATATGTTCCCCCCCCCACCATTAGTTATTTTATATGCCCCCCACCATTAGTTATTTTATATGTCCCCCCACTGCACCATTAGTTATTTTATATGCCCCCCGCACCATTAGTTATTTTATATGCCCCCCACCATTAGTTATTATTTTTTTTATTTGCCCCCACCATTAGTTATTATTTTTTTTATTTGCCCCCACCATTAGTTATTTTATTTGCCCCAACCATTAGTTATTTTTTTTATTTGCCCCCACCATTAGTTATTTTATATGTCCCCCCCCACCATAAGTTATTTTATATGTCCCCCCACCATTAGTTATTTTATATGTCCCCCCACCATTAGTTATTTTATATGTCCCCCCACCATTAGTTATTTTATATGATGCTCCCATAATGAATTATTTAATATATTAGGGCCCCCCGCTGGTACAATGTTTTTACTGCTGTTTAAAAAAAAATTTAAAATCCTATACTCACCTCTGGCTCCCGCGTCTTCTTTCTTCTTGCGGCTGCCGGACAGGAAAAGGTGCGCGGCCGCGTGATGACGTCATCACGCGGCCGCGCATGCAGGTTCAAAGAGCGATGTGCGCCGGGGTGGTTTTCCGGCCACATCGCTCCACCTGCAATAATAGTGCTCGAGCGGCCGTTTCAGGCCGCATCGAGCACTATAATGTGACGGGCAGGAGCTTCCTGTCCGGACGGACGGAAGCCCCTGCCTGACTGCTGGAGGGCTGCCGGGGGCCGCATAGAAACGGCCTGCGGGCCGCATGTGGCCCGCGGGCCGTAGTTTGGGGACCCCTGGTGTAGAGGATGCCTCCTGTCTATGGTGATGGTAGAGCCTCCTCTCCTCTAGGTGTAGAGGATGCCCCCTGTCTATGGTGATGGTAGAACCTCCTCTCCTCTAGGTGTAGAGGATGCCCCCTGTCTATGGTGATGGTAGAACCTCCTCTCCTCTAGGTGTAGAGGATGCCCCCTGTCTATGGTGATGGTAGAACCTCCTCTCCTCTAGGTGTAGAGGATGCCTCCTGTCTATGGTGATGGTAGAACCTCCTCTCCTCTAGGTGTAGAGGATGCCCCCTGTCTATGGTGATGGTAGAACCTCCTCTCCTCTAGGTGTAGAGGATGCCCCCTGTCTATGGTGATGGTAGAACCTCCTCTCCTCTAGGTGTAGAGGATGTCCCCTGTCTATAGTGATGGTAGAACCTCCTCTCCTCTAGGTGTAGAGGATGTCCCCTGTCTATGGTGATGGTAGAACCTCCTCTCCTCTAGGCGTAGAGGATGCCTCCTGTCTATGGTGATGGTAGAACCTCCTCTCCTCTAGGTGTAGAGGATGTCCCCTGTCTATGGTGATGGTAGAGCCTCCTCTCCTCTAGGTGTAGAGGATGCCTCCTGTCTATGGTGATGGTAGAACCTCCTCTCCTCTAGGTGTAGAGGATGCCCCCTGTCTATGGTGATGGTAGAACCTCCTCTCCTCTAGGTGTAGAGGATGCCCCCTGTCTATGGTGATGGTAGAACCTCCTCTCCTCTAGGTGTAGAGGATGCCCCCTGTCTATGGTGATGGTAGAACCTCCTCTCCTCTAGGTGTAGAGGATGCCCCCTGTCTATGGTGATGGTAGAACCTCCTCTAGGTGTAGAGGATGCCCCCTGTCTATGGTGATGGTAGAACCTCCTCTCCTCTAGGTGTAGAGGATGTCCCCTGTCTATGGTGATGGTAGAACCTCCTCTCCTCTAGGTGTAGAGGATGCCCCCTGCCTATGGTGATGGTAGAACTTCCTCTCCTCTAGGTGTAGAGGATGTCCCCTGTCTATGGTGATGGTAGAACCTCCTCTCCTCAAGGTGTAGAGGATGCCTCCTGTCTATGGTGATGGTAGAACCTCCTCTCCTCTAGGTGTAGAGGATGCCCCCTGCCTATGGTGATGGTAGAACCTCCTCTCCTCTAGGTGTAGAGGATGCCTCCTGTCTATGGTGATGGTAGAACCTCCTCTCCTCTAGCTGTAGAGGATGCCCCCTGTCTATGGTGATGGTAGAACCTCCTCTCCTCTAGGTGTAGAGGATGCCCCCTGTCTATAGTGATAGAGTCCCTTGTAGCTCTGTAATATTTTGTGGTCTGAGCCAATTCACCACAGCTTCAATCTTATTAGGGTCAGGGGCAACTCCTTCAGCAGAAACAATGTGACCGACATAAGTGACCGATGATCTGCAAAATTAGCATTTATAAGCTTCAGCCCCTCTTTTTAACATTGAAATACTCTCGTGAGTCACTTGTCATGTTCTTCCAAGGTCTTCTCAAACACAATGATGTCATCAAGACATTCCTAAGGCACCAAATCACCTAACACCTTCTCCATCACCCTGCGGCAGCACCCAGTGGTCGAGGACATCTCAACATTAGTGGAGCAGCGGTAAGTATCTTTGGTTTTATTTTACTACACCACTAGCCCTATACTAGAGGATTGGACTACATTAAACACTGTTCAGGCTATTTCGTAGAACATTCATATGGCGCCACCTAGAGGAAACCTCAACGTACACTGTAACAAACTCCATGGGGGACATTAATCATAGGGGGTCTCAGGTTCGCCTATTTTTGCGCCTTGTTTGTTCTATTTTTTGGCTCCTGATCTATGATGGATCTGGTTCTGCCTTAGTAAATGCACTTTGGAATTGTCGCATGTCCCATTCATTTGCGCCAAATTTGTCTCTATTTTTTACCCTACAAAGTAAATCTCAATTGAGACTAATAATGTAACGAGATTTTAAAAAGGTGACAGAACATACAGGGCGTCATCTCTACAATGTCCAGACCACATTGTGATGTAACTGCAGGGACTAAAAGTTACAGAGATGGAAAAAAAAAAATTCTGGCTGAAATGAGTCTTTTCCTTTTTTATTATAATTTACAGTAAATGGAGACGGATAATATTCTCAGATCTGTACAATAAGACAATAATCACTCCCAGAGATGATCCTATAGACAGTGATGAAGTCGTTACTGGGGAAATTTTACATTTTAAAACTGAGCAGAAGTATTTTCCATGTTGCATAGAGGTGATTCTTCATTTTGGCAAACAAAAATCTTTGTTTTTAGTAATGAAAAGTGAAGTTTTTTGAAGTGCAGCTGCTGAGTAGGAGCATTTTTGTGCCTTTTTAGGCGCAAATTAGTGATAGATCCCGTGCAAACATCTGTATAGCAGCCGCTCACTATGTCAGATAAGGCGCAGGGACTGAAAACCACTAAGTGCCGAACTTTGACGTGCGCCTAAAAAATGGCGCAAAAATGTGCCAAATTAAAAAACTGCGCCATGTTTTTTGCGCCAAAAAAAACGCCAAAAACTGTCTAACAAATTATGATCAATGGCCCCCCATAACCATTTAGGGGGTTATCCGAGATTAGTAATAAATTAGTGACAGGCTGGGGGCGCGCTTTTTTTTTTAAAAGAAAATGTGTACTCACCTCCTGCGTCAATGTTCATGTCCTGCGCCGCGGTCCGTCTGAAAACAAACAGAGGCATGGAAGCTGCTCTCAGGGAACTTTTGTCCGGCATCCCATGTGTCCCCATCTCTCCGCATTGTAAGCGCTGGGATATGGTGGCAGATGACCGGCCGCTGAAAGCTCCGGAGCGCAGGGGCAGGGATCACCCCTCGGATAACCCCTTTAAAGATTGTGATCACTTTCATAATGTCCTCGTGCACCCTGTGGTCTTTTCTGCTCTGTATATATGGCTGTATTCTGGCCGTAAATGCGGGACATATTGCAACACTATGGTATTGTTTTGGACTGTATCCGTATAAAATACGGGGGATTGGCTGATGATGATGGCTGACTATTGGCTGGCTGACAGAATGCCCCTCCCACTGTTTCAGTATACAGCACGTATATATGGCAGTCAATGCCGTAAAATCCAAGCCCACAAGAAAACGGCACAAATGCATCTTTTTGTCAAATTTACTGCATTCCGAATTTTTCTCCGGCTTCCCAGTACATGACATGGAATAATAAATACCGTCACTATGAAGTGCAATTTGTTACGCAGTAAACATGGAAAAATCAAAAAAAGTTATGGATTTTTGAAGGCGGGGAGTGAAAAATGGAAACACAAAAATGAAAAAGAGCCTCGGCGTTAAGGGCTATCCTCTCACTATCCTGGGAATTTTGGTAAAGTGTTTCTAGCGCTTTGTAAACGTGGGGCTCTAGAGGGGGAATGTGGCAGAGCTACAGAATTCTATAAAAACCGACACATTTTTATCAGGGACTTAATGGGTTAACAATGGGTTGCTATTGTTTAACTTGTCCCTAGTATAGAATATTCTATACCTTCATCCTGTGGATCAATATTGTGGATGCTCCCGGGAGAGGTAGTGCCAGCCACCCACACACAGCAGCCGGGATGCTGCTTCACCTACCTGCACTGTATGTACTATCAGTCTCCACCAATAGAGAGAGCTGTGAGACCGCACAGGAGAAGACCAGGACGCAGGGCGCACGACTCTACGCCCACATCCACCCTATAAACAATCGCACAAGCACAGAGGCAGCACTCACACTGCACTCGCCTGGGGGAGAGCTACTGCTGGACTCTACAGGAAGGTAAGTACACCGGGACACCACTCACCTGCTGCTATGTAGTATACCAAAGGGTTAAATATCTATATACAATATTTATCCTGTATCCTTAATCGCTCTCAGTATTTCTATCTATAATTCTGTGTATAATTCATCTTCATCTATTATCTATCAGCTCATATTTATCTATAACATTTTCATTTTTATATCTATCTTATATTTATTTGTTTATCTTCTTTCTGTCTTAGATAGATAAATATATCTAGCAATCAATCAATATTTCTATCTATGTATCTATCTATCTATCTATCTCCTATCTATCTATCTATATATCTATCTTTCTCATATCTATCATCTATCTATCTCATATCTATCATCTATCTATCTCATAAATATCTAAGTGAAGAGGCAGCACTCCAAAGTGTGTTGAAAGGGGGTGAACCTTTATTCCATAAACCGCTTATGGATTGCTTATGCGGTTTATGGAATAAAGGTTCACCCCCTTTCAACACACTTTGGAGTGCTGCCTCTTCACTTAGATATTTGTGATTCTTCGCCAAGAAATCATCTCAGGACTTTCCATTGTTTATCTATCCATCTCATATCTATCTATCTCATATCTATCTATCTATCTATCTATCTATCTATCCATCTCATATCTATCTATCTATCTATCTATCTATCTCATATCTATCTCCTATCTATCTCCTATCTATCTATCTCATATCTATCTATCTATCTCATATCTATCTATCTATCTATCTCATATCTATCTATCTATCTATCTATCTCATATCTATCTATCTATCTATCTATCTCATATCTATCTATCTATCTCATATCTATCTATCTATCTCATATCTATCTATCTATCTATCTCCTATCTATCTATCTATCTATCTATCTATCTATCTATCTATCGATCCCATATCTATCTCCTATCTATCTATCTATCTATCTATCTATCTATCTATCTATCTCCTATCTATCTATCTATCTATCTATCTCCTATCTATCTATCTATCTATCTATCTAATATCTATCTATCTATCTCCTATCTATCTATCTATCTATCTCCTATCTATCTATCTATCTATATATCTATCTATCTATCTATCTATCTATCTCCTATCTATCTATCTATCTATCTATCTATCTATCATCTATCTATCTCCTATCTATCTAATATCTATCTATCTATCTCCTATCTATCTATCTATCTATCTCCTATCTATCTATCTATCTATCTATCTATATATCTATCTATCTATCTATCTATCGATCCCATATCTATCTCCTATCTATCTATCTCCTATCTATCTATCTATCTATCTATCTCCTATCTATCTATCTCCTATCTATCTATCTATCTATCTCATATCTATCTATCTATCTATCTATCTATCTATCTATCTATCTATCTATCTATCTATCTATCTCCTATCTATCTATCTTTCTATATATCATTTTCCGCACCTGTCATTCTGTCTTTCTTTCTGGCTTGTTCCCCTTTACTTCTTTCTGTTGATGATAAAATCCTGGGTATAATTCATTTTCTATCTATTTATCCATATAATTATCTATGCATCTCATTCACATCTATGTATCTATCCACTGATGTCATATCTATCACCTCTGATATTTTTCCATTTCATATGTTCACATTTTCACACGGATTCTGTCATGGATGACAACGTTTTCATTCTGCATAGTTGGGTTCATGAGGATCCATTTCTGTCCATGTATCTCCGTGCCATTACCTGAACCCTTCCCTGCAGCCGCTGGACATTACTCCAGTCTTGTAGTCTTCTCCTTAACCCCTTGAGGCTCAGGGTTTTTCATGTTTTTTTATTATGGCTTTTCACTCGGGTCTTTCCACACGTCCTAAGTGTTTGATGTTTCTATGTGCAGAGCCGTGCGAGGGCTTGTTATGTGCCGGATACATTGTACTTTCTACTGTCTCCATGTGATATTCTGTGCCATGTACTGGGAAGCTGGAAAATAAGTCCATATGTGGTGGAATTGGCAAATAAAGCGCCATATTCTGATGTTCTTACAGTTGTCGCTGTGCGGTCCAGACGACGCCTCCCATCTATTTGATGGATGAGTCCTATCACAGAGATACCCGATTTATATCGTCTTTTGAATGTCTTAGTTACTACAAAAATTTAAAAACTTTGGGGCACATTTACTTACCCGGTCATGCCGCGATCCGGACGGTCCGATGTTAAATCCCGCGCGTTGTCCGAATCCATCGGATCGTCCGATGGCCACCCCCTCCCCCCCCCCCCGATTTGTGTTGCGTGAAAATCGGCGCTGATGCGCCAAAATCTGATCGCGTGCGCAAAAAACCCCAGTTAAATACAGCGCAAAACGGAAACATTCAGGAAACCCGAAGGAAATGCGTTCTGCGGACCCTTAGTAAATGTGCCCCTTTATTCGTTGCTTGTGGGATGGGATGATGTTTCCAGTTATACCATTTGGATAGCTGCACTTCCTTCTGATGACTATTTCCAAAACTTTTTTATTACGGGTGGCAAAATGCCCAAAAATAGTGGTTGTGAATAATCATTGTTACATTTTGATCGGATATTTTGGGACATTGGGATATCTGATATGTTTATGATTTTCATTTCTCATTTATTTTGATACGCATTCTGGGAAAAAGTGGGGAGATTAGAATTGTTCCTGTTTTTTTGTGTTTGTTTTTACGTTTTTTAAAATGTTTTTTATGCTATGTGCAGCAGTTACCGGCAGGCAGGGCAGTCTCTGCACCAACCAGTATATTGTGAGATAAACAATGAAATATACAGCAACTTACACAATCCTGTAAGATCCATACGGTGACGTAAGTCCAGAGTGTAGGGAGTGATGGCCGCCGGCCGGGGCTTCGCTCCACGTACAAGAACGTCCTGGAGCTTGTCTATACATCCCGAGAGGATCATTTTATGCTGGAATTTTAAAGGACTTTATTGTGGATCTACAGAGAAATATAAATACTGGGATTCTGGGCACTCAGGTCTGCATCGGATGAGGAGTTTACTACAGCTATTATACAGGGGTACATATGCACGCCTATAGGTGAACACACAGCTATTATACAGGGGTACATATGCACGCCTATAGGTGAACACACAGCTATTATACAGGGGTACATATGCACGCCTATAGGTGAACACACAGCTATTATACAGGGATACATATGCACTCCTATAGATGCACACAGTTATTATACAGGGATACATGTGCATGCATATAGGTGAACACACAGCTATTATACAGGGGTACATATGCACACCTGTAGGTGAACACACAGCTATTATACAGGGGTACATATGCACACCTATAGGTGAACACACAGCTATTATACAGGGGTTCATATGCACGCCTATAGGTGAACACACAGCTATTATACAGGGGTTCATATGCACGCCTATAGGCGAACACACAGCTATTATACAGGATACATATGCACGCCTATAGGTGAATACACAGCTATTATACAAGGGTACATATGCATGCATATAGGCGAACACACAGCTATTATACAGGGGTACATATGCACGCCTATAGGTGAACACAGTTATTATACAGGGATACATGTGCATGCATATAGGTGAACACACAGCTATTATACAGGGATACATATGTACGCCTATAGGTGAACACACAGCTATTATACAGGGGTTCATATGCACGCCTATAGGCGAACACACAGCTATTATACAGGGGTTCACATGCACGCCTATAGGTGAACACACAGCTATTATACAGGGGATACATATGCACGCCTATAGGCGAACACACAGCTATTATACAGGATACATATGCACGCCTATAGGTGAATACACAGCTATTATACAAGGGTACATATGCATGCCTATAGGCGAACACACAGCTATCATACAGGGGTACATATGCACGCCTATAGGTGAACACAGTTATTATACAGGGATACATGTGCATGCATATAGGTGAACACAAAGCTATTATACAGGGGTACATATGCACGCCTGTAGGTGAACACACAGCTATTATACAGGGATACATATGTACGCCTATAGGTGAACACACAGCTATTATACAGGGGTTCATATGCACGCCTATAGGTGAATACACAGCTATTATACAGGGGTACATATGCACGCCTATAGGTGAACACACAGCTATTATACAGGGGTTCATATGTACGCCTATAGGTGAACACACAGCTATTATACAGGGGTACATATGCACGCCTATAGGCGAACACACAGCTATTATACAGGGGTACATATGCACGCCTATAGGCGAACACACAGCTATTATACAGGGTACATATGCACGCCTATAGGTGAATACACAGCTATTATACAAGGGTACATATGCATGCCTATAGGCGAACACACAACTCTCATACAGGGGTACATATGCATGCCTATAGGCGAACACACAGCTATTATACAGGGTTACATATGCACGCCTATAGGTGAACACACAGCTATTATACAGGGGATACATATGCACGCCTAAAGGTGAACACACAGCTATTATACAGGGGATACATATGCACGCCTAAAGGTGAACACACAGCTATTATACAGGGGTACATATGTACGCCTATAGGCGAACACACAGCTATTATACAGGGGTACATATGTACGCCTATAGGTGAACACACAGCTATTATACAGGGGTACATATGCACGCCTATAGGCGAACACAGTTATTATACAGGGATACATGTGCATGCATATAGGTGAACACAAAGCTATTATACAGGGGTACATATGCACGCCTGTAGGTGAACACACAGCTATTATACAGGGATACATATGTACGCCTATAGGTGAACACACAGCTATTATACAGGGGTTCATATGCACGCCTATAGGCGAACACACAGCTATTATACAGGGGTACATATGCACGCCTATAGGCGAACACACAGCTATTATACAGGGTACATATGCACGCCTATAGGTGAATACACAGCTATTATACAAGGGTACATATGCATGCCTATAGGCGAACACACAACTCTCATACAGGGGTACATATGCATGCCTATAGGCGAACACACAGCTATTATACAGGGTTACATATGCACGCCTATAGGTGAACACACAGCTATTATACAGGGGATACATATGCACGCCTAAAGGTGAACACACAGCTATTATACAGGGGATACATATGCACGCCTAAAGGTGAACACACAGCTATTATACAGGGGTACATATGTACGCCTATAGGCGAACACACAGCTATTATACAGGGGTACATATGCACGCCTATAGGTGAACACACAGCTATTATACAGGGGTACATATGCACGCCTATAGGCGAACACACAGCTATTATACAGGGTACATATGCACGCCTATAGGTGAATACACAGCTATTATACAAGGGTACATATGCATGCCTATAGGCGAACACACAACTCTCATACAGGGGTACATATGCATGCCTATAGGTGAACACACAGCTATTATACAGGGTTACATATGCACGCCTATAGGTGAACACACAGCTATTGTACAGGGGATACATATGCACGCCTAAAGGTGAACACACAGGTATTATACAGGGGATACATATGCACGCCTAAAGGTGAACACACAGCTATTATACAGGGGTACATATGTACGCCTATAGGCGAACACACAGCTGTTATACAGGGGTACATATGCACGCCTATAGGTGAACACACAGCTATTATACAGGGGTACATATGCACGCCTATAGGTGAACAGACAGCTATTATACAGGGGTACATATGCACGCCTATAGGTGAACACACAGCGATTATACAGGGGTACATATGCACGCCTATAGGCGAACACACAGCTATTATACAGGGTACATATGCACGCCTATAGGTGAATACACAGCTATTATACAAGGGTACATATGCATGCCTATAGGCGAACACACAACTCTCATACAGGGGTACATATGCATGCCTATAGGTGAACACACAGCTATTATACAGGGGATACATATGCACGCCTAAAGGTGAACACACAGCTATTATACAGGGGTTCATATGCATGCCTATAGGTGAACACACAGCTATTATACAGGGGTACATATGCACGCCTATAGGCGAACACACAGCTATTATACAGGGTACATATGCACACCTATAGGTGAATACACAGCTATTATACAAGGATACATATGCATGCCTATAGGCGAACACACAACTCTCATACAGGGGTACATATGCATGCCTATAGGTGAACACACAGCTATTATACAGGGGATACATATGCACGCCTAAAGGTGAACACACAGCTATTATACAGGGGTACATATGCACGCCTAAAGGTGAACACACAGCTATTATACAGGGGTACATATGCAGGCCTATAGGCGAACACACAGCTATTATACAGGGGTTCATATGCACGCCTATAGGTGAACACACAGCTATTATACAGGGGTACATATGCACGCCTATAGGCGAACACACAGCTATTATACAGGGTACATATGCACGCCTATAGGTGAATACACAGCTATTATACAAGGGTACATATGCATGCCTATAGGCGAACACACAACTCTCATACAGGGGTACATATGCATGCCTATAGGCGAACACACAGCTATTATACAGGGTTACATATGCACGCCTATAGGTGAACACACAGCTATTATACAGGGGATACATATGCACGCCTAAAGGTGAACACACAGCTATTATACAGGGGATACATATGCACGCCTAAAGGTGAACACACAGCTATTATACAGGGGTACATATGTATGCCTATAGGCGAACACACAGCTATTATACAGGGGTACATATGCACGCCTATAGGTGAACACACAGCTATTATACAGGGGTACATATGCACGCCTATAGGCGAACACACAGCTATTATACAGGGTACATATGCACGCCTATAGGTGAATACACAGCTTCTATACAAGGGTACATATGCATGCCTATAGGCGAACACACAACTCTCATACAGGGGTACATATGCATGCCTATAGGTGAACACACAGCTATTATACAGGGTTACATATGCACGCCTATAGGTGAACACACAGCTATTATACAGGGGATACATATGCACGCCTATAGGCGAACACGCAGCTGTTATACAGGGGTACATATGCTCGCCTATAGGTGAACACACAGCTATTATACAGGGGTACATATGCACGCCTATAGGTGAACAGACAGCTATTATACAGGGGTACATATGCATGCCTATAGGCGAACACACAGCTATTATACAGGGGTACATATGCACGCCTATAGGTGAACACAGTTATTATACAGGGATACATGTGCATGCATATAGGTGAACACAAAGCTATTATACAGGGGTACATATGCACGCCTGTAGGTGAACACACAGCTATTATACAGGGATACATATGTACGCCTATAGGTGAACACACAGCTATTATACAGGGGTTCATATGCACGCCTATAGGCGAACACACAGCTATTATACAGGGGTACATATGCACGCCTATAGGTGAATACACAGCTATTATACAAGGGTACATATGCACGCCTATAGGTGAACACACAGCTATTATACAGGGGTACATATGCACGCCTATAGGTGAACACACAGCTATTATACAGGGGATACATATGCACGCCTATAGGTGAACACACAGATTTACATCTGGGCAAACAATATAGAAGTTAACTTTTTAGTCTCTGGATTGGAGCGCAGATGGAAGTATAGACTATATAGGTATAGGTCTATAGGTATCCATTGATGTATAGTTTGGGTGCAGGTCACAAACTTTTAACCAGTGGCACTAACTATTTTCCTCATAGATCTCCCAGTCAATGCGCCAATCCTATTTTGTTTTGTATGGACATGGATGGATCTATGTATATATACATAACGTAACTTAGTGCAGTATACACTATACCAGTGATGGCTAACCTATGGCACGGGTGCCAGAGGTGGCACTCAGAGCCCTTTCTGTGGGCACTCAGGCCATCACCAGAGAGGACTCCAGGTATCTTCCTGCAGTCCCAGACAGCCCAGGACTTGCTGTGCACAGAGCTATTTTAAAGTGACAGCTGTACCTGGGACTATTTTCTGCTTTATTGGTGTCCTCAGGGGCTGGTATCAATGAAAACCGACAGAGAAGGGAGTATAAATCACAAATTAAATTTCTGTTGGCACTTTGCGATAAATAAGCGGGTCTCTGTTGTAGTTTGGGCACTCGGTCTCTAAAAGGTTTGCCATCACTGCACTATACATATACTATCTCACTAAATTAGCTCACACATTCCTGCCCCTCAAATTAATTCTAACATATTCAGTGCCCCCCCTCTAATTAAAATGTACAGTGTCTCCCAAATTATAATATTGTGCCTCTCATGAATTATTATAATTGTTATTTACATATAAACTTCTCCAGAACAAAGCTTAGTACATAAATACAGGACTAGAACTAAGCTCATACAGAAACACAGCACCAGGACCAATTCCTGGTCCCTATATACATATATACAGTATCCCAAATGATTTTACATATGTACCGAGCCCTCCAATTTACATGTATACACTACCCTATAATGAATACATGCAGGCCCCGCTTTTCATTCATACTGTGCCCCTGTAATAAATAGACATAATGTGCTCCCTACATTAGCTATATACTGTTCCTGCAGCATTAGATTTATACTGTGCCCCTGTAATAAATATAGATGGATACTGTGACCCCTTCATTAGCTATATACTGTGTACCCTGTCTTAGCTATATACTGTGCAAAATGTACTGTGCCCCCTCTGTTAGATGTACACTCAGCGGCCACTTTATTAGGTACACCATGCTAGTAACGGGTTGGACCCCCTTTTGCCTTCAGAACTGCCTCAATTCTTCGTGGCATAGATACAACAAGGTGCTGGAAGCTCCTCAGAGATTTTGCTCCATAGTGACATGATGGCATCACACAGTTGCCGCAGATTTGTCGGCTGCACATCCATGATGCGAATCTCCCGTTCCACCACATCCCAAAGATGCTCTATTGGATTGAGATCTGGTGACGGTGGAGGCCATTTGTGTCCAGTGACCTCATTGTCATGTTCAAGAAACCAGTCTGAGATGATACATGGGATGTGTGTAGCAGTATTATGCGGCTATGTATTGCAGTATTATGTCATCTGTATAATGTTGTTACATGGGATGTGTGTAGCAGTATTATGTGGTTATGTATTATAGTATTATGTTATCTGTATAACGGTGTTACATGGGATGTGTGTAGCAGTATTATGCGGCTATGTATTGCAGTATTATGTTATCTGTATAACGGTGTTACATGGGATGTGTGTAGCAGTATTATGCGGCTATGTATTGCAGTATTATGTTATCTGTATAACGGTGTTACATGGGATGTGTGTAGCAGTATTATGTGGCTATGTATTATAGTATTATGTAATCTGCATAACGGTGTTACATGGGATGTGTGTAGCAGTATTATGTGGCTGTGTATTGCAGTATTATGTTATCTGTATAACGGTGTTACATGGGATGTGTGTAGCAGTATTATGTGGCTATGTATTGCAGTATTATGTTATCTGTATGATGTTGTTACATGGGATGTGTGTAGCAGTATTATGTGGTTATGTATTGCAGTATTATGTTATCTGTATAACGGTGTTACATGGGATGTGTGTAGCAGTATTATGTGGCTATGTATTATAGTATTATGTAATCTGCATAAGGGTGTTACATGGGATGTGTGTAGCAGTATTATGTGGCTATGTATTATAGTATTATGTAATCTGTATAACGGTGTTACATGGGATGTGTGTAGCAGTATTATGTGGCTATGTATTGCAGTATTATGTTATCTGTATAACGGTGTTACATGGGATGTGTGTAGCAGTATTATGTGGCTATGTATTGCAGTATTATGTTATCTGTATAACGGTGTTACATGGGATGTGTGTAGCAGTATTATGTGGCTGTGTATTGCAGTATTATGTTATCTGTATAACGGTGTTACATGGGATGTGTGTAGCAGTATTATGTGGCTATGTATTATAGTATTATGTAATCTGCATAACGGTGTTACATGGGATGTGTGTAGCAGTATTATGTGGCTATGTATGGCAGTATTATGTTATCTGTATAACGGTGTTACATGGGATGTGTGTAGCAGTATTATGTGGCTATGTATTGCAGTATTATGTTATCTGTATAACGGTGTTACATGGGATGTGTGTAGCAGTATTATGTGGCTATGTATTGCAGTATTATGTTATCTGTATAACGGTGTTACATGGGATGTGTGTATCAGTATTATGTGGCTATGTATTATAGTATTGTGTTATCTGTATAACGGTGTTACATGGGATGTGTGTAGCAGTATTATGTGGCTATGTATTATAGTATTGTGTTATCTGTATAACGGTGTTACATGGGATGTGTGTAGCAGTATTATGTGGCTATGTATTGTAGTATTATGTAATCTGTATAACGGTGTTACATGGGATGTGTGTAGCAGTATTATGTGGCTATGTATTGCAGTATTATGTTATCTGTATAACGGTGTTACATGGGATGTGTGTAGCAGTATTATGTGGCTATGTATTGTAGTATTATGTAATCTGTATAATGGTGTTACATGGGATGTGTGTAGCAGTATTATGTGGTTATGTATTGCAGTATTATGTCATCTGTATAACGGTGTTACATGGGATGTGTGTAGCAGTATTATGTGGCTATGTATTGCAGTATTATGTCATCTGTATAACGGTGTTACATGGGATGTGTGTAGCAGTATTATGTGGCTGTGTATTGCAGTATTATGTCATCTGTATAACGGTGTTACATGGGATGTGTGTAGCAGTATTATGTGGCTATGTATTGTAGTATTATGTAATCTGTATAACGGTGTTACATGGGATGTGTGTAGCAGTATTATGTGGCTATGTATTGTAGTATTATGTAATCTGTATAATGGTGTTACATGGGATGTGTGTAGCAGTATTATGCGGCTATGTATTATAGTATGAGTGATGCCTCGGGGGTTCATAGTGGAGATGACATGTAATTATATAATATGTTGCTCTTCGTGATATCAGTTGCGAGTTCTGAATGTTCCACGAGGAGATGATGAATAATGCGGGGACATTGGAGGATGAGATGAGTCACATGGAGGACGCTGTCACATGCGGCTGCTGCGATGTAATGTTCTGAACGCATGGGAACACATCCTGCAGGATGATAACAGCACAACACAATTAATAGGAGCAGATTACAGGGTCAACAATCAATTACACAATGGCTGATAGTGGAGCTATCGCTGCTTTATTGGAAGGAAACCCTGGCAGAAGGACACATCCAAACACCAGGGCTACAGGAGAACACAGGGGAATTATATCTGTACTGTGACATCACTGTGTGTATTATCTCTGTACTGTGACATCACTGTGTGTATTATCCCTGTACTGTGACATCACTGTGTGTATTATCCCTGTACTGTGACATCACTGTGTGTATTATCCCTGTACTGTGACATCACTGTGTGTATTATCCCTGTACTGTGACATCACTGTGTGTATTATCCCTGTACTGTGACATCACTGTGTGTATTATCCCTGTACTGTGACATAACTGTGTGTATTATCCCTGTACTGTGACATCACTGTGTGTATTATCCCCTGTACTGTGACATCGCAGTGTGCATTATCCCTGTACTGTGACATCACTGTGTGTATTATCCCTGTACTGTGACATCACTGTGTGTATTATCCCTGTACTGTGACATCACTGTGTGTGTTATCCCTGTACTGAGACATCACTGTGCGTATTATCCCTGTACTGTGACATCACTGTGTGTATTATCCCATGTACTGTGACATCACTGTGTGTGTTATCCCTGTACTGTGACATCACTGTGTGTGTTATCCCTGTACTGTGCACATGTATGTCCCGGTTGTGACCGCACCGTTACCGGAGCTTCTCCAATTTATACACCAACTATCCCTTTATTCCTCACCGGGGCACAGATACTATAAATGTCTCTTAGTCCCATAGTGATAGCCCAGTATGAACGGATCTGGTCAATCACAGCTAAAGTAAGTCCTAGACAGAGAAGGTCACGACCGAAGTAGACAATCCTCCACACCATGGCTCACCACTAGTGGAACATGATTTCATATTACAGACCTTGTGTGTGCTGGAGCACATCCAAAATATTCATCATGGTCACTTTGTCCATGTATCATAACCCCCATATCCCTCCACATGAGGGAGAGACTTGTGCTGTCTTCTTCATGCTCTTGATCTGAGGGCCCTGAAAGTGTCTCCATAGGGAAACCTCCCTCGGAAAAACCAGGACCATTTTATAGCTACTTAGCGGAACTCACTGGACCCTTCACCACTACTTACTAGATTCTGTCCAATTTTCCGAATGCTAGTATTATCCACTGCTAGATGTGACCTTTGACCTCACAGTAAGATTTCGTGGCTTCCTAAAACTTCTCTTGTGTCACCCCCTATGAAATATCACTTTGGGACCACCTTTAAGAAATGTGTAACTTGAAGTTGGTCTTATCATACTGTCTACTGAGCGCTAACAGTATAAGACATTGCGGGAACACATCCCTTTAACAAGGCAAACGACCTGGTGGGTTGGTTAATTGTAACACAATGGGGGTCATTTACTAAGGGCCCGATTCGCGTTTTTCTGGCGGGTTGAGCAAATTTTTCCGTTTTGCGCCGATTTTCCCTGTATTGCCCCAACAGAAATTGGGGGGCGTGGTCGTACGAAAACCCGACGGATTCGGAAAAACCACCGCATTTTTTTAAAAAAAAGTGTCGCTGGACAAGCGCTTATCTGCACTCGGCCAGGCTTGGTGGACTTCAGTGCATTCCGAGGAACTTCAGCGCAGCAGCGACACCTGGTGGACGTCGGAGGAACTACTTTAATGATACGCCGGAAGACCCGAATCCTTCACACAGAACACGCCGCTGGATTGAGAATGGACCGGGTAAGTAAATCTGCTCCATTTACTTACCTGGTCCCTGCGCGATCCCCGAGGTGCGTTGTCTGCCGGAATCCACATCTGCCGGAATTCATGAAGATCGTGCGCCTGAGTTCCTGCATGTGTCGCTTCCCCCGCTGAGGTCCGCCAGAGTTCACCTTCTTCTTCCCGGTGTATGTGAGTTTGCGTGCGCGTGCGCCAAAAACCCTTTCTAAATGCGGCGCACATCAGAATTCATCAGGTTTTCCGACCATAGTACGGACCACGGACCCTTAGTAAATGAGCCCCATTGTCAGTAAGAAAATGTTAAAAACTGGTTTATGGCCTCAAAACTAACACCTTTTTCTTTCTTTTGGACAGCCCTAAAGATGAACAGCAGCGGTTTACTCAACACATCATCTAACGCTCTGTTCTACCAGACCTCCATGATGAACAACTGCAGGAACGTGCCAGACGTGACGCCGTTCCTCGGGACGTCTTACAGTCTGCTGATACTTTTCTGTCTGCTTGGGAACAGTTCTCTGATATGTGTCATCTGCCGGAGGAAGGAGAAGGGGAACGTCACCCACATTCTTATTGCCAACTTGGCCTTCTCGGACATACTGGTCGGAATATTCTGCTTGCCCTTCTCAGTGGTCTACACCATTATGGATTATTGGGTGTTCGGTCGGTGCCTGTGTAAGATTACCAATTTTATTGGCTGCGCGTCAGTTAGTGTCTCGGTCATGATCTTGGTACTCATTGCCTTAGAGAGACACCAACTTATTCTACACCCTACTGGTTGGAAGCCCAACGCCCCCCAAGCTTACACTGCAGTCCTTCTTGTCTGGGGACTTGCCTCTCTTCTCGCTCTGCCGTTGGTCTATGCCGTAGACCTGAAGGTCTTAGACTTTCTTGCTGACAAGTCTGTATGTGTCGAGAACTGGACATCAGGACAACAGAGGAGAGCTTACACTGTGACCCTGCTACTATTGCAATATGTTATTCCCCTCTGTTTCATATTCTGTTGCTACCTTCGTATATCTGTTCACCTTCGTCGTAGGGAGGGTCTCTTTGGAAGAAGTTACAATCATATGAGAAGAGTGAACCTCATGTTGGCATCAATGCTCGGAGCATTTGCAGTCTGCTACTTGCCACTCCAAATTTTTAACATCATTGTAGAATGGAACCATCAATTGGTTTCTGTTTGCTACCATAATCTGATCTTCTCAATGTGTCACTTGCTTGGCATGATCTCCACCTGCATCAATCCCATCATATATGGTCTACTGAACAGCAATGTCAAACAGGAGGTAAAGATCTTGGTCCGGAGATGCAAAGGCCAGAGACAGAAAGCGCCAGATACATTGGATGAGTTTGAAAAACATCCATTATCCATCAAGCACTTTTCAGCTGAGACCATTTTGCCAGGGTCACCATGTACAGAACCTGAACAGGGCACATGTTGAAACATAAAAGTCCAGTGATATGCACATCCATCATTTTTTAAACCTTTCCGGCATAGCACAGTGGATACAAGACTCGTGCTTTGTTGTCATGTAAAATCTAGTTGTAAATCAAGATTGTTCATGACTTGAGGGAAGACGACTCAGTTGGCATGGAGACCTTGTTGTGTCCCTTTTGCTAAGTTGTGAGATCTTGCATAGGTCAGATAATTTTTTAAGGAAGCTTCTCGTTTCCATACAATGACGTGAGGCAGTGGACATAGAGGAGATAACAAGCCTCAGAGGTTACAACACAGCTCCAAAACATAACCCCTAGGTAAGCTCGAGGCTTTCTCTTGCAAAATCCAAAAACCAAAGTGGATTCCTTGAGAACCTTCTCCATAAGACAATTTATGGAGGCCAGTTTAAACAAAGGTTAGAAACAGAAGATTGGGGAGGCTGAGAGCGCTCTATGACAACGTGTCCCCCCTAACTTTTAATTGCACCTAGTAAAATGGCGAGGAAAATACAAGTGTGAACCCAATCTACGAAGGAGAGAAGAAAAAGCCTTCTCCTCAAGACAATTTATGGAGGCCACGGACTCTGCGGTTACAGTAGACTTGTTGTTGACATCCTGTAGAGGACACTGGGTCATAAAACTGGTAGGACCTGGTGCAGTAAACTGAAACATCTAGAAAACCCTCATGTTGTCCCAGCGACGAGTGGAAAGAACTTGAATCTTGTTTCCTCATCATGCGTGAAGACAAACAATTGACGTTTTTCCATTGAGCTATGGGAACGTAAAGAAGTATGTGGCGCTGGAAGTCAGTAACATCGCCTGAACTCTAGAGCACTTAGGACGATGAAGATGTTGTATATGTCACTACACAATGTACACTCTTAATATGTAAAATTTCAATTTTAATCAAAATGGACAATGGATTGTATGTATATAATTGATATTTATGGGATGTTCAGTTCCTGATGTGTTGCATTATGTGAGAGTAGATAGAAGTTTCACTATATACATCATTTCTGGGTAGAAGGATTAGGAGGCACTCAGTATGTGGCCACATGTTGGCAGTAGGTGTCGGTTTCCCTTCATTTTCCTGTCTCCCATCTTTCACATACATAATGTAATAGCTCTACATGGAGTTGAGATCTTGAGTGTTCCCAAAGAGATGTACAATGATGGTTGGCTTTCGGTGACCCCAAATACCTTGAAGATCTTCATAGAAGTGGGAAATGTGAAGATTAGTTGTGGCTCCTCCATCCATGGTCATGTTCTTAACTTGATTTCGTGACAATTTACTACCTAAACCACATTTTCCATTTAGTCCCAAAGTGGTGGCTATTGAAGTAATGATAAGAGGGAGAATAAATGATTCAGAAGATGTGTGAGAGGAACAATGGCAATAGATCTTCTTCATTCTGTTACAGACGTCAATCCGTGTGGTCCATTCATTGCTCGTCTCTGTAGTTCTGTCTGGGACAATAAACTGCTCTTGTGACACTTGAGTTTAGTTTTTTGTCTAAATTTAGGGATAGTTTGCCTCCGGCCTTTCGAATCCATGGGAAGAGGCACAGATGCCATGTAATTAGGCGTTCGAGTCATTTTATAAATTGCTTCCAGACGAGGTTCACACGCACATAACTGTATACACTGAAGAGGTCAGGCTGCCGGATCGCATGACGGTCATGTTTGGAGTATAAAGAGGAAGTTCAAGATAAGTAAACATGGAATAATATTTTTAGTGCCTTTCATAAAAAGGCAATCTATACTAGTCAGAAATAACAACGCTATAGATAAAGGCTTACTGCACTAATGCCAGCTGATGGCTTCTAGGACGGGCAAAAAGGACAGTTGTCCATCCAGTTCCCTCAAAGGACTGAAGTATTCTGGTGGCCAACCATGCATGTCTGCTGCCATAGGAAGAGCTATCCCTTGGATGGTCAATGGATTATGATGGTTGAAGACCTGGCAATTATCTGATTTATTCACACTGGAGGATGGATCTTTTTTTTCACCGACTTTGAGTCGGCCCCCGTAATATCAATGAGTCTACAACACTTTTCATTCATGACTAGTGATCTCTGAAACGAAGATATCACAAAGTTATTTTAGGGTTTAGGATTAGTTTTTCAACTGACCGGATGACTCATGTTTTTGAGAAGAAAAAAACCTGGAAAGACCAAGGTTGTGGTTGTACATGCGCCAGTTTTCTGTCGGACTTTTCATGTTCTTTTATGTATAAACTGCTTTTATATGCATTTAAAAAGTTTCCGCACCACATATGTAACGCACGCGACCCTTTCGGCATCGCAGCTGCGCTATTCATTTCTTTCTTCACTTAACGGTGCGTTCCGGGGCTTAGTTGGTCCATGCGACATATTTATCATGCAAAATACCACCATGTTAAAGGTGCACCGAAAAAAAAAGTAGCGCACTCTACTGAGGCAATGCAGGGAGCGGCAAAATTATGAAGAACATGTTCCACAATTCCTGGTGCCCCCTACATATTACACAGGCAAACTGCACGTAGTGTAACCTGCACAGAAGCTCCACTGAGTTCGGCTTCTGGACGGCCACGCCCACCCGTCCCTATTCCCAGCCAGGGTCGGCTCCTGGTTTCAGTAGGCCTCTGGGTGACAGAACCTCAGTGGCCTCTTTACAGTGAACTAACGAGACGGCATTTTTGTTCCCTAAAATATTCCCTAGTTTATCGTCCCAAACAGTCCCCTCATGGTTATTTTTTATGCAGCCCCCTTATGGTTATTTTATATAAATCCCCCTCACCACCTATGGATTCATTAGATACAGGCCCCCTCACCTTATGTACAGCCTTATGTGGGCCTTAGCACTTGCCCAGGTATGCCCACTGCTTAGTGATGTATCAAGCGCTGTGATATGGGGACTGGTGGGCATGGCCGACCACCTTGGCCAACCGGAAGCTGAACAAACAGGGGCATGAACCAGTGAGACGGCAGCACGGGAGTGATGGAGGAGGTGAGTACAGCTTTCTTTTTTTAAAACTTACCTCCCCAGTCTGCAGGATTTTCAAAAGAGTCAGAAAACCCTTTTAATATAGAGGTGGCCATCTACCTCCCCCGGTCCACCCTCAACCAAACTAGGTGTGAATGCAGAGTAAGTAATTGCCAGACTTTGTAGGAAGCCTATCTCCGCTCAGAACAAAAGGATGAACGTTGAAGTTGGACCTTCATCTGTTGAGGGAGAGTTGGAGACCCTATAAGAGTGAGATAGTTGGTCATACCCAACGTTATCGACAGATTCAGATAATTTTTAATGCCTATGAGACGTTTAGACCAGAGAAGTCCAATCGTGCCTCAACTTGTGGAGCACTGGGTCCATATTCCATGGCCGTGGTCTCTATGTCAGAGAAGCCTCTCTGAATGGGAAATCTTTGATGTCCAATATCTGAATAAAGCTCTGCAGATTGTCACGTTGTAGAAGGCTCTTGTTTACCAAGCCATGGATATATATATCTGAGAGCCTGGAGCTTGTAAGTAACTCACATGGAAATGCTATGGCAGATCCGGCACATCTCAAAGTTTAGCAGCAGATGCCATGAAACCAGCAATGTGTGAGATGTCCACTCTAGGTTTTTTATTGGAGTGGCAGCGGTTCCTGCAGGCGATATCTATTGTTGTAACATCCGTATTCTCAGAATTCCGTCCTCTCCAAACATCCTAAACTAAAGTTTCTTTACGTGTGAACTCCTGGTCAATGATTAAAGAGGCGTTTAGTCTGAACATGGAGGGGAGGGTAAATGTTCAGACATATTGTAATTTATCACTGCGGTTATAGCCATTGGATGCCATAAATCACCTGGGGTGACAGCCCGAGCCCATGGCTATGCGGGTAGTGCGCAAATGTCTGATAACGAACAAGACCTTATGGAGAACCATTAATGTGATTTTCTGGGTGAGGGGAACACTTAATGCAGTGCCCACAAGGAACCTATTTGTCACGGGGGCTTGTTTTTTATATAGCAGGCATGTATTTTACTCCTATTTATTATTGTGTGTTTTCACCGGATTTGTGGCTCATTTTAAATGACAATTTTATACTGTCCAGTCCAACTGTAGTCATCATATTTGTTGCCTTAGTTTATGCCCTGTGGTAGACTAAGGCTACCATGGACCCCGAGCTATATAGACATTAGCGGTCAGTTACTAGGGGCCCGAATCACGCGATTCTGCCGGGTATGCCGATGATTTCCGATTTGGACCGAATTCCGCCGGGATTTTGGTGCACGCGATCGGATTGTGGCGCATCGGCGCCGGGTTGCATGCGACGGAAATCGGGGGGCGTAAACTATTATGTCCATCAGGTCAGGGATTGAATGTCCTGTCTAAAATTCCCTTATTTATGTGAAATCTCACAAACTTACAGATGAGAAAAATCTTCTCCAAAGTCTCGTGAAAACAAGCTCAGAACAGTCACTTATAGAGGCTGCAGGGGTAGCGTCACTTTAGATGCCCCCCATCTTCACTTTTACTGTAACAATTGGCTTTTGGTGTTATACTAAAGATAAGAATGTCACCTTTCAGATCACATCAGTCTTGTGGTTCTGTGAGCTACAGAACTGAACATACAGGTGGTAAAGAAATAGGGGCAAATTTATGTTACACTAGTGCCCCTGGAACGTGGCAAATCTATCTGGAAGCTCCAGCTGCCTCGTGTATCCTGGAGGGCATCTGTCATGTACTGCACCAGCGGGGGCTTCAGCGCCAGGTCCGGCATAGAATTGCGCCTGGATGAGTAGCTCACAGAACCATAAGCCTGATGTCATCTAAAAGATGAGATTCTTACCTTTAATATGACACCAAAAGATTCTATAGCACTGAAGATAGGCGCTTATATGTCAGACTCTTATATGTCAGACTCTTATATGTGAGAAACAAAAGGGAAATTACATATCTGATACCCCAGCAAGTAACGGAAGAGGAGGTCTATCTTTTAGGCTATGTCTTGAAAGAGACCATATTGGATAAAGGGCACTGCTCCAACGGAGTGCACCAACTTTTTTGGTGCACCTTTAACATAGAGCATGTGACACAGTTCCGTCAGACTCTGTATAATAAACGTGGTGCATGGTCAGACCCTGCACTGGAACCCCCCTTTATGTGCAGAAATATGTGGGTATAGTGCAGCCATGACACTTATATACACTCACCGGCCACTTTATTAGGTACACCATGCTAGTAACGGGTTGGACCCCCTTTTCCCTTCAGAACTGCCTCAATTCTTCGTGGCATAAATACAACAAGGTGCTGGAAGCTCCTCAGAGATTTTGGTCCATATTGACATGATGGCATCACACAGTTGCCGCAGATTTGTCGGCTGCACATCCATGATGCGAATCTCCCGTTCCACCACATCCCAAAGATGCGCTATTGGATTGAGATCTGGTGACTGTGGAGGCCATTTGTGTCCAGTGACCTCATTGTCATGTTCAAGAAACCAGTCTGAGATGCTTCCAGCTTTATGACATGGCGCATTATCCTGCTGAAAGTAGCCATCAGATGTTACAGGGTACATTGTGCTCATAAAGGGATGGACATGGTCAGCAACAATACTCAGGTAGGCTGTGGCGTTGTACCAAGGGGCCCAAAGAGTGCCAAGAAAATATTCCCCACACCATGACACCACCACCAGCCTGAACCGTTGATACAAGGCAGGATGGATCATTGGTTTCATGTTGTTGACGCCAAATTCTGACCCTACCATCCGAATGTCGCAGCAGAAATCGAGACTCATCAGACCAGGCAACGTTTTTCCAATCTTCTACTGTCCAATTTCGATGAGCTTGTGCAAATTGTAGCCTCAGTTTCCTGTTCTTAGCTGAAAGGAGTGGCACCCGGTGTGGTCTTCTGCTGCTGTAGCCCATCTGCCTCAAAGTTGGACGTACTGTGCGTTCAGAGATGCTCTTCTGCCTACCTTGGTTGTAACGGGTGGCGATTTGAGTCACTGTTGCCTTTCTATCAGCTCGAACCAGTCTGCCCATTCTCCTCTGACCTCAGGCATCAACAAGGCATTTCCGCCCACAGAACTGCCGCTCACTGGATGTTTTTTCTTTTTCGGACCATTCTCTGTAAACCCTAGAGCTGGTTGTGCGTGAAAATCCCAGTAGATCAGCAGTTTCTGAAATACTCAGACCAGCCCTTCTGGCACCAACAACCATGCCACGTTCACAGGCCACAAATCACCTTTCTTCCCCATACTGATGCTCGGGAGAACTGCAGGAGATTGTCTTGACCATGTCTACATGCCTAAATGCACTGAGTTGCCGCCATGTGATTGGCTGATTAGAAATTAAGTGTTAACGAGCAGTTGGACAGGTGTACCTAATAAAGTGGCCGGTGAGTGTATATGTTCACGCAGTTTGAAAGTTCTTTCTAGTACAAAGTCCATTAGAAAACTGGTGCAAAGGCTTTAACTTCTTGGTGCTCTGCATCCAGTCAGGACCCTAGGGCTGTCTGAAGGCAGTGCCTGTAAGATCCTGTCAGAGGATTGCCATGATGGAACTAATAATTTTTTTTTTTAAATGTTATTAAATAAAAAAAATTAATGAATAAATTAATAATAATGACCAAAATCCCAGTTAGTACATAAAATGACATATAATTTGAAATAAAGTTTAAAACCAATACACAATCCCCACTCATATAGTATCATCGCGTCCGTAACAACCTGTAGAATAAAAATGAATCATTATTGAGCCCGCACAATGAACGCCGTAAAAAAAAACTGTTAAATACCCACCAAAAATTAGGATTTTTACCTATTTCATCCCACAAAAAATGCAATAAAAAGTGAACAAAAAAAAAAATCTACCTTAGAATGATACTGGTGCAAAGTACAACATGTCCCGCAAAAAACAAGCCATCAACCAGCTCTGTAGCCAAAAAAATAAAAGTGTTATGCCATTTGGAAAAATGCATAATTGATAGATTTTTTCCCCCATATTAGGTTTCATTTTGAGAAATGTTGTAAAGTCTGGTATCCACGTCATCATATGGACCCATAGAATAAAAATAAGGTGTTTATTAGGCTATACGGTGAACACCAAAAAAAATTAAGTACCAAATTACATAATTACATAATTGATGCTTTTCTACTCTTCCACCCCCCCTAAAAAGTTTTACAACAATAGGCGAGACCAACCCCAAAATGGTAACACTGGAAAATACATCTCATCCCGCAAAAATACTGCCCACACATGGCCCCAATAACGGAAAAACTAAAATTTTTAGCCTACATAAGGGCAGCAGTGTCTATAGAACAAAACTGGGAGCTGCAGGTCCCTCCTTCCCTTCTGCACCTCGCCGTGCGGCCATAAAACAAATAACGGCCACATGTGGGGGGGGGGGGGGGTCTTAGTACTCGGGAGAAATTGCATAACAAATTTTAAGATTTTTTTTTTATCGTTTGTAAATTTAAGGGCTAAATAAATTTATGACCGACAAAATTTGACCATTCTAAATTTCATCTCCATTGGATTTAATTATTATGAAGATCTCAAGGGGTACAAGATAGGGTCCGTACTTTTGTTCTTAAGTTGAATTTGTATGTAAGTCGAAACTGTATATTTTATAATTGTAGATCCAGAAGTAAAATTTTTTGGCCTCAGTGACAATTGGAGTTTAAACATTTTTTGCTGTAATGGGACCAAGGATTATCAATAAAGCTTCATTACAGACACCTTACAGCTGATCAGTGCAGCCTGGGACTATAGTAACATCCAGAGAGGTCACCAGAGGTCAGAGGGGTCCGTCTGTAACTATGGGTCGTCTGTAAGTCGGGTGTCCTTAAGTAGGGGACCGCCTGTATTTCAAATTCAATTTAAAAAAAATAATCATCCCCAAAAAAGTCAATTCTGAAATCTCTTGGAAAACCGATGTTGGATTTGTAGCCGCTCGAAATCAAAATAAATTATCCAGACATTTGCAAAAATTATAATAACGTGAAGTAGACATATGGGAAACGTTATTCCGCAACTTATTTAGGTGGTAAATCTATCTGCCTGACAACAAGAGAATTTAGAAAAAATCCATTTTTATTATTTTTTTTTTAGACATAGAAAAAACAAAACTTAGCCAAAATTTACCACTTAAAAGTACAACACGTGACGAAAAAAATCGCTTGATAAGTAAAAGTGTTCAAAAGTTATAACCGTATGAAGCGTCGCAAGTAATAATACAAAAAATGCAGCTGAGCCTTAAAGGGGTGTTTCCATTTTGGCGAGTTTATGTTATTGTTTGTATGATGAAAAGTTCTACAACTTTCCAATATACTTCCTGTATCAATTCCTCCTGGTTTTCTAGATCTCTGCTTGCTGTCCTTCTATAGAAAGCTTCATTATTTACTTCCAGTGGACAGAAACGGATGCGTTTTTGTAAACGGACTGATAATGCATGCTTAAAAACGGACCAAAAACGCCACGTGTGGCATCACCCTTAGTGGATAGAAATCTGACGCTGGTCACACAGGTGCACGGCTCGTTATATCAAAGACAGTAATCAGAGCCGTGTGATATAACGAGCCGTGCACCTGTGTGACTGTGGTCAGATTTCTATCCACTAAGGGTGATGCCACACGTGGCGTTTTTGGTCCATTTTTGACCGTTTTCCCTGATTATCTTAATAGATAAACAGGTTCTAAGCAGCAAAACGCACGGTAAACTATCAAAAACTGATGTGTTTAAAACGGACAGAAAAATCCACGTATAGCATCACTCTAAAGGTAGTCATTGAAGCTTTCTATAGAAGGACAGCAAGCAGAGATCTAGAAAACTGTGAGGAATTGATACAGAAAGAAAATGGGAAAATTGTGTAACTTTTCTTTTTTCAAACAATAAACATTTATTAGCTGAAATGGGAAGACTGCAGGGATTAACAAACCCAAACCTTAAATTTGGTACTTGCCCCTGTACCTTGATAAACCATCCAACCGTTTGGAACTTGACCTTGTACTTTGAAAAACCATCCAACCGTTTGGTACTTGGCCTTGTACTTTGATAAACCATCCAACCGTTTGGTACTTGACCGTGTACCTTGATAAACCATCCAACCATCTGGTACTTGAACTTGTACTTTGATAAATCATCCATCCGTCTGGTACTTGACCGTGTACCTAGACTAACCACCCAACCGTCTGGTACTTGACCGTGTACCTAGACTAACCACCCAACCGTCTGGTACTTGACCGTGTACCTAGACTAACCACCCAACCGTCTGGTACTTGACCGTGTACCTAGACTAACCACCCAACCGTCTGGTACTTGACCGTGTACCTAGACTAACCACCCAACCGTCTGGTACTTGACCGTGTACCTGGACTAACCACCCCTCAACAGACCGGGAAACTAAATGTTTGGGTAATGTGGGAAGGCCACAGCGTTTATTAACAACTAAGATAAATTATTAAATAACGTTATAAATTAAAAAACATTTCCCAACTTGCTAGGCCCGCTTGGCATCTTCAAAATCTTGAGAACCAACTTCGCCCGAAATGGCGGCTGCGGCCCTGCAGCCGGCATGTGGGCATCTTCCAGCGCCTTAGGGCCTGTGTAACTTCCGCCTTCGCTGTGACAACTGTAGGAAAACAGAAGGAAACAGCCAGAACCGAGGAAAGAAGAGCTGAAAAGAAATAATTCAGAGGGCAGGGTGGGAGGGAGACTTCTCGCCTCTTCGGTCCAGGGGGCAGAAGGAAAGAGGCCCCCCCCACGTGCTCTTGGACTTTATAAAACCACCGGGCGGGTCCTTACCCGCCCCCAAACACCACCTCCTGTGACCTCACACGGGAGGAGTAAAGGGGCAAGCCCCACCAGCCTACCAGAAGGCTTGAAACCACCCCCTACAGTCCTCAGCCCCTTCGCTATTTGCTTTGGGGCTTGTTAGACTGCAGGGATTAACAAACCCAAACCTTAAATTTGGTACTTGCCCCTGTACCTTGATAAACCATCCAACCGTTTGGAACTTGACCTTGTACTTTGATAAACCATCCAACCGTTTGGTACTTGGCCTTGTACTTTGATAAACCATCCAACCGTTTGGTACTTGACCGTGTACCTTGATAAACCATCCAACCATCTGGTACTTGAACTTGTACTTTGATAAATCATCCATCCGTCTGGTACTTGACCTTGTACTTTGATAAATCATCCATCCGTCTGGTACTTGACCGTGTACCTAGACTAACCACCCAACCGTCTGGTACTTGACCGTGTACCTAGACTAACCACCCAACCGTCTGGTACTTGACCGTGTACCTAGACTAACCACCCAACCGTCTGGTACTTGACCGTGTACCTAGACTAACCACCCAACCGTCTGGTACTTGACCGTGTACATAGACTAACCACCCCTCAACAGACCGGGAAACTAAATGTTTGGGTAATGTGGGAAGGCCACAGCGTTTATTAACAACTAAGATAAATTATTAAATAACGTTATAAATTAAAAAACATTTCCCAACTTGCTAGGCCCGCTTGGCATCTTCAAAATCTTGAGAACCAACTTCGCCCGAAATGGCGGCTGCGGCCCTGCAGCCGGCATGTGGGCATCTTCCAGCGCCTTAGGGCCTGTGTAACTTCCGCCACGGAGCAGCCTCCTCCCTCCTACCACCGGCTGCGACCCCCCACACGGACCAAGGCCATGGCCTTCTCAGCCAGCTCCTGCAGGCCGAGAAGGAAAATATTCGAAAATATTCACCTCAATGGAACTGAGATGGACCCCGTCGCATAATAAGAGATGGCGGTTATCCTATACGCCTATCCTCCCAGGGACACCATGTATTTTTGATAATCAGGACTTTCCTTGCTCTCTTTGTAGCAGCTGTGAATAGGATGCCTGACCCATTAACTGCTCGAAGACATGCCTGCAAAACCCACAAGACTTCATTCAAGGGACTAGTTATCCGGGGTGAGATGTGTCTTTTTATGCAACCCAGGATTATCCTTTACCGACTTTAAGTTACTGCATTTACCCAAAACCAGGGACCGAAACCGCAAAAGCTCGCAACTAGTTATGGAGAGTTTGACACTTCCATCTTTCTCTGCACTAAGACATCCGCCCAATCGAAGGAGACGTACGTAACCGCCACAGCCTCCTATATAGCGTCATTGACCGAGGGACCCTTGGGAAAAGACAGGTGGTCAATTAATCTGAACTTTCCGGGCTCCTATTGGGAACTAAGCCTGGCGGTTCTATAAGGGACCGGCCGTCCTACCCGGGGAAACCTAAGCCTGGCGGTTCTATAAGGGACCGGCCGTCCTACCCGGGGAAACCTAAGCCTGGCGGTTCTATAAGGGACCGGCCGTCCTACCCGGGGAAACCTAAGCCTGGCGGTTCTATAAGGGACCGGCCATCCTACCTGGGGAAACCTCTTCCCGACCTTCTCCAGTGCCAATACTGGATTGAATGAAATTAAACTGCCGCATTTAACCAACATTGCGGTGGGCTGGAGGCTATCCTGATGCAGCGGATGGGGTGAGAAGTGCCATTTGTGCTGCCCAGGATTATCCTTCACCGACATTAACCCCTTAACGCCGAAGCCACTTTTTCCCCTTACTGACACGGGCCAGATTTTCAAATCTGCCCTGTGTCACTATAAGTGGTTATAACTCCGGAACGCTTTAACATATCCAAGGGATTTTAAAATTGTTTTCTCGTGACACTTTGTACTTCATGTTAGTTGAATAATTTTGGTGGTATGCTTTGCATTTATTTATGAGAAAATCAGATATTTGGTGAAATTTGGAAAAATTCTCGATTTTCGAACTTCAAAATGTTCTACTTTTTCCATACCTAGTCATAACCGCAAAACAAACTTAGTAACTAACATAACCGAATGTATACTTTATGACTCCGTGGTTTTTTATGCATACTCTGATTTTTGTAGGATGTTATGGGCCTTAGAAAGTTAGGTGCGATTTTTCACATTTTCATAAAAACCGCAAAATCCTGAGGGACCTGCTCTGGTTTCAAATCACTAAATAAAGGAAAACCCCATAAATTACCCCATTATAGAAACTACACCCCACAGTGTATGTGAAACAACTTTATGAAGTTTGTTAACCCTTTAATTGTTTTACGGGGGTTAAAACCAAATCGGATGCAATTATGAAAGTACATATTTTTGGCTAAATTAATGTGTCTTTCAAAATTGTACAAATTCTCAGTGGATAAAATACCAAAACGCTCCACAAAGTTTGATCCCCAATCCCTCCCGCGTATAGCGATCCCCGATATGTGGTGGTGACTGCTGTACGGGCACACGCCAGGGCATGGGGGGGGAGCTGCGCCATTCACAGCAGATTATGCATTGTCACTTTTTATTGGCTGTACAATCTTTATTTTCATTTATTTATTTTTTGGACATTTGGACATATAAGGGCTTATTTATTGCGACATGCGATGCACTTTACAAATAAAAAATTATTCTGACTGGTATTTGAACCTAGAACCCGCAGTGTCCATGAACAATAATGACACAGCGCCTCAACCAACTGAGCTATAACTTCCGTGCTTCATTTTAGTGGGTCATTGGCTTATTGATGGGATTTTATTAACTCTTGAATCTTTGGGTGAAAGGAAAATTGTCAATTTTGGTTCCTTTCTTTGTGTTTTTTTTTTTTTTTTTTTTTTGGAGGGACAGAGCTAGTTTAGGGCTTATTTTTTACATGTTGAGTTGTCTTTCCAATTGATACCATTTTGGCGCTCATTTTTTTTTTTTTTTTTTTTGAGTTTTCCGGGTTTGTTTTTACAGCGATCAGCAAGCGGGTCCAATAATGTTTCTAAGTTATTGCCTGTTCAAGATATTCTACACCTTACACAGTGTAATACAGATGTATTATACTGTGTAATGCTCAGTGTGCTACGCATGCTCAGTGTTACAGTCGGGTCCTGCCAGAAGGCACGGACCCAACTCCCGGAAGGAGGATCGCGCAGCCCCGGGCACTGGCAGTCCCTGGGCTGCGATCCCTAAATGTGTTACCCTGTCCTGCGTTAGCTAAATTCCCTAAGCCCACAGGTGTATCCTGACTGGCTTGTAATTGTGTGAATAGCGATCTAATGGATGTGATGACCTCTGTGTTCTTGTGTGATGATGTAATGGATGTGATGACCTCTGTGTTCTTGTGTGATGATGTAATGGACGTGATGACCTCTCTGTCCTTGTGTGATGATGTAATGGACGTGATGACCTCTCTGTCCTTGTGTGATGAGGTAATGGCCGACCACGAGGGGAGGCCACTGAACTCACCGGATGAAGTCTTCGCTGGTGGAGCTGACGTGTCCTGATGTGAAGACTGTGCTTTGTCCTGTTCAGATGGTTGGTGATGTTCGGAAGCTGAAGTGATGCGTTGAGGTGGTTCCTTGATGATGTCAGAGCTGCGAGGTGGAGCTTGAGAACCTTGGCTGCCATGACGGGATGACCTCTCGGACTGCGGTGGCTGTAGATGAGCTGAGGATCTGTTTTCGGATTCCTGGCGAGTTGTAGGATGCTCTGATGTCCGCTTGGAGCGCATGGTCAGGCGGTGAGGGGAGTCTTGGTGACGGGTGCGGGTGTGTGAGTGCGCCGCCTCGCGGCCACTGGAACCCGGTGACGATGGGCTGCTGTAGTGTCTGCGACGTCCTCCGTGATGTCTGGGAGACCATTCTGCTGTGCCGTTGCTGCTCGTTGGACGGGGATCTGTAGCTCCTGTGTCTGTGGTGCACCGTGGGCATAGAGGTCTCTACCGCATCAAGGGTATGCAGAGAGGACTCAGGGGAATAGGAGAAGGGAAGGGTAGCTGCCCAGGGATCCAGGGCTGTGGTGTTGGCTGGGCCGGGGGGGGCATGGTTGGGGGGGGGGGGAGAGGGCCGGGACGCAGGCTGGTGATAGCACTGCTGGCGGCTGTGTTGGTGGTGGGGGGGGGTATGTGACAGGGAGGGCCCGGGGCTGGCTGGGGAGTAGGCCCGAGTCCTGATGTAGGGCTTGGGTGAGAAGCAGGCCTGAGGCCTTGTATGGGGCCTGGGGCTGCATGGGGGGTAGGCCAGAGGCCTATTGTTGAGCCTGGGGCTGCATGTGGGGGAATAGGCCTCAAGCCTAGATTAAGGCCCGGTGCTGTAAGCGGCATAGGCCTGAAGCCTGCCACGCCGAGGAGAGTGCTGGGGGAGGGGGTGACGTAGAGAGGAGGAGAGCCTGTGGCTGCCGGTGGGATGCGGAGGCACCGCACGACGGGATGAGGGGGAGCCATGCCGCAGAGGGGGAAGGCCTTGTGTCCCCTGCTGGCTGCCGGGTGGGCCGGGCCGCAGCGCTGGATGCTGCTCCCGGCTGAAAACCACGCCGGAGCGGAGGTGAGCGCGGGGGGGGGGGGGGCGCGGGGTGGCTGGGGATCGCGGCCTGCATAGATGGCGCTGGGAGGCATGGCCGCAGGGCTGGAAGCGGGCACCGGCTGGGGGACACGCCGGAGCGGAGGTGAGCGCGGGGGGCGGGTGAACGGGGGGGTGCGGGCTGGCTGGCAGAGGAGCGCGGCCTGCTTGGGGAGCGCAGGGAGGCACAGGCCGCAGCGCTGGCACCGGCTGGGTGCTTCGCAGGAGCGGTGGAGAGTGGAGGCGGTGACAGGCAGGGGGACGCGGCCTGCTGGGTGAACACAAGGGGGGTGCGGGGCACAGCGCTTGGATGCCGGGTGGGGGAGCGCGCAGGAGGCAACACTTACCCTTTGAGACCTCCTTCCGATCAGTCCCCCGACGATCCGCTGCACTGGCTGCAGCATGGGTCCCACGTGGTCTGGGCGACGCCATCTTTTTCTGGCCCGGGCCGCGCTACCTGGTTGGTGCAGGCGATCCAGGGCTCAAACTGACGGGAGGCCTGATCTTCCGGATGGGCCTTCCTCTATCTTCTGCCAGCTGCTCCTCGGGCACTGCACTGGAGACGCTGCACACGTGGAGGAGGTGAGGAGCACTGGGTGGGTGGTGGTGACAGGGTGGCGGGCCGCCGGGCAGGGGATGGTGGCTGTACCCTCCAGGGTGGAAGCCACTGCAGGAGGATTCGGTCCTAGGAGATGGGTGTCCTCTTCAGGGACGTCCGCTTCTTGAACCGACCCCGCAGCAAGGCGCTGCAGGAGGGTATCCAGCCAGGCTGAACCATCCAGGGCCACTTGCTGGAGTACCTGTTCTTCTAGGGAAGCCATGCTGGGTATTTGCAGAGGTGTCTCTGACTTCTCGCCTCTTCGGTCCAGGGGGCAGAAGGAAAGAGGCCCCCCCCCACGTGCTCTCGGACTTTATAAAACCACCGGGCGGGTCCTTACCCGCCCCCAAACACCACCTCCTGTGACCTCACACGGGAGGAGTAAAGGGGCAAGCCCCACCAGCCTACCAGAAGGCTTGAAACCACCCCCTACAGTCCTCAGCCCCTTCGCTATTTGCTTTGGGGCTTGTTATCCCCCTTTAAGCTATAAACTGGCCCAGTTCTGAAGGGGTCAATAAATGTGGCCCAATGTGTTCTGTAACTGTAGTCATTCTTTTTTTCCTTTTCCTCTCCATCCATCCAGACTATGACGACTTCTCCTGAGATTTCTCCCATCTTAGGCCGGATCGTACTCTATATAAGGCTATATTCACACTGCCGTTGCCCGCCCGTACCGTACCGTAGCGGGCAATGGCAGTGCACGGGGAGAGGAGGAGGAGGAGGTGAGCGCAGCTCACCCCCGCCCCTCTCCATAGGAAGTAATGGCGCACGGCGCCGTATTACGGTGAAAGATAGGACATGTCCTATCTTTTTCCGGGTACGGAGCGGTACGGTGCCGCACGTGTGCGGCACCGTACCGTTCCCGTAGGGCGCCGTGCGTATATGAAGGACGTACATCGGCCGTATATACGTCCTCAATACGGCAGTGTGAATGTAGCCTAAGACTAGCATGCTGCTACTGTAATAATATAGGTGCACGCAACCGGATAATCCCGTCCCAATCCTGGAGACTCCTTCCTGAGGAAGACTCATTGGAGTCGCAAGATTGCAGTTCTGTTGAGTGGACAACAGGAAAAGTTCCTCTAAATAATATCCGGAAAATGTGCAATGATGTTACAAGAAGATATGATGAATTTCTATATACAAGGGGCCCCTCGTGTATCATAACGGCTACCTGAGCCCTCGCCTCTCATAGGGTTCCCTCGGTGAAGCCTAAGGGTGCGGTCACACGTCACGTTTACCGCATGCGTTTAAAAACGCATTGCTACAGCTGAAGGGATGTTTGCCTAATTAAACAGCTGTTAACGCTTGCGTTTACAAAACGCAGGTGTTAACGCATGCGTTAACATCGCGGTTAACACATGCTGTTGTTAACGCATTGTTAACACATGCGTTGACATCGCGGTTAACGCATGCGTTTTGTAAACGCAGATGTTAACAGCTGTTTAATTAGGCAAATCTCCCTTCCGCTGTAGCAATGCGTTTTTAAACGCATGCAGTAAACGCGACGTGTGACCGCACCCTAAGGGCGCGGTCCCACGTTGCGTTTGCAAACGCAGACGCAGACCAAACCGCGCCCACCGGGCGGTCCGCGGTCCAATCGCATCGGCGTTTTCAATAGAAACATAGAGAAACGCCGATGCGATTGGACCGCGGACCGCCCGGTGGGCGCGGTTTGGTCTGCGTCTGCGTTTGCAAACGCAACGTGGGACCGCGCCCTCAGTGTCTGGTCACACGTTGCATCGCAATCAGCTTTGAGGTGGATTTAGGTGCATTTTTGTCAATTTCACAGGTGAAAGACATGAACTGAATCTGTGAATTAGAGTGCGTTCACACGTTGCAGTAAAAACTGCATCGCAATCAGCTTTGAGGTGGTTTTAGGTGCAGTTTTGTCAATTGAACAGGTGAAAGACTTGAACTGAATGAGTGAATGACATTTGTGGAGCAGGTTTCCCCTTCAAAATCAAATTCACCTGTTCAATTGACAAAACTGCACCTAAAACCACCTCAAAGCTGATTGCGATGCAGTTTTAACTGCAACGTGTGAACGCACCCTGAGATTTTGAAGGAGAAAGCTGTTCCACAAATGTCTTTCACCTGTTGATTTGACGTCTTTCACTTGTTAAAATAAGTAATTTCACCTAAAACCAGCCCAAAACTAATTGCGATGCAGTTTTAACTGCCACGTGTGACCGCACCCTGAGACCCAAAGACCACAAGTATTTACCCTTCGACCCCTGTACAGAGATCCAGGTATCACTGCTGCAGATTCCATGCTTGTGTCAGCAAAATCGTTTTGGATCGATTGCAAAGGGCAGAATGTACAGGAAATATAAATATAGATGACATGAGATTAGATAAAACTCTATTAATCCCCAAGGGGAGATTATTTTGCTTCAGTTATATGCACCAGATAAAACATAAGACATACAAAAAGAACAAAAAAAAAAACAACAACACAACATAAAAAACATATCAATCTCGAGATGGTATTCTGTGATGTTCACCAGCCGGGAGGTTCCTTGTTATAAGGTGAAAGAGCGAACGGGATGAATGAGCTACAATTAGAGATGAGCGAACATACTCGTCCGAGCTTGATGCTCGGTCGAGCATTAGGGTACTCGAAACTGCTCGTTGCTCGGACGAATACTTCGCCAGCTCGAGAAAATGGCAGCTCCCGCCGTTTTGCTTTTTGGCGGCCAGAAACAGAGCCAATCACAAGCCAGGAGACTCTGCACTCCACCCAGCATGACGTGGTACCCTTACACGTCGATAGCAGTGGTTGGCTGGCCAGATCAGGTGACCCTGGGATAGACTAGCCCCTGCCTGCGCTGCTCGGATCATTCTGTGTCTGGATGCCGCTAGGGAGAGAGCTGCTGCTGGTCAGGGACAGCGTTAGGGTGCAGGTAGATTACTGTTAGGCAGGAGTGATTCTCCAAGAACCCAACAGCCCTTCTTAGGGCTACAATAACGTTATACTTTTTTTTTTTTGTTTGCTTGTGGCTGGGCTTGCTGGCACTAGTAGTGCAGCTAGTACCATATTGTGAGGAATTTGCAGGGGGACTTGCTACCGTTGTGTTTAGCTCTTAGTGACACACATATCCACCCCAAAGGAGAATCCAAACGGCTTACTTACGCCTACAGTAGCGTTATATATATTTTATTTCTGGTTGATCTGCTGGTGGCTGTCCTTGCTGCAGTGCATATACTAGCCAATTGTGAGCAATTTGGAGTGAGACTTGCGACCGCTGTGTTTAGCGCTTAGTGAGGCACATATCCATCGCAAAGACCGAAGTGGGATAATTTATTAGGGGTTGGATTTCAATTAGGCACAGTCTGCCATTTCCTTTTTATTTTCCTTTTATTTTTTCATAACTCAGCGTCATCTCATCTGGCATAGTAGTGTGCTTTCATACTTGGCTAGAAAATAGCCATAGCAATAGGATAGCATTGTTTGGTTTTAAAAACTAAAAAACACAAAAAAAACCTAAAAAACACAAAAAAACACAAAAAAAAGTAAAAAAAAAAATTAAAGTTATATAACTTTCATTTTCAAAATGTTTAACCCGAGGGCTAGGGGTAGAGGACTAGGACGAGGGCGGGGACGTGGGCGTCCATCTACTGCAGGGGTCAGAGGCCGTGGTCCTGGGCGGGGTGAGACACCACCTGCTGATGAGGGAGCAGGGGAACGCCGCAGAGCTACACTCCCTAGGTTCATGTCTGAAGTTACTGGGACTCGTGGTAGAGCACTGTTGAGGCCAGAACAGTGTGAACAGGTGATGTCGTGGATTGCTGACAATGCTTCGAGCAATTTGTCCACGCAGTCCACCCATGTCACCGAAATCGCCACTCCTCCAGCTCCTGCACCTCAGCCTCCTCCCCCCCAGTCTGCCCCCTCCCAGCAAAATTTGCCATTTGAACCGGCATACTCTGAGGAACTGTTTTCTGGACCCTTCCCACAGTCACAAACCACTTGTCCGGTTGCTGCTGAGCAATTTTCCGATGCCCAGGTTTTCCACCAGTCGCAGTCTGTGGGTGATGATGACCTTCTTGACGTAGTGGAAGAAGTGTGTAAAGAGGTGTCGGACGATGAGGAGACTCGGTTGTCAGACAGTGGTGAAGTTGTTGTCAGGGCAGGAAGTCCGAGGGGGGGAGCAGAATGAGGGATCGGAGGATGATGAGGTGACAGACCCAAGCTGGGTTGAGAGGCCGGGTGAACACAGTGCTTCTGAGACGGAGGAGAGTCCTCGACCTGAACAGGTTGGAAGAGGCAGTGGTGGGGCCAGACGGAGAGGCAGGGCCAGAGCAGGTGCATCAGCGCCAAATGTGTCAACTAGTGAAGCTCCCGTGGCGAGGGCTCCTGCGGCGAGGGCTAGATTTTCAGAAGTCTGGAGGTTCTTTAAGGAAACACCGGATGACCGACTGTGGTGTGCAACCTTTGCCAAACCAGGCTCAGCAGGGGTTCCACCACTACTAGCTTAACTACCACCAGTATGCGCAGGCATATGAATGCTAAACACCCGAATCAGTGGCACCAAGCCCGTTCACCTCCGGCCGTGCACACCACTGCTCCTTCCCCTGTGTCAGCTGATAGTCAGCCCCCTGCCCAGGACCCTGGCACAAAAACCCCATCGTCGCCTCCACGATCCTCCACAGCATCCACCAGCGTTCAGCTCTCCATACCCCAGACGCTGGAGCGGAAAAGAAAATATAGTGCAACCCACCCGCACGCCCAAGCCCTTAATGTCCACATCTCCAGATTGCTTAGCCTGGAGATGCTGCCCTATAGGCTAGTAGAGACCGAGGCCTTTCGCAACCTCATGGCGGCGGCCGCCCCTCGGTATTCGGTCCCCAGCCGCCACTACTTTTCCCGATGTGCCGTCCCAGCCCTGCACCAGCACGTGTCAGACAACATCATCCGTGCCCTGACCAACGCCGTTTCTGACAAGGTCCACCTGACCACGGACACGTGGACGAGTGCTGCCGGGCAGGGCCACTATATATCGCTGACGGCACATTGGGTTAACTTGGTGGAGGCTGGGACCGAGTCTGACCCTGGGGCTGGTCATATACTGCCGACGCCGAGGATTGCGGGGCCTACCTCGGTCCAGGTCTCAAAGGCCTACTATACCTCCTCCTCCTCCCACCCCTCCTCCACCTCCTCCTCCGAACTACCATCCGTGGGCATGGCTCCATCAGTCGCTAGCTCTAGGCACAGCAGCAGTGCCGTCGCTTAGCGACAGCAGGCGGTGCTCAAACTGCTGAGCCTAGGCGATAAAAGGCACACCGCCCAAGAGCTATTACAGGGCATTCCACATCAAACTTGTTAACTTTGTCGCCACCCTGCTGTGTTATCCACAAAATATACTGGCAAACTTTTATCATTTACCGATATTATTTCAGCGCTTCTTGCGCATCTGTTTACATTCCCCTCACCCGCCATATCCTAAACTTATAAGAACGCTACTACACTTGATCTTATACAAAAGGTTCTTAGAAGTGCTGTTTGGGGAGTAGCCTAGAGACAGGGGCTTGGATTGGCGAAAGCTCGCCTGGCAGCGGAGCGCCAGCTCCATGCCAAGATCCAACTAACATAGTTTTAACTGCAGCACCTTTAATCTACTACTAGTTCACTGCCTCCATACATGGTCCCCTTATCAAACGAGCTGTGTCAGGCAGAATTTTGGGTTGTTTTCATGGCTTCCATGTTAACTTTGTCGCCACCCTGCTGTGTAATCCACAAAATATACTGGCAAACTTTTATCATGTACCGATATTATTTCAGCGCTTCTTGCTCACCTCCTTTGGTTCCTCTCTGCCACCCATTGGTTTGAAGCCTGAGTCCATTTAGGGTATGTCGCCATGCCACTCTCTAGCCTGCCGCTGCTGCCGCTGCCTCTGCATGCCGTCCCCTATAGTGTCAGGGTCAATTATTGGATGTTTTAGATGCTATCTAGCCTCATTCTGTCACTCTGTCATGGCCATGCTGTTACCCATAGTCTTGGCATAATGGTGCGATTAAGCAGCCTCAGAGGCATCCATGCATGCTGCCCCTGCTGCTTCCTGTCCATTTCCGTGGTGTTTCCATCCTTTTCTGAGGTTCCCAGGTGTTTGGCCAAGCTTCCCTGTGCAGAGCCTTGGTCCCCTTGAAAAATGCTCGAGTCTCCCATTGACTTCAATGGGGCTCGTTATTCGAGACGAGCACTCGAGCATCCGGAAAAGTTCGTCTCGAATAATGAGTACCCGAGCATTTTAGTGCTCGCTCATCTCTAGCTACAATATCACTTTTCTTCTGAAGATATCGACCACTATAGGCGCTTCTCCTACCATTGAAGGTCTCATTAATATGTGGTCCTCCGTGTGCCCCTGCTGCAGCCCCTGTGCCTCTTTCGGCTCCTGCTATCCTCCGGAGTGCTGTGCGCGCGCATGCCCGCCTCCTAGGGCGCGCGCGCCGGCTGCCGAAAATTTAAAGGGCCAGTGCACCGCTGATTGGTGCGCTGGCTGAAAACCTCCACCATATAATCCGGCACCTCCCTTCCTGCTCTGCCGGATCTTTGTGCCTCACAGCCCGAGAGAAATCTTCCTAGCGTGTATTCCTGCGTTCCTGTGTATTCCTGCGTTCCTGTGTATTCCTGCGTTCCTGTGTATTCCTGCGTTCCTGTGTATTCCTGCGTTCCTGTGTATTCCTGCATTCCTGTGTGTTCCTGCGTTCCTGTGTATTCCTGCGTTCCTGTGTATTCCTGCGTTCCTGTGTATTCCTGCGTTCCTGTGTATTCCTGCGTTCCTGTGTATTCCTGCGTTCCTGTGTATTCCTGCATTCCTGTGTATTCCTGCGTTCCTGTGTATTCCTGCGTTCCTGTGTATTCCTGCATTCCTGTGTGTTCCTGCGTTCCTGTGTGTTCCTGCGTTCCTGTGTATTCCTGCGTTCCTGTGTATTCCTGCGTTCCTGTGTATTCCTGCGTTCCTGTGTATTCCTGCGTTCCTGTGTATTCCTGCGTTCCTGTGTTGCTGTGTTACCAGTGTTCCTCCGGGTTACTGTGTTCCTGTGTCCTGTGTGCCTGTGTTCCCGTTCCCACCTGCCTGGACCTCCTGTTGCTGACCCCGGATTGGACTTGACCCTGCATCTCTGCCGCCTGCCCTGACCCTCTGCCTGGACCTCCTGTTGCTGACCCCGGATTGGACTTGACCCTGCATCTCTGCCGCCTGCCCTGACCCTCTGCCTGGACCCGACCACGAGACTGTCTTCCGTTAAGGTACCTCGGCCTCGGAACCGCATGCTGGTCGTATCCTGCCGCAGCAAGTCCAACCCGCTTTGCAGCGGGCTCTGGTGAACCAGGTGCCACTTAGACTCCGGTCCCAGGTGGCGGCTAGTTCCATCTCACGCGGTGGTTCACAAACCCTGAATCCTGATGTAATAATTGCCTTGAATTTCATCAAAACCCTTCTCTCCGGTACACATGAACTACACCCCCGACCCTTCTGATAACCTTGTCCAATTTGTTAATGTCCTGAACGCACATTCCTGAACTAAAACTTTGCCGCGGCTAACACTGTATCTAGTAGTCTCTTACAAATATCTAACGGCCTCAGCCTACGTACGGGAAATGGACACGACTGGCGCTTTTTATACAACTTTCCAGAGTTCGATTGCCAATCAAGACTAGGAAACAGAAATCAGCATATTAAATAATTAAATAATCAGCATATCAAATAATTAATGGTGGAGGGCAGTATAGGAAATAATTAATGGTGGGGGGGGCAGCATATGAAATAATTAATTATGGGGGGCAGCATAGGAAATAATTAATGGGGGGCAGCATATGAAATAATGAATGGTGGGGGGCAGCACAGGAAATAATTAATGGTGGGGAAGAGCATAGGAAAATAATTAATGGTGGGGGGCAGCACAGGAAATAATTAATGGTGGGGGCAGCATAGGAAATAATTAATGGTGGAGGGGCAGCATAGGAAATAATTAATGGTGGAGGGCAGTATAGGAAATAATTAATGGTGGGGGGCAGCATAGGAAACAATTAATGGTGGAGGGCAGTATAGGAAATAATTAATGGTGGAGGGCAGTATAGGAAATAATTAATGGTGGGGGGCAGCATATGAAATAATTAATTATGGGGGGCAGCATAAGAAATAATTAATTATGGGGGGCAGCATAGGAAATAATTAATGGTGGGGGGCAGCATAGGAAATAATTAATGGTGGAGGGGCAGCATAGGAAATAATTAATGGTGGAGGGCAGTATAGGAAATAATTAATGGTGGGGTGCAGCATATGAAATAATTAATTATGGGAGGCAGCATAGGAAATAATTAATTATGGGGGGCAGCATAGGAAATAATGAATGGTGGGGGGCAGCACAGGAAATAATTAATGGTGGGGGCAGCATAGGAAATAATTAATGGTGGAGGGGCAGCACAGGAAATAATTAATGGTGGGGGCAGTATAGGAAATAATTAATGGTGGGGGGGCAGCATAGGAAATAATTAATGGTGGAGGGCAGTATAGGAAATAATTAATGGTGGGGGGCAGCATATGAAATAATTAATTATGGGGGGCAGCATAGGAAATAATTAATTATGGGGGGCAGCATAGGAAATAATGAATGGTGGGGGGCAGCACAGGAAATAATTAATGGTGGGGGCAGCATAGGAAATAATTAATGGTGGAGGGGCAGCACAGGAAATAATTAATGGTGGGGGCAGTATAGGAAATAATTAATGGTGGGGGGGCAGCATAGGAAATAATTAATGGTGGAGGGCAGTATAGGAAATAATTAATGGTGGGGGGCAGCATAGGAAATAATTAATGGTGGAGGGGCAGCACAGGAAATAATTAATGGTGGGGGCAGCATAGAAAATAATTAATGGTGGAGGGGCAGCACAGAAAATAATTAATGGTGGGGGCAGTATAGGAAATAATTAATGGTGGGGGGGCAGCATAGGAAATAATTAATGGTGGAGGGCAGTATAGGAAATAATTAATGGTGGGGGGCAGCATAGGAAATAATTAATTATGGGGGGCAGCACAGGAAATAATGAATGGTGGGGGGCAGCACAGGAAATAATTAATGGTGGGGGCAGCATAGGAAATAATTAATGGTGGGGGGGCAGCATAGGAAATAATTAATGGTGGAGGGCAGTATAGGAAATAATTAATGGTGGGGGGCAGCATAGGAAATAATTAATGGGGGGCAGCATATGAGATAATGAATGGTGGGGGGCAGCACAGGAAATAATTAATGGTGGGGAAAAGCATAGGAAATAATTAATGGTGGGGGGCAGCACAGGAAATAATGGTGGGGGCAGCATAGGAAATAATTAATGGTGGAGGGGCAGCATAGGAAATAATTAATGGTGGAGGGCAGTATAGGAAATAATTAATGGTGGGGGGCAGCATAGGAAACAATTAATGGTGGAGGGCAGTATAGGAAATAATTAATGGTGGAGGGCAGTATAGGAAATAATTAATGGTGGGGGGCAGCATATGAAATAATTAATTATGGGGGGCAGCATAGGAAATAATTAATTATGGGGGGCAGCATAGGAAATAATTAATGGTGGGGGGCAGAATAGGAAATAATTGATGGTGGAGGGGCAGCATAGGAAATAATTAATGGTGGAGGGCAGTATAGGAAATAATTAATGGTGGGGTGCAGCATATGAAATAATTAATTATGGGGGGCAGCATAGGAAATAATTAATTATGGGGGGCAGCATAGGAAATAATGAATGGTGGGGGGCAGCACAGGAAATAATTAATGGTGGGGGCAGCACAGGAAATAATTAATGGTGGAGGGGCAGCACAGGAAATAATTAATGGTGGGGGCAGTATAGGAAATAATTATTGGTGGGGGGGCAGCATAGGAAATAATTAATGGTGGAGGGCAGTATAGGAAATAATTAATGGTGGGGGGCAGCATATGAAATAATTAATTATGGGGGGCAGCATAGGAAATAATTAATTATGGGGGTAGCATAGGAAATAATGAATGGTGGGGGGCAGCACAGGAAATAATTAATGGTGGGGGCAGCATAGGAAATAATTAATGGTGGAGGGGCAGCACAGGAAATAATTAATGGTGGGGGCAGTATAGGAAATAATTAATGGTGGGGGGGGGCAGCATAGGAAATAATTAATGGTAAAGGGCAGTATAGGAAATAATTAATGGTGGGGGGCAGCATAGGAAATAATTAATGGTGGAGGGCAGTATAGGAAATAATTAATGGTGGGGGGCAGCATAGGAAATAATTAATGGTGGAGGGGCAGCACAGGAAATAATTAATGGTGGGGGCAGCATAGGAAATAATTAATGGTGGAGGGGCAGCACAGGAAATAATTAATGGTGGGGGCAGTATAGGAAATAATTAATGGTGGGGGCAGTATAGGAAATAATTAATGGTGGGGGCAGTATAGGAAATAATTAATGGTGGGGGGACAGCACAGGAAATAATTAATGGTGGGGGCAGCATAGGAAATAATTAATGGTGGGGGGCAGCATAGAAAATAATTAATGGGGGGCAGCATATGAAATAATGAATGGTGGGGGGCAGCACAGGAAATAATTAATGGTGGGGGAAAGCATAGGAAATAATTAATGGTGGGGGGCAGCACAGGAAATAATTAATGGTGGGGGCAGCATAGGAAATAATTAATGGTGGAGGGGCAGCATAGGAAATAATTAATGGTGGAGGGCAGTATAGGAAATAATTAATGGTGGGGGGCAGCATAGGAAACAATTAATGGTGGAGGGCAGTATAGGAAATAATTAATGGTGGAGGGCAGTATAGGAAATAATTAATGTTGGGGGGCAGCATATGAAATAATTAATTATGGGGGGCAGCATAGGAAATAATTAATTATGGGGGGCAGCATAGGAAAAAATTAATGGTGGGGGGCAGCATAGGAAATAATTAATGGTGGAGGGGCAGCATAGGAAATAATTAATGGTGGAGGGCAGTATAGGAAATAATTAATGGTGGGGTGCAGCATATGAAATAATTAATTATGGGGGGCAGCATAGGAAATAATTAATTATGGGGGGCAGCATAGGAAATAATGAATGGTGGGGGGCAGCACAGGAAATAATTAATGGTGGGGGGCAGCACAGGAAATAATTAATGGTGGGGGCAGTATAGGAAATAATTAATGGTGGGGGGGCAGCATAGGAAATAATTAATGGTGGAGGGCAGTATAGGAAATAATTAATGGTGGGGGGCAGCATAGGAAATAATTAATGGTGGAGGGGCAGCACAGGAAATAATTAATGGTGGGGGCAGCATAGGAAATAATTAATGGTGGAGGGGCAGCACAGGAAATAATTAATGGTGGGGGCAGTATAGGAAATAATTAATGGTGGGGGCAGTATAGGAAATAATTAATGGTGGGGGGACAGCACAGGAAATAATTAATGGTGGGGGCAGCATAGGAAATAATTAATGGTGGGGGGCAGCATAGGAAATAATTAATGGGGGGCAGCATATGAAATAATGAATGGTGGGGGGCAGCACAGGAAATAATTAATGGTGGGGGAAAGCATAGGAAATAATTAATGGTGGGGGGCAGCACAGGAAATAATTAATGGTGGGGGCAGCATAGGAAATAATTAATGGTGGAGGGGCAGCATAGGAAATAATTAATGGTGGAGGGCAGTATAGGAAATAATTAATGGTGGGGGGCAGCATAGGAAACAATTACTGGTGGAGGGCAATATAGGAAATAATTAATGGTGGAGGGCAGTATAGGAAATAATTAATGGTGGGGGGCAGCATATGAAATAATTAATTATGGGGGGCAGCATAGGAAATCATTAATTATGGGGGGCAGCATAGGAAATAATGAATGGTGGGGGGCAGCACAGGAAATAATTAATGCTGGGGGCAGCATAGGAAATAATTAATGGTGGAGGGGCAGCACAGGAAATAATTAATGGTGGGGGCAGTATAGGAAATAATTAATGGTGGGGGGGCAGCATAGGAAATAATTAATGGTGGAGGGCTGTATAGGAAATAATTAATGGTGGGGGGCAGCATAGGAAATAATTAATGGTGGAGGGGCAGCACAGGAAATAATTAATGGTGGGGGCAGCATAGGAAATAATTAATGGTGGAGGGGCAGCACAGGAAATAATTAATGGTGGGGGCAGCATAGGAAATAATTAATGGTGGGGGGCAGCATAGGAAATAATTAATGGGGGGCAGCATATGAAATAATGAATGGTGGGCGGCAGCACAGGAAATAATTAATGGTGGGGGAAAGCATAGGAAATAATTAATGGTGGGGGGCAGCTTAGGAAATAATTAATGGTGGGGGCAGCATAGGAAATAATTAATGGTGGAGGGGCAGCATAGGAAATAATTAATGGTGGAGGGCAGTATAGGAAATAATTAATGGTGGGGGGCAGCATAGGAAACAATTAATGGTGGAGGGCAGTATAGGAAATAATTAATGGTGGAGGGCAGTATAGGAAATAATTAATGGTGGGGGGCAGCATATGAAATAATTAATTATGGGGGGCAGCATAGGAAATAATTAATTATGGGGGCAGCATAGGAAATAATTAATGGTGGGGGGCAGCATAGGAAATAATTAATGGTGGAGGGGCAGCATAGGAAATAATTAATGGTGGAGGGCAGTATAGGAAATAATTAATGGTGGGGTGCAGCATAGGAAATAATTAATTATGGGGGGCAGCATAGGAAATAATTAATTATGGGGGGCAGCATAGGAAATAATGAATGGTGGGGGGCAGCACAGGAAATAATTAATGGTGGGGGCAGCATAGGAAATAATTAATGGTGGAGGGGCAGCACAGGAAATAATTAATGGTGGGGGCAGTATAGGAAATAATTAATGGTGGGGGGGCAGCATAGGAAATAATTAATGGTGGAGGGCAATATAGGAAATAATTAATGGTGGGGGGCAGCATATGAAATAATTAATTATGGGGGGCAGCATAGGAAATAATTAATTATGGGGGGCAGCAAAGGAAATAATGAATGGTGGGGGGCAGCACAGGAAATAATTAATGGTGGGGGCAGCATAGGAAATAATTAATGGTGGAGGGGCAGCACAGGAAATAATTAATGGTGGGGGCAGTATAGGAAATAATTAATGGTGGGGGGGCAGCATAGGAAATAATTAATGGTGGAGGGCAGTATAGGAAATAATTAATGGTGGGGGGCAGCATAGGAAATAATTAATGGTGGAGGGGCAGCACAGGAAATAATTAATGGTGGGGGCAGCATAGGAAATAATTAATGGTGGAGGGGCAGCACAGGAAATAATTAATGGTGGGGGCAGTATAGGAAATAATTAATGGTGGGGGCAGTATAGGAATTAATTAATGGTGGGGGGACAGCATAGGAAATAATTAATGGTGGGGGGCAGCATAGGAAATAATTAATTATGGGGGGCAGCATAGGAAATAATGAATGGTGGGGGGCAGCACAGGAAATAATTAATGGTGGGGGCAGCATAGGAAATAATTAATGGTGGAGGGGCAGCATAGGAAATAATTAATGGTGGAGGGGCAGTATAGGAAATAATTAATGGTGGGGGGCAGCATAGGAAACAATCAATTATGAGGGGCAGCACATTAAATAATTAATGGTGGGGGGCAGCGTAGGAAAAAATTAATGGTGGGGGGCAGCATAGGAAATAATTAATGGTAGGGGGCAGCATAGGAAAGAATTAATGGTGGGGGGCAGCATAGGAAATAATTAATGGTGGGGGACAGCATAGGAAATAATTAATGGTGGGGGGCAGCGTAGGAAATAATTAATGGTGGGGGGCAGCATAGGAAATAATTAATGGTGGAGGGCAGCATATTCAATAATTAATGGAGAGGGGTCCCAGTATATTTAATACTTAATTGACCCAATAAATTAATTCATTGGGCCAATATATAAAATAGTTCACAAGGGGGTGCAATATATTAAATCATTAATTGAGGGGGGGGGCAGTGTATTACGGAAGAGGTCACAAGTTTATTTTTTTAACTTTAGCCTGGCCCCCTAACGGTCCGGAGAGGGACAGTGAACGGCCCCCTATGTAAAAAGTTTGGGGCCCCCTGCTCTATAGTCTATAAACACAAGGTGGAACATTCAAAAATAACTTCGCATTTGTCTGAAGACTGAATAAGTTGCTCCATATCTACCAATGGAGACATTTGCCCTCGAGGGTTAATCACGGTCGGCAGAGTAAATATTTTCTAGTCGTAGCGTTGCGTCCCACAGTAAACACAGAGAATGTAAAGAGACAGAAAGAACAGAGGAACAGCTCAAACTGTGCATTCAGCCTACACAAAAGACTCTATTTAATACCGATCCCTTATTGTGAGACCTCAGTTTGTTCCGGGACACAACCGCCGTCCTTATCTAGACTTCTCCGTACTAGTTTACTTCCAGATTAGTAATTTTGCAAGCGGTGAGCATAACAACTATGGAGGAAATGCCTCAATTGTTTAATCATTAGTGAAATAGCCATTAAAAAAGTGATACCTCACGTACTTAGGGCCGACAGATGGGGCCCTCCAGCCCGTAGACATTATCAACAAGATCTTTTATAGAGTTTACAAACACATAATGTCCTGTTCATTGGTGAAAATGTAATAAATTATAGTTATGCAATGTCAGGAAACAGCCCGGAGACTAAACCCTCTTCCAATCTGTCCCTGCCTACTTGCCCGGACGAGCTTAGGCAGTGAGTAGACAACTGGCATACTTTCCATTTTTTTGTGCAAAAGTGCACACATAGAGATAAAAAGAAGAGAATAAAAGTAGAGAGGAGTAGTTGCCTAATATGGGTCAAAACCTAGAGAAAAAAGCAGTACAAAATCACTAGACAAAACAGATAGTCAAGAATACAAGCAATACATGGTCAAAGATACTGGAATACAGAATGACACAGCCAAGTATAAAGAGCACTGATCCATAGAAACTTATATGACAAACAAAAGTCCAGGTCCGGAAGGTGATGGAGTCAGTTCTCCGACATCAGACAGGGCGGCATTGGGAGTTGGTGTTAACCCTTTGATTGCTATCAGTGGTGCGTGGTTGCTGCTGTCTTGGCTTAGATCCTTGTCGCTTCTGATGTCATCAGGGAGCAACAATCTGTCGCCATGACATCTTTATAAGACCAGAGGCTGTATAATTTTTGAAGATCTGTTATAATGTGCCAGTGGAACATTGTAACAAACAATGGGACACATTTACTTACCCGTTCCGTTGACGCCGCGGATCCGGAATGTCCGACGAGGATTCGGAGCTGCCGGGATTCACTAAGATCATGCTTCCAAAGTAGCTCTGGTCAGGTATAAGGTCAGGACAGGCAGCACGGGATCAGACTTGGGGACGTAGCAGAAGGTCACGGCTGGCAGCAAAGAAGCAAAGTTCGGAATGGAGCCGAGGTCACAACGGAAAATCACCATAAACGCAAGGGACATCAGGAGCAAGATTTCTCTAAGGCGCAAGGCACGAGGACCGGCAGGGGGCACAGGAAGAGGCCAGGAATTTATCTGGGAAGGTGGTTGGCCAGCGCCATTCATTGGTGCTCTGGCACTTAGGAGGTGGGGATGCGCACGCCGGAGCAAGGGGACCGTCGCTGGAGCACGGCGAGGTAAGTGAATCTGCAGAGCTCCGAGGGCATAGGGAGGCACACGGGTGCGCCTGCGACCCGGAACATGGATCGCAGGGGCACCCGTGACACCTATAAGACTGTAGGCTGGCGGCAACCTCCAGCTCTGTTAGGTCTGGTCTGGTTTGACAGCGGTACTTAACAGGTTAACTCATGCAGACAGTAACAGCCTCAACAAAGGCAGTTACAGGTGGGTGTAAACTGTGTAATACAGCTGACACCCCCTGTGTCTGGAGTGAGCGTAGGTTTCCTCTGGGTCCTTCAGTTTCCTCCCACACTCCAAAATATATTGTTAGGTTGTTTAGATTGTCCATGGGGACAGGGACCAATTTGACAAGCTTTGCGCAACACTGTGTATTCTGTGTGCGCTATATAAAGAATTTTTATTATTAGACTAGAAGAACATATTTGGAAGAGCATGATATACCAGGCAAATTGATACAGTGTTTTTTCTTTCACTATGAGCCCATTCACACTGTGTGGTTAAGTCACGGTTTTTCCACAATTTAAGGTGACTAGTTGTGTGCCACTGCTGTGTATAACCGAGCTTCCCTGGTATGTTATATCCAGGCCCAGGGACACACCTGGAGATCTCTACGTTTACTGTAAAAGCTGTACTCACCATTTTCTATACAATCTTTAGGAAAGGAAAACATCCTGCACAAAGGGAGGGCACTCTACTGTTTGCAGTGTCCATTTGTATAAGTGACAAAGCATCTACATCCAGTGTTACCTCGGGGATTATCTGCCCCATGAGAAGGACATACTGTGCTCATGTCACACGCACAACACAAGAAGACAATGGTCTAAGCTCCAACCCAAGGAAAGTGACTGTGGAGGTCACCTGGGGTCATGGGGCCACCGGCTTCCTGGAGACCATCATCTGAAATAAAGAAAAGAGGGGAAAATGGACAAAAATCCGAGTCAGTACGAGGGGCGTGCGCCGCATTGTCAGTCGGATTTGCTGATATAAATGTGACGGCCGGTGGGAGAACGCTCCGGAACGCTAATGTGCAGCCATAACACAATGGGACACATTTAATTACCCGTCCGGAGGAATTCCCCAAAGTGTGTTGTCTGACAATAATGCACTGTGCCACGATTCACTAAGATCATGCCCCCAATATCCTGCATGTGCCGCTTCCCCGCTCAGGTCTCCGGAGTTCACCTTCTTCCTGGTGCATGTAAGTGCATTGTCCGTGTATAATGCGCTGTGCGGGGAGTCACTAAGATCCTGCACCCGATATCCTGTATGTGTCGCTTCCCCGCTCAGGTCCCCGGAGTTCACCTTCTTCCTGGTGCATGTAAGTGCATTGTCCGTGTATAATGCGCTGTGCGGGGAGTCACTAAAATCGTGCACCCGATATCCTGTATGTGTCGCTTTCCCACTCAGGTCCCCGGAGTTCACCTTCTTCTTCCTGGTGCATGTAAGTGCATTGTCCGTGTATAAAGCACTGTGCGGGGAGTCACTAAGATCCTGCACCCGATATCCTGTATGTGTCGCTTCCCCGCTCAGGTCCCCGGAGTTCACCTTCTTCCTGGTGCATGTAAGTGCATTGTCCGTGTATAATGTGCTGTGCTGGGAGTCACTAAAATCGTGCACCCGATATCCTGTATGTGTCGCTTTCCCACTCAGGTCCCCGGAGTTCACCTTCTTCTTCCTGGTGCATGTAAGTGCATTGTCCGTGTATAAAGCACTGTGCGGGGAGTCACTAAGATGGTGCACCCGATATCCTGCATGTGTCGCTTCCCCGCTCAGGTCCCCGGAGTTCACCTTCTTCTTCCTGGTGCATGTAAGTGCATTGTCCGTGTATAATGCGCTGTGCGGGGAGTCACTAAGATCCTGCGCCCGATATCCTGCATGTGTCCCTTCCCCGCTCAGGTCTCTGGAGTTCACCTTCTCCTTCCTGGTGCATGTAAGTGCATTGTCCGTGTATAATGTGCTGTGCTGGGAGTCACTAAGATCGTGCGCCCGATATCCTGCATGTGTCGCTTCCCCGCTCAGGTCCCTGGAGTTCACCTTCTTCTTCCTGGTGCATGTAAGTGCATTGTCCGTGTATAATGTGCTGTGCAGGGAGTCACTAAGATCGTGCGTCCGATATCCTGCATGTGTCGCTTCCCTGCTCAGGTCCCTGGAGTTCACCTTCTTCTTCCTGGTGCATGTAAGTGCATTGTCCGTGTATAATGCGCTGTGCAGGGAGTCACTAAGATCGTACACCCGATATCCTGCATGTGTCACTTCCCCACTCAGGTCCCCGGAGTTCACCTTCTTCTTCCTGGTGCATGTAAGTGTATTGTCCGTGTATAATGCGCTGTGCGGGGAGTCACTAAGATCCTGCACCCAATATCCTGCATGTGTCGCTTCCCCGCTCAGGTCCGACACCTTCTTCTTCCTGGTGCATGTAAGTGCATTGTCCGTGTATAATGCGCTGTGCGGGGGTCACTAAGATCCTGCACCCGATATCCTGCATGTGTCGCTTCCCCGCTCAGGTCCCCGGCGTTCACCTTCTTCTTCCTGGTGCATGTAAGTGCATTGTCCGTGTATAATGCGCTGTGCGGGGGTCACTAAGATCCTGCGCCCGATATCCTGCATGTGTCGCTTCCCCGCTCAGGTCCCCGGAGTTCACATTCTTCGTCCTGGCGCATGTAAGTGCATTGGATGGGACACAATTTTAAAGTTAAATCCCACGCTGAGTCCGAATCCGTCGGATCGTCCAACGGCTCGCCCCCGATTTCTGTTGCATGAAAGTCGGCGCGATTGCGCCAAAATCCAATCACATGTGACACAATCCCCTTCTAAATACCTGTCCCAGTGTTAGTCTTAATAATTTTGTGAATGATTACATAGTATATTATTTTTTTAATTGGAAAAAGTCGTATTATCGTTTTTTTTTTTTTCTTTCAATAGGGTGAGAAGAATTTATCAAGCCTCAGTCTTCACAATTCCGGCATCCACAATAAGCTAAATAGTTTTTGTAACTTTTTGCATACTTTTATACAATGATTTTGTATAGTTCCTGCACTCGTTGCACTTTGGGGTAGGGAAGTGGCAGTGGTCGTCCTGTCTCTGGTCTTTTCATGCCTCTCTTTGGGACCTGTAGACAACCTGCCTAAGTCACATATGAAATCTTAATGAATCTTGTTGGGCTTGGGAGATTGCCCACTATTTTGTGGGGGGGGGGGGAAGTAAAGTTGGTACGTGTGCTTTACACTGGTTATCGATGTGCTGGGGGCTGAATGATCACATTCTGTGACATTATTGTACCATATGTTAGTCTAAACCTGTTACTTTGCTTGTTGCATAGTCGTGTAGTGCGGAGTGAGCACTCAAGTGAATTTTACCTTTGCTTCTTGTTCCGAGCTGGGGCTGATATTCCTGGCTCTGTTTTGGGTCTCTGCACTTGTTATAGGAGATGTGGAGGATGGTTCTCTCCTGGTCATTAACAAAAAATAACTTTTCTTGGCTTTCCGTCCAAAGAGCGAACACTTTTACTTTATTCGGCAGTGAATTTATCTTAAAGGGAACCTGTCATCAGAAATTGGCCAAATAAACCACTAGCAGTATGTTGTCAAGCATCTGAGCAGCTTCTAGATTATAATTCCTACATAGTCCAGTGTGGTGGCATCATCCAGAAAATCAACTTTGAAGTTAGATGTAAAAAGGTTTTATGAAGTCAAGGAGGCGGAGAGTTGAACCCTGAAGTCAAGCTTTTCCTGCATTAGAACGCCCCCTTTGCTGTTATTGACGGTCCTGCATCCAGGGACATCATTGACAAGATCTCCTGAAGTTCTGCACATGATGTCAATCACATGGGAGGAGGAGTTCAGAGGCAGGGATAGCTTGACTTTAATGTTAAACTCTCCGCCTCCTAGACTTTATACATCAAGTTGATTTCCCGGATGATGTCACCAAGCTGGGTCATGAAAGAAACATCTACTGAATCCTCTAGGACCAACCTCTTAGCAGGTGGCGTGAGCAGATGGGACTAAACAAACCAAAATAGTAAACCAACCAGCTACTCAGGGTTCACCCCTTGAATGAGCCTGAAAATCAAATATCCTAATAATTACCAAACTTTACCAACACCACCATATTTTACCACCTTTAACATTTATATTCTGCCCCATTTTACAACTCTTAATCTCTAACCTAGCACTTTCCCCGCCAGCAACAATGTTCATTTGGATGGGATGTGGATGGGACATTGGCTACAAATGATTAGAATCAATGAGCAAGGACATATTACAACCTTCTACACTGCTATTAGATGGTCCGCTGAAAGTGAGGGTATAGTTCTGAGTGGTCTTATGGAGGGTCGTAGACCTCAACTTCTGGAGAACTGTATTCAAAACCTCTGAGCAGGTGGTGTGAGCAGATGTGACTAAACAAACCAAAATAGTAAACCAACCAGCTACTCAGGGTTCACCCCTTGAATGAGCCTGAAAATCAAATATCCTAATAATTACCAAACTTTACCAACACCAACATATTTTACCACCTTTAACATTTATATTCTGCCCCATTTTACAACTTTTAATCTCTAACCTAGCCCTTTCCCCGCCAGCAACAATGTTCATTTGGATGGGATGTGGAGTGAAGCAGTATTCATCTTAGATCAAAGATCTGAAGCAGACCAGAGACTGGAGTATTCTACACTGTGTACTGGATCTTTCATAAGGGGAACATATATTTTATGAAACACCCCAGGTTTTACAGCGTATTTCTTTTGGTTATCTTTAGCGATACTCTTGGGCTGTTTCCAATCATCCATGGGCCACATTTATCACTTCTGTGCGCCTAAGTGTAGTAGTTGCGCCTAAATTCGGGCGCACTGTTTTGCCAGAATTATCACAAGCTACAACCATCTGTGATAAGTATATTTTCTGCCTCTTATTAATCACTTTACTTTAACACAGTTTAGGCGCAGTTTAGGCGCAATGTTAGATTCAGGCAGTTACATGTGATCCTGCTACAAGCTCCTCTCTGCTTCTCCCACAGCCCAGAATGAAGATAACACTCACAACAGCACCCAGGTGTGTGACACCCTGCACCCAGTGACCTCCTCAGCAGTGGCTTCTCCTGGAGGGGATCCCCCAGTGCTGGTCTCCTGCTGCACCCCTGTAATTCTGCACAATATCCCCCTCAGACACTGTGCAGAATTACATGGGGGACACTTGTTTGCAGTATCTGCAAAATTCTGCAAGCTTCTGCAAACTTGTGCAAACTTCTCTTGCTCTTGCTGTGAGCTCAGCGTTTTGCAGAATATTTTGTAAATAGAAGGTGATGAACTGTAAATAGAGTCTGCAGCTCCTGTCTGTAATGTATCTAATTGTATCTATTATATGTACCAGTGTCTGCAGTGTATCTAATGTATCTATTATCTGTTCCAGTGTCTGGCTGAGCTCTGCTGCTAGAAATGAGCTCTTCTGCAAAGGGGCTCAGTGCTTTCTTCTCAGATAACGCCACCTTCGGGCTGGAGTGTTTTTGCGCCTAAATGCAAAAGTCGCACGTGATGAATATCATTAGGCGCAGCAAAACATCTGGAATTGAACGATAGATGAGGGAAAGCTGGTTATTTTTGCTGCGCGGCTAATTTGACGTTTAATCGCAAAAATGGCGCAAAAACTATGCGCCTAAACGAAAAGGCGCAAAAACAACAGAAAAAACAAGTGATAAATGTGGTCCCATGTGTTTCCAATGTCCATGTGTTTGCTTTTGAGTGACGCTTTCTTAGTATTTTTGCTACTTCATTGATTTGACAATGGTCAAACCTCTGCTGACGGACGTACACTGATAACATCAATGATTCTGAGAATGAGAAACCCGTGAGTACAAAGGTGACCTGAAGTCTGTCCAGGGCACTGTGTGACAGCTGTTCCTGATGTCGAGGGCTTCAGATGTATCAGGTGGAGTTGTATGACTGTATCGGAAGACAACACTAGATCAATGAAGATCAATGGTGTTTAACAAGCTTCACATAGCTTCTATTTTAGGAGCGCAGTCATGGTAGAGTCATTGAGCAGCAGCAGGTTATCTCCTATGATAAGTTGTGTTCTCAGATCACAATGTTCTCTGGATGTGTGAGGCCTCCTCACTGGAGATGTTCTGATAGGGAAGAGACTAATCTTCATCAGCGTGTTCTGCCGCTAATTACCATACATAACCCAGTCTTCTCCTGACGAATATGCTGTTAAATGCATGGAGGCTAATACGTTTCCCTGGAGTGAGCTATTTGGAAGTCATTAAAAAGCTCTGGGTAATGTAACCATTTAAAGAAACTCAACATCTGCTACTAGATGTTCTCCAGCCCAATAAAATAAGCCACTCAGTAAATATGACAGGCATTAGGCGTAATAAAATAACCATAGGTTCAGCTTGCTGCCCTCGTACATAGGATGAGTTCATCAGCTTGAGTGCATATAGACTATGAAATATGGATTATCCACACAAGAAAGAGACAAATCTGTCATTTCATGGGTGATTGCATAGGAAGAGTAGTACCGGGTGCCAAAATAAGACGCCACCAGGACTGAGATCAACAGAGTTAGAGATGGGCTGGTTTCTCTCTATATATGTTTGAAGAAGGGTCCTTGAGTTGAGAAACGTGTCCTGAAGGCAACTTACTAAAGCTTTATTGATGTTATTTTACTACTTTCTGCATTCTTTGGCTTTGTACCAAATAAAATATCTTTGGGGATTTACCCATCTGGATTTGCACTGCTGAAGGCCAATGATTGGCTGCGTTGGTCATATATTGCCAGTGTGATGTCATCATTGTAGAAAAGGCTGGGGACATAGGTGCTCAAATAGCAGTTCCAAAAGACCTCAGATGTCAAGCAACAGCAACGGTCACACAACCCACAATAACCATGACACCTGACAGACAACCAATCGTGCACTACAAACTAAACCGGCTCCCTTCCGGGTGATGCCGCGCGTTAGCGCTTTGATTCCATTTTGTAACTGAATCAAAGCGCACTGTGGTGGCTCGTGGCTGATCACAAATGGGTTTGTATGCAAATGCATGCGATTGACAATCAGTACCCGGTGTCCCGCATTTACACAATACAAGACATGCATGCGTGATTGACGATCGCATGCGTTTGCATAGAAGTGCATATGTGATCGGCCACGGGCCGCCCCAGTGAGTTTTGATTCCATTACAAAAACTTAATCAAGACACTAACGTGAGCCATTACCCTTAGGCTACATGCACACTGCCGTTGCCCACCGTACCCTAGTATGGCGGGCAACGGCAGCGCGCGGGGAGAGGAGGAGGAGGCGCGCGGGGAGATATACGTCAGCCGTATATACGTCCCCCATACAGCAGTGTGAATGTAGCCTTAGGGTGAAGCCACACATGGCGTTTTTGGTCCGTTTAAAAAAACGCATCTGTTTTTCCCAATTATCATAATAGATAAACAGGTTGTAAGCAGCCACATGCATGGTAAACAGCCAAAAACAGATGCGTTTTTAAAAAGCACGAATTTTTAAACAGACTGAAAATGCATGCTTAAAAAACAGACCAAAAACGCCATGTGTGGCATCACCCTAAAGGTGGAGACACACACAGCGTTTTTAGGACATTTTTGGGCCATTTTTAGTTCTAGTCTAGTAATGCAGATGTATTTACCATTTGCCTGAAGGAAAGAGTTAAAGTTATGTTAATATAAAAATGTTAAACAATGGGCCACATTTATCACTTGTTTTTTCAGTTGTTTTTGCGCCTTTTCATTCAGGCGCACCGTTTTTTGTGCCATTTTTGCAACTAAACGCCAAACTAGCCGCGCAGCAAAAATAAGCAGCTCTCCCTCATCTATCTTACCAATCCAGATGTTTTCCTGCGCCTAATGATATTCATCACTTGCAACGTTTTCATTTAGGCGCAAAAACGGGCGCAAAAACACTCCAGCCCGAAGGTGGCGTTATCTGAGAAGAAAGCACTGAGCCCCTTTGCAGAACAGCTCATTTCTAGAAGCAAAGCTCAGCCAGACACTAGAACAGTGGTTCTCAACCTTTCTAATGCTGTGACCCCGCAATACAGTTCCTCATGCTGTGGTGACCCCAAACTATGCAACTCGCAGTAAAAACACAGTAAAATTTCGGCTCCGATGGCTTTAGGCGACCCCCGGTTTTGGTCGTTCGACCCCCGCTGGGGTCCCGACCCACAGGTTGAGAACCACTGCACTAGAACATATAATACAGACATGAGATGCTCTGCAGACAGGAACTGACTCTATTTACAGTTCATCACTTTCTATTTACAAAACATTCTGCAAAACGCTGAGCTCACAGCAAGAGAGGAGAGAAGTTTGCACAAGTTTGCAGAATGTTGCAGATACTACATACAAGTGTCCCCCTTGTAATTCTGCACAGTATCACCAGTGTATCTGAGGGGGAATCTGTGCAGAATTACAGGGGTGCAGCAGGAGACCAGCACTGGGGGATCCCCTCCAGGAGAAGCCCCTGCTGAGGAGGTCACTGGGTGCTGGGTGTCACACACCTGGGTGCTGCTGAGGAGGTGACTGGGTGCAGGGTGTCACACACCTGGGTGCTGCTGTGAGTGTTATCTCCATTCTGGGCTGTGGGAGAAGCAGAGAGGAGCTTGTAGCAGGATGACATGTAAGTGCCCGAATCTAACATTGCGCCTGAACTGCGCCAAAATGTCGCCTAAACTGTGTTAAAGTAAAGTGATTAATAAGAGGCAGGAAGTTACCTTATCACAGTTGGTGATAATTCTGGCAAAACACTGCACCAGAATTTAGGCACAACTACTACACTTAGGCGCACAAAAGTGATAAATGTGGCCCAACGTTTATTCTTCCCAGCTATGAGGTCCACCATTGGTTGGATGCCTGAAACTCGTCGCAGACGGAAGTTTATTAATACTCCCTCTGGTCTGTGTATGGGAGACTTCTCTTAGAGTTCTTCTAGAGAGTTCTACCAGTCACAATACAAGGTCTGCAGAGACTAGCCGCGTGCTGCTGTATACCATGGGATGGCTTCCCCTCCATCAGGCCTGCAGCTCTGCCTCACTACACAAAGCGCTAGCCTAAACTCCTGCCAAAGCAGCCAACGTCCTTGTCCTTCAGGTCCTGCAGTCCGAGACCTCTCAAGTAACACTGCAACCCAAGACCACCACAATAACACTGCAGCCCGAGACCACCACAGTAACACTGCAACCCAAGACCATCACAATAACACTGCAGCCCGAGACCCCAGTAACACTGCAGCCCGAGACCACCACAGTAACACTGCAGCCCAAGACCACCCCAATAACACTGCAGCCCGAGACCACCCCAGTAACACTGCAGCCTGAGACCACCACAGTAACACTGCAGCCCGAGACCACCACAGTAACACTGCAGCCCGAGACCACAGTAACACTGCAGCCCGAGACCACCCCAGTAACACTGCAGCCCGAGACCACCCCAGTAACACTGCAGCCCGAGACCAACACAGTAACACTGCAGCCCGAGACCACCACAGTAACACTGCAGCCCGAGACCACAGTAACACTGCAGCCCGAGACCACCCCAGTAACACTGCAGCCCGAGACCACCCCAGTAACACTGCAGCCCGAGACCACCACAGTAACACTGCAGCCCGAGACCACCCCAGTAACACTGCAGCCCGAGACCACCCCAGTAACACTGCAGCCCGAGACCACCGCAGTAATACAGCAACCACAGACCACCACAGTAACACTGCAGCCCGAGACCACAGTAACACTGCAGCCCGAGACCACCCCAGTAACACTGCAGCCCGAGACCACCACAGTAAAACTGCAGCCCGAGACCACCACAGTAACAATGCAGCCTCAGACCACCACAGTAACACTGCAACCCAAGACCACCACAATAACACTGCAGCCCGAGACCACCACAGTAAAACTGCAGCCCGAGACCACCACAGTAACAATGCAGCCTCAGACCACCACAGTAACACTGCAACCCAAGACCACCACAATAACACTGCAGCCCGAGACCACCACAGTAACACTGCAACCCAAGACCATCACAATAACACTGCAGCCCGAGACCCCAGTAACACTGCAGCCCGAGACCACCACAGTAACACTGCAGCCCAAGACCACCCCAATAACACTGCAGCCCGAGACCACCCCAGTAACACTGCAGCCTGAGACCACCACAGTAACACTGCAGCCCGAGACCACCACAGTAACACTGCAGCCCGAGACCACAGTAACACTGCAGCCCGACACCACCCCAGTAACACTGCAGCCCGAGACCACCCCAGTAACACTGCAGCCCGAGACCAACACAGTAACACTGCAGCCCGAGACCACCACAGTAACACTGCAGCCCGAGACCACAGTAACACTGCAGCCCGAGACCACCCCAGTAACACTGCAGCCCGAGACCACCCCAGTAACACTGCAGCCCGAGACCACCACAGTAACACTGCAGCCCGAGACCACCCCAGTAACACTGCAGCCCGAGACCACCCCAGTAACACTGCAGCCCGAGACCACCGCAGTAATACAGCAACCACAGACCACCACAGTAACACTGCAGCCCGAGACCACCCCAGTAACACTGCAGCCCGAGACCACCCCAGTAACACTGCAGCCCGAGACCACCCCAGTAACACTGCAGCCCGAGACCACCACAGTAAAACTGCAGCCCGAGACCACCACAGTAACAATGCAGCCTCAGACCACCACAGTAACACTGCAGCCCGAGACCACCGCAGTAACACTGCAGCCCCAGACCACCACAGTAGCACTGCAGACCACCCTAGAATAATGCAGTCAAATTTCAGCCTTTCCAATAACAAAGCTTTCAGCACAACAATGCGTCATAGTTCTCCGATACCAGAGCAGCCGCAGAACCCCCTAATTACTCTGTAGCCGCAGATCCCCCAATTACTCTGCGACCGCAGATCCCCCAATTACTCTGTAGCCGCAGATCCCCCAATTACTCTGCAGCCGCAGAAACCCCTAATTACTCTGTAGCCGCAGATCCCCCTAATTACTCTGCAGCCGCAGATCCCCCAATTACTCTGTAGCCGCAGATCCCCCTAATTACTCTGCAGCCGCAGATCCCCCAATTACTCTGTAGCCGCAGAACCCCCTAATTACTCTGCAGCCGCAGAACCCCCTAATTACTCTACAGCCGCAGATCCCCCTAATTACTCTGTAGCCGCAGATCCCCCTAATTACTCTGTAGCCGCAGATCCCCCTAATTACTCTGCAGCCGCAGATCCCCCAATTACTCTGTAGCCGCAGATCCCCCTAATTACTCTGCAGCCGCAGAAACCCCTAATTACTCTGTAGCCGCAGAACCCCCTAATTACTCTACAGCCGCAGATCCCCCTAATTACTCTGCAGCCGCAGATCCCCACAATTAGCTTTCCTACATGGACACAATCATTCATCTCTTGTAATGAATGAAGCACCTGCAGGGTGGATGGACGAGTCTGTCCTACTAATGTAATAAGCGCTCGGCTAACAGGACTATAACCATGCCTCATCCCATTCCAGTACACCGCGCTCCCCCATCCCTCCTCATTACACAATTACACAAGATATTTGCAACAAATTAAGAGACATTCAGTGGAAGCAGCATGCGCTGTTAACCCTTATGTAGTCAGCTCAGTTAGTATAGGGTAGTGATGGCGAACATTTTGGAGACAGAGTGCCCAAGCTACAACCAAACCCCCCTTATATGTCGCAAAGTGGCAACATGACAATTTAAACAGTAACTTATTGATCCATTGCTGTATCACAGGTTTTAATTGTATTGGCGTCCTGAGTTCACCAATACAATAGAAAGATGATGGAGAAATGTGGATTGTAGCTTCCCTCCAGGGTGCCCTGAAGAGGAAGGATCGGGGGACCCAGAGCAGGAGTTCCAATGACAATCCATCTCTATCCGCACCTTCTTGTTCCTCCTGTAGTCCTGGCAGCCAAGGATGTTGCCTTAAAATAGCGCTGAGCTCGGCACGCCCTGGGCTGTATTGGATCACAGGGGAAAGCCTTGAGTCCTGTCTGGCAAACTCTAAATTGGGGTGAAGGCCTGGGTGCCCACAGAAAGGGCTCCGAGTGCCACCACTGGTATAGGGTCTCACATTCTGACCCCACAATGCAGAGCAGCGTTACAGGATAACATCATCAGGATGGACAGAACTACATCACAGCACCGGCACCAGCACCAGTGCAGTACCAGTACCAGCACCAGCACCAGTACCAGCACCAGTGCAGCACCAGTACCAGCACCAGTGCAGCACCAGCACCAGTGCAGCACCAGTACCAGCACCAGTGCAGCACCAGTGCAGCATAGCTACCCACCTATCTCTAAGTCACACCATTTTCACTGCCTCTTTCTCACCCCTAAGCAGTAAAGATCCCCCCTTTTCCCAATCATATGAGGCCCCTCATCTCCCTCTCACATTGTGACCCAATTTATATTGTGGCCAGTCATCTCACTCTCATATTATGACCCTCCTCATATTGTGGTCCCTCATCTCCTCCTCATATTGGGGCCTCTCATTTACCCTTATATTGTGGCCTCTCATTTACCCTTATATTGTGGCCTCTCATCTCTCCATCATATTGTGTGCCCCCTTTTATTGTGATCCCCTTATAGTGTGGCTTCTAATCTCTCCCTCATATTGTGGCCCCTCATCTTCCTCTCATATTAAGACCCCCTCATATTATTGCCTCTCATCTCTCCATCATTTTGTGGCCCCTCTCCTTTCTCTTCATATTTTGGCCTTTTCTGTTTCTATAATTTTTATTTATTTCAACAAATAAAAGCATGAAATCTTTTCTATTGTGTCTTTTTCATCTTCCCTCGTATTGTGAACCCTTATTGCCCCTTCATATTGTGGCCTCTCATTGTATGTATAATGTTTCCAGATAATAATGGGTAAAACGGGTAAACTCCTGCAACTCTTCTTCAAATAGCAGCTGTGCCTCCCACCACCCAGGAAACAAGTAAGTGAAAGTTGGCGTGCTCGCCGCCCCCATGGCAGTTCCTTAGGTCTGGAGGAAGAACCTGGCATCAAACACAAAATAAGTGAAGGATTGTCTCATCTGAATCTTATTGCTGTATTTTACTGCTTCACATCCCAATGTTCGATGCTTGTAACATCAGATGCTCCAATGGTGACATCAACAAATTCCTTTAAGACTTGGTATCTTGTGTATATGAAGCAGCAGACAGTTTCACCCTATCGAATTCAGTTGGTACATGGGGCACTTTCGGGAGCTATAAAATATTTGTTTTTCTGTTAATGTTGCCATGTGAGGGCTTATTTTTTGCAGGATGAGATGCATTTTTCAGTGGTAATATAGGGGTGGCTATGCCCTAATGCTAAAAATGTATTAACATTTTTTGTGGGAGGGTTGTAGAAAAAACATAAATTGTGTAACAGATTTTTGCCTTTTTTTTGGTGTTGACCGTATACCCTAAGTAACATATTGGGGGATATTTATCATACGCCGGCGCTGGGCGTATGTCATATGTCTTGGGAGACTAATGGTTCGCCAAATGGTCATTATGAACCAAACCCGCTCCCTTTTGCCTCCCTTTTGCCTCCCGATCACCTCTGCTTCTCATCTAAAGGATAATGAGCTTTTTCCAGTGGACTATTCCCTAGTATTTGCCTCCATCTACTCCTTATTTAGGGTATTGCAGCCGTAATTACTATCTGCCTGAGGCAAAGGATGAAATCACCCGATTGAAAAAACAAAACACCCGGCAGTGTTCTTCACTAGTCTTGACATTTTTGGTTGATATCCTTTAACTCCTTAATGACCTGCATTCGATATATATATGACGCTGAGTGCTGTAACTTAGCTCTCAGCGTCCAATATAGCGGACGCAGAGCTGATGCCGAGACAGCTCGAGATCAGAGCCGGCATCTAAATATCACTGGATATCAGCTGTATCCAAAAGCTGACATCGCAGTGTAATGCAACATCCCCCACCGGGGCCTAGCCTTTTCTTGGGGCCTGGAGGAAGCCGGGGCCCAGAATACTGGAGTGGCTGGCGGTTGCTGCCTAGGTCGCGCTGTGGTCACGGTGCTTGGTATGGGGACCGGAGGGCTGTCCTACAGCCTGGCAGGTCTCCAGCAGTTGGTGTGTACAAGAAATTAGATGAGGGAGAGGCTGATGTACTGGTTCTCCCTGGGGAAACCCCTTAACGTCTGTAATATATGTCCCTGGGGAATGGATGGGGAACCCGTGGTGGTAGACAGCCGTATCCAGGGATCAGACAGAGGCAATGTTGTGCAAAATAACTCACAGTTCTTTATTGGAACAACTGCAGGAAACGGGCGAAAACGATCTCACAACAGGTGCCGGATTGTTGGAGAGTCCGGATTACTGGAGTGGTCATGGAGAGTGATCCTGAGGAGTGGCTTCACCAGCCTGGTAGTAGGTGCAGGCTGGGATGTAACTGTGTCCATTTGTGGAGGCTGCAGCCCTTGTCCTGGGATTAGCTGTGTGTCTGTGCTAGTGGTGCACAGACAGTGGGGCAGATTTACTTACCCGGTCCATTCGCGATCCAGCGGAGCGTTCTCTGCGGTGGATTCGGGTCCGGCCAGGATTCATTAAGGCAGTTCCTCCGGCGTCCGTCCACCTCCAACGGCGCTGAAGAGCATCGGAACGCACTCACGTTCACCGGCCTATTCCTAGTGAAGGTAATTGCAAGCTCCGCAACACTTTTCATTTTTTAAATGCGGCGGTTTTTCCGAATCCATTGGGTTTTCGTTCAGCCACGACCCCCAATTTCCGTCGTATGCATGCCAGCGCCGATGCGCCACAATTCGATTGCGTGCGCCAAAATCCCGTGGCAATTCAGGGGAAATCGGCGCAAATTGGAAATATTCGGGTAACATGTCGGGAAAACGCGATTCGGGCCCTTAGTAAATGACCCCCATTGTCTCTTTCTCTCAGTGTGTGTTCTGGAAGATGTGCTCTCTAGGAGAGCTGGGGCCTAAGAACTGCTCATGTGGTGAGAGCATGTGCTCAGAAGCAAGGCTCAGGCCTAAGAGACAAGGCTCCTCCCTGTCCAAGGGTTTTGTAAACTCCTGGTCAGGAGGTGGCTCACTCTCCAATCACACTCCAGTTCACATAAAGCAATACAATGGGATGACATATCACACATAACTTAACCCTTGCCTGTACAGGCAGTATCTACAGCTGCTGATGCCTAAGAATGACCGCATTGTCCCTAAGATGGGTTGCTCAGGCTCACCTGCTGGGGAGATACAGATAAAGGGCCTCATTCCCAAACACTCCTCTGCCCATGCGTTGGCAGGGGTGCTGCATACCCCCCTAGGCAATTGAAAGAGCCGCCCACAGCTCGGCTATGGACCAGATGGTTGAAGGATAACCAATGCTGACCAGCAGCAGATGGCCTCCAGAGGGTCCATGCACATTACAACAGGTAGGGATGTAGATGGTAAAGGTTGCACTTACTGGAAGTGTGTGCTTTGTGCAGTGTAGGGGACAAACAGTCTATGGTCCTGGCTACAGGTACCTGGGTTGGGGTCGGACTGGGTACACAAAATGCAATGAAAGTAATACAGTTGGTAGCTAATGCCCTTGAACCAACTGTTGGTGAGGGAAAGGTGTGGTGTCCTGTAGTCCACTCCTTGCACCAAGGCCTGACAATTTGTTCGCAAACACTTCGTCCTTGGCGACAATAATCATAACAGTATATGTAGTGCATACAATACAATTTACCTACCATCTGACAGTCTTACCCTGGTGTATGACATCTAGCTGCTTCTACGTGAACACCCATGGCCCCCTAAGGACCTGCGGTTTACAGAGGCCACACTATGACTGAGATCAGGTTCTAGGCGTAAGCCTGCGGTCAGGATTTACATATAAAGGACGTTCCGTTACAGCCTTAGCTACAATCCTGCAAAGCCTATGAAGATATTGGGGGTCATTTACTAAGGGCCCGATTCACGTTTTCCCGACGTGTTACCCAATTATTTCCGATTTGCGCCGATTGTACCTGAATTGCCCTGGGATTTTGGCGCACGTGATCGGATTGTGGCGCATCGGCACCGGCATGCACGCGACGGAAATCGGGGGGCGTGAAAACCCGATGGATTCGGAAAAACCGCCGCATTTAAAAAAAGAAATTGTGTTGCGGAGCTTGCACTCACCTTCATCCAGGATAGGATCGTGAACTTCAGTGCATTTCAGGGAACTTCAGCGCCACCTGGTGGACGTCGGAGGAACTGCCTTGATGAATCCCGGCCGGACCCGAATCCAGCGCAGAGAATGCGCCGCTGGATCGTGAACGGAGCGGGTAAGTAAATCTGCCCCATTACATGCAATCTTTCTGGCAATACTATGACAGTTGTGCAAGCATAAGAAACGCACATTGGCTTAGGCAGCCAAATGGATGAATGACTTAAACGTTAAGGGTCTCCTCTTTAGGTGGAGGGACAGAGTCATTTGTAAATGTGGTGACTCTGCGTCAGCAGAGGTGGGTGCTAATGTAGCACATATAGATGAAAGTTCAAGGAAAATCTCTTGACTTGTTATAAATAAGGGAAGAGTCTCAGGAAAGTCTCTGGCACAGTGGGTATGGGGCGCAGCCCAACTGGGAGAAATGTAGCAGCAATAACATATGTACAATATACAAAGTACATCAGGGGTTATTCTGTATGAGAGTCAGATCTTCCAGCAATATCAGGATCCGGGACCAGAGCAGGATCCTGTGTAGAAGAAGAAACAGCCAGGTGGGAACACCCGGTGGCAGCTTCAGAAACTGCAGGCTCCTCAGCATCCTCCTGACATTCTGTTGTTCTCTGGGGGTGCCAGCTGCTCCAGCCGGTGGCTCATCAGAGCCTGGGACCATCGATGGTTCCAAGAACAAGAAAATAGGAACCTGTGGCAGCGCCGCAGCTCCCTCCAGCTCCAAATCTTCTGGAGTGATTTTCCGACGAAGCTCCCGGATGGGGCTCATCCGCTGGGCTCATCCGCTGGGCCGGGGTACTCCCCTGGACCAGGCTTGGTCCATGGATGGCAATGGGACCCGTGCTGACATGCTGGACCCAGACACCCTCTTTGGAGCGGCCTGCCATGAACCACTGGGCCTCCCTCTCCCGTCGTCGCTGGTCCTAGACAGCGTCTCAGAGATGCCAGCAGAGGGCCTCTCCTTGGCCCCGTGGCTGCGGGGGTGCCGGTGTCGTGGACTTCCTCTCCGGAGCAGGCTTGGGCTCCAAAGGTGGGCAGGCTGGTGCCGGGACCGGAGCTGGAACAGCCGGAGGCTCCACAGGGACAGCGGGAGCGGTGAGGGTGGCTTCGGCCGCAACAGGCACTGGATCTGGTACAGGAGTTGGGGCCTCTCCATGTGGTGCCACCGCACGGGCCCAGTGCACCAGCGTGGTAGCCGGGAGAGGAAGCAGGTACCGCCCGGGTAGTCCGTGGCGCTCTTTCACGGATCGTAGATAGGTCCACATGACGTAGGCTTGGGTCAATCCGCAACGGACCGGCGGGGGCGGAAACCACAATGACAGTCTCCAGTGCTTCCAGGACCTCCGTTTCCTCAGCAGAGGGAAAGGTATTGGACCAGACATCCTGATGACCTCTTTGCTCAGCTTCCACAGAAGTTCTCCCCCATGTGATGAGGTGTTGCAGGAAGTCCGCTTCACACCAAGGGGTGGAGTCAAAGTCTTTCCCCACCAGTGAAGACTTTGGCGTGCTGAAGCTCCACCACAAACTGCTAAAGGTTAACGCCTTAGGTCCTGCAGCGCAGGATGTAGCAGGGCTGGAGCAGTGCTCGACAGCACGTGGCAATGCAGAAACACAGTCTATGTTGTATGGCACAAAATCACTTGGACCTAAATCCGGATGACAGCAGGGTTAGGCAGCACAGTATTTTCCATAAAGGACAGTCTATAGTGCCATAATAAGGCACAGAAGTATATATCCTGTTCGTGATGCTACTTGCAACATCCCCCACCGGGGCCTAGCCTTTTCTTGGGGCCTGAAGGCAGCCGGGGCCCATAATACCGGAGTGGCTGGCGGTTGTGGCCTAAGCACGCTGATGTCACGGTGCTTGGTATGGGGACCAGAGGGCTGTCCTACTCTCCCTCAATTGGCCTCCTTGCTCCGTCTTCGGGGGCACAGATCACTGTCACAGCAGCTCTGAGGACTTGAAAGCCATAGGACCAGGGCTGTGAGCTACAGCCAGACTGCATCCAACCACCAGCAGACCAATCACGAAGGATCTTTCTACCTCAGCCTGTTACCTGTTACAGTGTTGGAATCTGTGAATAAAGAGACTGAGGCACACAATTATCAAAAACAGCGCAGTCTGTACTATGTGCAGTTGCCCGTGTATATAGCGCAGGGTGCGCCAGATTCAGGATTTCTGGCGCAGGTTCTTCATAAATCTAGCGCCATCTGCACTGCCTCAACAGAGGGCACCAACTTTTTTTTGGAGCACCTTTAACATGGGGCGTACAACACAATTCTGTCGGACTCTGCATGATAAATGTGGCGCACGGTCCAACTGTGCAGCGGAACACCCCATAATGTGCTGGATTTAGTGTCGTAGACACTTTATAAATACATGTACCAGGACAGAAAACTGGTGCAGGGGCTTTAATAAATGTGGACCTTTGTGGAGTTTTATGTTCATCGTCCCTTTCTCCAATTTTTATCCCTGGCTGCTGCTAACACCATGGGCCTCCCTTAACCATCTTCCTGGGGATCCCCTTATCACACGTACATAGGGCGTGCCCCAGGGGGAACCTTCCATAATAGTGTGATCCATAGTGCGTCCCCTCTTCTTGCATCCTCGTGCTGTCCTTGACGAGAATGGACTGGGCTGTTCACTTGGAGCAAGCTACCCGGGACACGACAACCATTAGGCCATGCTCGATCCCAGCCATTCAGGTACAAGGGGAATCCAGCTGTTCCCACACCAAAAGGAGGAGATTGCAGGAGGTAAACTACACAGCAAGAGATTCCAGCTAAAAGTCAGTGGTGGCAAAAGCCCAACCTGAGTCCAACCAGCCGGTTTCCACGCACCGCCACCAAGTGGAGAGAGCGAACGCTGCAGCCGTCCAGCAGAGAAGAGGTTAATCAGCTATCTCAGATTTCCTGTTTGCTGACCTCTGCCGGTACCATTAAGTTCTGGAGAATTCTCACAATATACATGGATTTGGTGACTCCCCCTCAAGCCTCCACGCCATCCGCTGGCTCCTGCAGCATCAGCGGTGACCGGACCACAACATGCAGCCGATAGTTGGCCACTACCCCACGGGTGGGCTGAATCTTCCTTTGACCCTGCGGTCAGGCCCAGTTGTGGTGAAGTTGCACCTCCATAGGCCATTGATAACTAGTTACCCTGAAAGTCCTCGTCCTTTTCGGTCCTTATCTGAAGCTTAGCGCATCATTTGAAATCATAACCATACCAGACACGACCAGCAGGTGGCAGTGTGATACTACACATTTTATGATCTTCACACCTCCCCCCCCATAGCTCAGTCCTATCCACATTAACCATTTACTTGTCACAAATCTCTAAATTAGATTTTGAGTCCTAAATCTCTGAATTGAAGTGAAAGCAAAGTAATGCCCCTTTTTTTGTAGCCTCTCACACGTATAATGCCCCCTCTCTGTAGTCCAGCTCCACCCATTGTGCTTACATAACAGGACATAAAAAAATAAACTCATTTTGTTTTTACAAATTTAGCAGGCACAACATTTTTTTTTTTTTAATTTGTGACACAGAATAAAATTTTATGACATAGTGGGGCTCATCTACTTAGGGCCAGTTTTTTATGTAGGACTCTGTCTGTTCTTTTAGGTACAAGCTCCTTGCACGGGTATTTAAGAAGTGCATGCGCCAGATTTGTGTTGCACACGTCAGATTAGGGGGGGGGCGTTCCAGCGCTCAGTGGAATCGTGCGCCAGGTCCCAAGTTAAAGGAGCAACAACAGAAAAAAAAAAACAGTGCCCCCTGTTGGAGCAGTGCAGAGGATGCGGAATGTGCGCAGAAATCCCGAATCTGGCGCCCCCTGCACACCACACAGGCAAACTGCGCATAGTACAGACTGCGCCATTCTGAGTAAATGTGCCCCGGTGACTTTTGTATTGAATTAAAGGGGTTATCCGGGTTTTAAAAATTACTGAGGGCCGGGCTGGGCTATTTAAAAATAATAAACATGTATTCACCTCGTCTGGCGCTGCCAATGTCCCGAGCCGCAGACGGTCTTCTCTGTGCGCCGGTTTCAGTACAAGGGCGCACAGGGAGCTTCCGGTCGGCCGGAAGCTCCCATCCGGCACCATCTTCCAGCGCTTACAACGCTGAGAGATAGGGACGGATGGGAGGAGCCGTCCACATCGCGGACCGGAGGCTCCCTGTGCGCGGCTTCTGTGCCCCTGTAAACAAACAGGGGCACGGATCAAACGGACCGCGGCGTGGGACATCGGCGGCGCCGGAGGAGGTAAGTACATGCTTATTATGTTTAAATAGCCCTCCCCAGCCCGGCCATAAGAAATTTTTAAAACCCGGATAACCCCTTTAACAATATCTTATTTATGCCTTAAAACTGCAATTTTGTATCACAAAATTTTATTTTACTCTGAATGACAAAATGCCTTGCAACGAAAGGTGGCTGGGGGCACAAAATAATCCATTTTAGTAACAAAATGCCATTCTGTGTGACAAAACTCTTATTCTGTGGGACTGACATAGCAGGACAGCTGTTTAAATCTGGGACTGTCCTGCTGCGTCTAGGATGGCTCAGGGTTAAGCTTTTAACCCCTTTATTGCTCAGGTATTTGCCAGGTCAAAGGATCCAGAGCAGAGTCTCCAGATGTTTGGCCTAATCCCTGGATATCCCCAGGTGGGTTCAGATTCTCTAGTGCAGTGATGGCTAACCTATGGCACGGGTGCCAGAGGTGGCACTCAGAGTCCTTTCTGTGGGCACTCAGGCCATCACCAGAGATGACTCCAGGTATCTTCCTGCAGTCCCAGACAGCCCAGGACTTGCTGTGCACAGATCTATTTTAAAGTGACAGCTCTACCTGGGACTATTTTCTGCTTTATTGGTGTCCTCAGGTGCTGGTGTCAATGAAAACTGTGACAGAGAAGGGAGTATAAATCACAAATTACATTTCTGTGTTGGCATTTTGCAATAAATAAGCGGGTCATTGTTGTAGTTTGGGCACTCGGCCTCTAAAAGGTTTGCCATCAATGCCCTAGTGGGTCCTGACTCCGGACACTTCTTTGTCTCTGTAGTCCATGGCGCATGCGCCACCTGTGACCCAGGGCCTAAGTTATAGAGCCGTGAGTTAGGGCACATTCACATGGCTGTCTGCGGGGACGTACATGCGGCCGCAAATGTACGTCCCCAAAGACGGCAATAGCGGCGCGCCGCACACCGCAAAAAGATAGAGCATGCTCTATCTTTCGGCGTGTGTGCGGCCGTGCGCCGCTATTCTCTATGGAGGGAGGAGGGGCATACCGCCGTGTGAATGTACCCTGAGCTTGAAAAATAACAGCTTACTCATTTCATCATCTCAAGTTTATGTTTAAGAGACCATTGTATGCGCCTCTCTCTACAGGAATAGGGGGGACATGTCCTTATGCTGCGGACATTTTTTTTTTTTTCGCAGCATTTAAATTGGATTTGCAACACCCCTGACAATGCGTAGGTGTTGCAAAAGTGTCCATCTCTATGTCAGTAGCTACCTGGTGGTTATAAAATCCCATGCTGCAGCACCATGGGGCAGGATGACATCACTACAGCAGCCTGGAGCAGGACGTCTCTGTGCCTCGTCCTGGAGATTCATGTGCTCAGGGCATATGGAGGGCACTTTCGTGTGTTGGCATCAGTGTGCGAGTGGCCATTACTCAGTGTTGATAATACTAGGTCCTTTCAGTGGGAATTCCCATAGACTTGAATGCAGAGCGGCTGCACATGCACAAAAAGCTTCTACCCGGCTGCAGGTTTGGGTCACAGGTGGGAACCCGACGTATCGAGTGTAAAATCTCCTGTATATATGTCATAAATACTATTCATGAGAATACTCCACAATGACCCCCATGTCACTGGATGTAACACGTAGAGCAGGCGTCATGTACGCGGAGAACTCCATACATATGTATTGGGTCCGGTTCTTTTATAACCCCTCAACCCCTATAAGGATTACTGGAGGGACCTGGTACACATTTTTTACGTTGTCCCATATATATATATAGTTACAGCTAGAGATGAGGGCATGTGACACTTGCATCCAGGTTCGGGGTTCGGCCATGTGACTGGGACATATTGCCAAATTAACGCCCCTGGCTTCTAGTCAAGGGCAATCATAGCCATGGTAAGTTGCTGGGGGCGTCAGTTTTGTTGGATCGGGTCTAGCGGGGGCATTACTAAGGACCGTCATCATTCCTGTGCAGTCACCGCTCAGTGGTTAGTGCAACACCCCTGCCAATCCATGGGGAGAGGAGTAGTTGCAAATTAGGCCCTCAACCTGTTAGAACCCATCTAATGAGTTTAATTAAGATAATTGGTAAAACCTGTCAAAAACGCATGCATTTTTTAACGGACTGCTTAAAAACAGCCCAAAAAAGGGTTCAAAATGCCACGTGTGCCGCCGGCCTTAGGCCTCAGCTCTCACTATAGAGCACATCCTGTCACAGAGGAGAGAAACAGTGTCTGTGCACCATCAGCACTAACACTCAGCTAAACCCAGGACAAAGCTGCAGCTTCCAGTACTGAAAACAGCTCCATCCCAGCCTGCCCCTGACCCAATTCCTGAGGACCACTCTCCATGACCACTCCATGAATCCGGAATCCCCAGTAATCTGGAATCTCCAGTAATCCGGAATCCCCAGTAATCCGGAATCTGCACCAAGATCATTTTGGCCTGTTGCCTGGAATGGTTCTAATAAAGAACCGTGAGTTATTTTGTGTTATTTACATTGCCTCCGTCTGTGCCCTGGATACGGCTGTTACCACCACGGGCTCCCCATCCAGTACCCAGGGACATATATTATGGACACTCAGGGGTTGCCCCAGGGAGAACCAGTACCACAGCCTCTCCCTCCATATTTCTTGCACACACCACCTGCTGGAGAGCTGCCAGGCTGTAGGACAGCCCTCCGGTCCCCATACCGAGCACCGTGACACTAGTGTGCCTAGGCCGCAACCGCCAGCCACTCCGGTATTCTGGGCCCCGGCTGCCTCCAGGCCTCAGGAAAAGGCTAGGCCCCGGTGGGGGATGTTGCATTAGCACTACAGTCTTGCAGCACAGTGGCTCAGTGGTTAGCATTACAGCCTTGCAGCGCTGGGGTCCTGGGTTCAAGTCCCAACCAGGTCAACATCTGCAAAGAGTTTGTATGTTCTCTCCGTGTTTGCATGGGTTTCCTCCAGGTCCGCCTCTTTCCTCCCACACTCCAAAACATACAGGTTGGTGATTAGATTGTGAGCCCCATGGGGACTGATTTGGAAAGCTCTGTGCAGCGCTGCAGAATCTCTGTGCGCTATATAAATAAAGGAATTATTATTATTATCAGAACCTAGAATCAGTTTATTTGATTTGTAGATCTGTGTGTTTCTTTGTGTAAGAGGGGGCACATCTGACCCGGCCGCGTGCCTGGCACCAGCCTCACCCTTGGCTTGAGCCTCTCCATAATGCAGTCTGGCTGCGAGTCATGTGTGAGGCCGGCTCTGTGAGGCGTATGAAGGCTTCAGCATGACACGGGCAGGCGCGCGGCCTCCGCTGACTGATGCTATGTGGCAGGCGGGTGTCCTGCGGGTACGAGGCTCGCTGAGAAGTCAGCCAGCGTTTGTGTTATTCCACCATGACAGCGGCGCAGGCCACGTCTCCGTCTCCACATGACGCTTTCAATAAGATGTCACAGGGACGATGGCCATTTCTTAGCAGACGTCCCTTCATTACCGCAAGAAGGAAGCGACAATTCTTTTATTTCCTATAAAGCTTCCTGCTGTACCATGATGACAGCTGAGGCTTATGGATGAATGCACACACTGCTGCCCCTAGATTGTCAGCTCATATGGCACAGCACATAATGACATGGACTACAGAATAAGAAAGCAGTGGCTATTATTACCTTAAAGGGAACCTGTCACCAGGTTATACCCCATTAAACTCTTAGCCCCTCAGGTCCGGGTTAAAATGTCCTTTTTTTTAGAATTCCCTCTTAACCTGAGATGAGTCAAGATTAGAGGCTGCAGGGAAAGGGTAATTTCAGAAGCCCCTATCTTTGTTCTATACTACCAACATTTCAAAGAAAAGAATCTCATCTTTCAAAGCACATCAGGCTTGTGGTTCTGGGATCTACAGAGATACAGACAGTCACAGAGACTTGACCTGCAGATACAGATCCAGTTCCTGCCCGTTTCATTAGCTGCCTGTATTTCTGGTTTTGCACATCACAGAACCACAAGCCTGATGTGATCTTAAAGATGAGATCCTTATCTTTAATATGACACCAACATTACACAGTGTAAGTACTGTAGGACCTATGAAATGATGCTGCAGCCTCAAAACTTGACTCATCTTAGGTAAACTATGACTCTTCTCTGCTCACATGACTTTGCAGGGTATTTTTTTTTTTTTATAGGTAAATGAGATTTCACATAAAATTCTAGAAAGGATATTTCTTCCCAGACCTGGGAGTCTATTTAGGTAAAAGCTGGTGACAGGTTCCCTTTAACAGCAATGGCTGTGACTGGTATTACAGCTCATGTATGTGTAAATGGAAGGGGCCAATAAGTTTTAGACCCCTGTTAAATACATCAATAGGTGCACATTCCCTACTAGTGGCTTAGATGTGGCCCCCCCAGGCAGTGCTCCAACCTTGTGTTATTCACAAATGCCCCCAAAGAGTGCACCTCATGAATTACCCCCAATATAATGAACTTTCGCTCTAGTGAAAGGAGGGTCGGCCAAGTAAGGGTTAATTCCCCATCTGTTCTCTGATGTGGGGCGGTTGTAAATTCGATAATGAGGCTTAGCTGTGTTACCTATTCTGGTGATGGTTCATACAGGAAGGGGGAGGCTGATGGGGACAAGGAGACAAGTGCTCCCCCTACTGGGGCTTCTGTTTATGAACAACTCATTGGGGGATATTCTTCAGGTATCAGCTTCACTAGTTATCAGAAATCCCCAAAAGATACAACCTGCTGACCACAGCGACTCTCCATACCAGGAGTCACCACCATGGGCACACCCAAATTACCACTCCCAACCACCCATTGAGAGACAGATCCTAAAGTGCTCCTGATACATCCACCTCTGCCCTATGTGTGGGAGGTTGGGGGCTGCAGGGGGTGGAAACTCTCTGAAAGACAAGTCACCACCATGGGCTCTCCCAAATTACCACTTCCAACAACCCAATGAGTAAGGCTGCGGTCACACGTAGAGTTTTGAACCCGTTTTTGGCTTGTTTTTAAGCAGTCCGTTCGAAAAACGCATCCGTTTTTGACCGATTTTAATTAAGATAATTGGGAAAACCGGTCAAAAACTGATGTGTTTTTTAACGGATTGATTAAAAACGGGTTTAAAATGCCACGTGTGACCACACCCTAACAAATCCCACAGTGCACCTGATACATACACCTCCGTCCTATATGTGGGAAGTTGGGGGCTGCAGGGGTGTAAAGTTAACGATGTGCGACTAAGGCCGGTGGCACACGTGGAGTTTTTGAGCTGTCCGTTAAAAAAAAATGCATCCGTTTTTGTCCGTTTCTCCCCAATTATGATCATTATAATTGGGAAAAACGAAAAAAAAACGGATGTGTTTTCAAAAAAACGGATGCGCTTTTCAATGGATTGCTTTAAAAAAGGCCCAAAAACAGGTTCAAAATGCCACGTGTGCCACCGGCCTAAGAAAGCAAAGCACTGTAAATAGGGGATGAACAAGATTTCCTCTGTAACAATCGCGCCCTATAGATATACTATCGACCCCTATAGGCATACTATTCGCCCCCTATAGGTATATATATACTATCCATCCCATATATGTATATTATATATGTATACACTATCCTTCCCCCTCTGGATATACTATCTGCCCCCCTCTGGATATACTATCCGTCCCCCTCTGGATATACTATCCACCCCCCTATGGATATACTATCCGCCCCCCTATGGATATACTATCCGCCCCCCTCTAGATATACTATCCATCCCCCTCTGGATATACTATCCGCCCCCCTCTGGATATACTATCCACCCCCTATGGATATACTATCCGCCCCCCTATGGATATACTAACCGCCCCCCTAAGGATATACTATCCGCCCCCCTCTGGATATACTATCCATCCCCTATAGATATACTATCCGTCCCCTATAGATATACCATCCGTCCCCTATAGATATATCCATCCCCTATAGATATATTATCCATCCCCTATAGATATACTATCCATCCCCTATAGATATAATATCCGTCAGTTCTCAAGGCTTTGACAGCTGGTGAAGATGAAGATCTCGCCGCCCTCTATGTATATACGGCTTCAGCTGCGCCTATTAATACCCCGACGTGCGTCACTTCCCAGGTACTGGATAAAGCTTACGGGAAATATCGCTCGAGTCGTCATTTGATCATCTACAAACGTGTGAATTGTGCAAAAAAAAAATCCAAACAAACCTTTTTTGTTGACACATTTTATTGGCTGTGAGATAGGACCGGATTACAACATGACGTTCCCAAGCTTGGACGCACGTGTACCTGGATGTGCGTCCCGGATATACACAGTCACATGCTCTGCATAGGGAGGCCTCCTCCTCATATGGATAATCAGGGGAGAGAGAGCGGGAAAATGTATGGCAGTCATTACCATGAGACTCCACCACCTCCTATGGTCAATGGTGAGGAGGGCAGGGGTGTCCTGAACGCTCCCTCATTTTTGTCACTTGGATACAAATTTTGGGTCACAAAATAGATTTGTCATTGGCGACCAGGAACTAGAGGCAATGGATGACACACTACAGGGGTAACAGCCATAGCAGCGGCTATGGGGCCCGCAGTGTCAGGGGGCCCCGACATCCGACCTGCCACACTAAAGGAGCATGTGTGTCATGATTGAAATATTATACTGCACATTGTACATCATAACCTGTATATAACAGAGCACATCATCCACAGGAGCTCAGGGAATTCATTTTGCAGGATGGGACAGCAGAATAACAGGACTGGGAATCTATCATCTGGTCAGCAGCTTCTGGGCAGCATGAAGCCAGATCTGTGGCCTCTGACCTCCCCTGGGATAGGAAGATTGCCTGACAGTGAGTACATGCATGTGTGTATACATGTATGGATGTGTATATGTGATGTATGTGTGCGTATATGCTGTATGTGTGTACAGTATATGCTGTATCTATATGTGTATATGCTTTATGTGTGTGTATATGCTGTATGGTGTGTACAGTATATGATGTATGGTGTGTACAGTATATGATGTATGGTGTGTACAGTATATGCTGTATCTATATGTGTATATGCTGTATGTTTGTATATATGCTGTATCTATATATGTATATGCTGTATGTGTGTGTATATGCTGTATGTGTGTATATATGCTGCATGTGTGTATATATGATGTATGGTGTGTACAGTATATGCTGTATCTATATATGTATATGCTGTATGTGTGTGTATATGCTGTATGTGTGTATATATGCTGCATGTGTGTATATATGATGTATGTGTGTATATATGCTGTATGTGTGTATATATGCTGCATGTGTGTATATATGATGTATGTGTGTATATATGATGTATGTGTGTATATATGCTGTATGTGTGTATATATGCTGCATGTGTGTATATATGATGTATGTGTGTATATATGATGTATGGTGTGTACAGTATATGCTGTATCTATATGTGTATATATGCTGTATGTGTGTGTGTATATGCTGTATGCTGGGTATATGCTGTATTTATGTGTTATATGATTCATTTGTGATTTGTATACATGTGTATATGGTGTATATATACTATATGTGAGAGTATCTCATGTGTATATGTTGTATGGGGCATATTTATCAGGGCCTCTTGCCCTAATCCGCCACCTTCACGCCAGTGGGGCATGAAGGGGGGGGGGGGGCTCGGCCAGGAGTGGACCGGTGTGGGGCATTACTCTCTCCGCGCCGGCGGACTCGCTGTGCCTGGCGTAGATTAAACGCTGCGCAGCACCCTGCCCGATACATCAAGAGGCTTCAAGCGCACAAGTGCCGGCGTTTGATAAATATCCCCCTATGTGTCACCATATAAGATGCAAATATACTGTAATGTGTGTGTGTAGAACTGTATGTGTGTATATGAAGGTGTGTGATTGTATAACTATGTATATTTTTTTAGTTACGCCTGTGGTATTCCCCAGTAGTATCCTGTATTCTGAAGCCTCTCGTATATATATAGCGTAGGATGGCGCTATAGAAAAGCTTGGAAGAAAGTCTTAAATGTTTGTTAATATATATATAAAAAAGCAGTAAAATTACAATGATATAGACCTAAAAAAAGTTATTGTTTAACCTGTGATTGGAGTGGTCTGACTGCACCAGAAATGATCAATTCATCATCAAATAGTATCTAAAATATTGACTATTGATCATTGCCCAAAAGATCCTGCGGCAGACCCCTGGAGACCATCATCCGTCCACCATGTGGCTACTATTGGGACCTCGGAAAAAGCCACCGTTACCAAGAATCTGGGTAGAACTTCCCTCTGGAAACAATAGTTGGGCCCGGAAGAGACAAGGATAGAAACATACACCAAGGTCCATTGTCCTTGGTGATGAGACCCAGCAACACGATGGAGTCTATTTTGACTCTTTCCCTTCCATGTTGTCCAGTGTTGTCCCGATATCTGATGATAGACGGATGACTTTGATGTCCATAGTTGGGTCCAGCCATGGGACCTAATATGGTTCCATCTTATGTGTATCTGACATAACACGTGGGATCTCAAGGCGACCGTGTGCCAACTCCAACAACAAACAACAGAACCGAGAACCCCCTGACGGAATTATTAATACAGAGATTTAAAAAAAAAAAACAAAGCTTAGTATAAAGTATAAAAAAAAAAACTGCTTAGTTTCTAAATATCAGAAAAAATTGAACGTAAAATATTTACGTTACGGTACGGAAAGTATTTAAACCTCCGATGTTGAGTTGAGTCCAGTAAACATGACGGCTTCCGTTACAACGGAGTGAAGAGATTTTGTTAAAAAAATGTTTTTTTTTTTCTTTCTAAAAACAACTTTATGCGATTCTGTACATAATCTATAACTTGTCACTTCCGATAGACGTTCTCATCGACTTGTATAAGCTCACAAAAGTCCTGGGTCTGATTGGTGGGGTGATCTCTCAACGTCATTTGGAGCCACCTTCAAATGACAAATGTCCATCCAAAGGTTTTGGATACACATTTGGGACTTTCAGCTCCAGTACCATGACCCAATAATCACTAGAAATGGACCTGCCATAGATGGCTTGCAGAAAGGAGACCCAGCTTTGGTTCTTCCATTAGTTCTGCAATTGCACGGTGCAGGTCGACCCATTAGGGGCTTTAGTGGGCACCATAATTGTTACATATGTATACGGCTGACCTTCTGTTCTCATGGACCTACTGTCCTCCTCAGGTTATCATGAAGTGGGACCTCACGTTCCGGATTTGTCCAGGGTAATCTTGCTCTTCTCAAGTTTTACTACGCCTTCTCGAAAATACCTACTAACTACCATCCAGTCTAATCTAATCTGTTCTGTCGGGCTGGAAGAACAACCCGTCTGAACGTACTGTCCTTTGGCTATGCATCATTTTGATCTGTTCCTCTTGAATCCATTCAACTAGTTGGAAGCTGCTCATTATTTGGTTTCATAACTTCGATAAAAATATAGACAGATGACCACTGCCCGATACTCTGCCCTAAAACTTACTTCAGATCCAAGTCTTGTTGGAGAGGTCATATAATGCAATGTAGGACCCACAGAGGCCAAAAATAGTGGAAGTCCAGTGACACTCCCAAACAAAGAAATGGCATGTGGATTGTCCCCAACCGGTTGTGACTTCCAGCTACAGGGATGGGGGTTATGAAGATTGTCGGCACATCTTTATAGATGACTTGAACTGCCCAGCAGTGCTCTATGCTGACATCATACATACGTTTACTATGTGACTCGGAACCACATGGCACGGCCGACTGAGATGAAACTGAACTGGACGAGCGATCGCCTCCACCTTGTCTCTTACCTCAGCTGGGTGCAAGGTCTTTTTAGCATGGGAGCGGCTCCTTGTTCAGTAGGTGATGAGATAATAAGAGTGGGACAAGGGTAACTATCAGGGAGGGGGTCGTTACTGGGACGCCTGACAGTACAATCTGGTATCCAGTGCTATTCCTTTAATGGAACTTAGTACATGAAAATGAAGCAGAAAACCTGAACTGCAGAGAGTTTACATGATACGAGAGGAGATGGCTGAGGTCAGGCCGTCACCTGAGCACAAATGGGGCACATTTTGCTGGCCAGCAACAAACTCCATTTGTCATTTCTAACATATAATAACAATAGACAGAATAAATAGACCGAGTACATGAAACCCTTTGTCTGCCAGACTGACCTCCGCACAGCGAGAATGTTAGACGCAGCTGCACGTCATGGGTTCGGGGAGGTCCTATGTGGGCATCTGCCATCTGGAAAAAGAATTATTCCCACCTATTCTATCAGGGAAGATATACGGATATATGATGCGTCCAGTCGTTAAATACATTGGTTTCAGGACCTACTACCGATAAACATCTGGTCTTTTACGGTGGTCGTGCAGCTGCTCTAACAATGTCCAGTCCAGCGTACGGAAGCCAACAGCATTGGCTCAATTCATAGGCTGCGGCGGAGGACGGGAAGGGGGAGGCCCTGGAGGCATTCGTGAGGGTGGAGGACCCGGGGGAGGCTGTCGCTGTGGTGGCTGGTTTGGAGGTGGCTGATTAGGAAGTTGCTTTGGAGGAGGTGGAGGAGATGGTGAAGCACTTCTGGCTGGTGGCTTATAGATAGCCTGGCTTCCATCAGCTTTAACCCTGGTGAAATTAATACAGCGCCCCTAGAGGAAAAAGGAGAGAGAAAACAAAGTTTGGCCAAAAATGAGGCAAGTGGGCAGCTGCTTGTACCAATGCACTAGTCTTGGTGGCCTTGAGGACTTCAGAGCTTCTTGAAGAACAAGGCTTGTGCTGATGAGTGACACGTTGTCCTCTGCTCTTACCTTGTCCCCTGCCTGCGGCCTCATCAGTGACACTTGGTCATATCCTCTCCTCAGCAGAGCCCAAATTGCATCGAGCTTCCCCTAGGAGGAAACATAATGTCAGGATCCCCTACAATAAGCCTCCAGGACCCAGAGTTGCTGGTAGGTAACGTTGCGTTTACCTTGATTGGACTGTACCATTTCCTCTCTTGTGGGTTGTTACGACGGGAGCTTTTCTTCGGTTTCGGTTCCCAGGGTTCGAACTCTTGCTCTGGCAGCGTAATTACGGCATTTTTGGGTTTTTCTAGTTTTGCTCCTTCCTCTGTGGAGCCCTTATCACCCCATCTCACCTACAGAAAAATATTTTTACAACATCTTGTATCCTGATGATCCATGTGATAATATCCTGATATGGATGTAGTTGTTCCAAGCACAATTAGGACAAGTCCTCACACTGCTGTGCTCTTAGCTCTCCCCAATGAACTTCCATAAGTCTGCTCCTACTGACTGCTCTGCTCTGACTGATTGCTCTAGTATTTAGCCAGCAGGATGCTACCTCTTCTATCAGGGAGGAGAAGCTAAGGAGCACATCAATACAGAGCGCACAGAGCACAGCAGTGTCACAATACAATACAATTTGTCACCATAACACACACAAAGGTATGCTGCCACAACCACCAGGGTGAATAATGTCTGCAACATAAGAAGGTCAAAAATTCTGACACCCCATTTGCAGTTATAACATAAGGATTATGGTAAAATTACATTGTATTGTCACTCTATTATATATTTAGTTATATTCTCCATAGGTTGTGTCCCTGCTGTCAGTATCCGGACCCTACTGGAAGGTCATCCTACCTCCATCCTCTTAATACCCCCAACTCCTCTTCCTCCATAATAAGACGCATCCACAGTTGGCCACTTTTTCTTTGGGAAACCATCCTCATCATCAGATTCCTGAGTAAACAAGAAACCACATGGAAGATCATCATAAACTTCATATCAAGCAATAGTGGTGCACGTGGTACATGTCCACTGAAGAAGACCACAGCTCCTTAGTGATGTCAGAGAGGTGGTAAGGGCTCCTTCATCCAGGTTACTGATATTCTGGGTGAGGCCACCAGGCTCACCGGGTATAAATGTTCTCAGTCCTCTCTGGTGACAATCCATGGTTGTGACCACTTGTTCATACAGACGTCAGAGGAGGGTCAGTACCAACATTTTTGCATGCAGAAATGGGATTCAGATTTGACTCAACCTGAATCCAATTTCCTCTCCTAAGTTTGTTAGAATGTGGATTATGGAAATGACTGATTGTGTAATGTCCCGCTGGACGGGTCATCACTATATTCAGCACCCTTAAGCGTACATCACCTTTAATGCTGTTATTGCACTCTGATTTTCATCTGGTCTCTACTAAAGCTATCCAATACTGATTTGCCTAAAGGGAGCTTTTACAAATGCATTACATCATGCATCGCACTAAGGAGTTAATGAGCTATTTATGTTATGTTTATAATTCATGTGACGAGCCAAGGTTATGATTGGTTGGAAAGTTTAGAATATTCCAGAACTGTCTGGACAGAGTAAGTCTATATATTTGAGCTCTGTCTAGGGCTCTTGGTCAGTCTCACTCATGAAATTATTAGTGCGTCTTCATCACTGCCATTATCCAGATTGCTGCTCAAGCAGCAGAGCCAATCTGACTCCTATTTCCAACCCTCTGATACCCAGGTCAAGGCTGAGGTACTATTAAATTTCTACTTCACACTGAAATCAATACCACCAACCAAACCACCGCTCTGTGTGCCTGCAGGAAGGACCATTTACAGCCTGTGACCTGCTACTTTGTGGACTATGTCTGCCATTAAAGAGACTGTGGATACTTTCTCTATGTTGTGGCCTCCCCCTCTTCTTGCTTCTCCTCACTGGGCCTGACTGGCGTGGACATGGCCTGTTCAACTGGACCAAGCTATCCGTGACAAATCCTGACGCTAGGCCGCAACTACAAGCCAGCCACTCAGGTACCAGGGAATCCATCTGCCCCCACTATGGTCACCTGCCGGGCAGATAACGTGCAACTGTAATAATGTCCAATTTGGCTCAACTATAACGTCAACCACAAGGCAGAGGAGGAAAATTACTGCTACTTATTGTCTTGAACGTCGTGGGTTGGGATTGGTTTCTGTCGGGCACGAGGCCAGTTTTGCAATGTCTATTTTTGGGCTCTATTCCCTTTATCCTTGTGTCTCTGAGGCCTCTGACTATAAGGCGCACCTTTGATATCTGAGAAAACAAAGGATTTTCTGTGCGCCTTAAAAATAGTCCAAAAAATACGGTAGGTCCTCTGATACCAAAATGAAGTGATAAGCATAATTCTTCACTGTCAGAGGCGCCAGGCAAGCACCAGCCATGAGGCGAGTTGAGCCATTTGCCTCAGGGAGCACCAGGGGTGCAGCAAAGCCGGATCTGCCACATAAAAATAGAGCCTCTTCACACCTAATGTCAAGCATGGGTGTAAGACATTGCACAAAGAATCACAGAGGGTGCCCTTCAAGAGTTTGGGTTCACCCCTGGGAGGCGCTGTACAGACTCCGGCTCTGCAGGCCTCGCTCTTTAATAGGGTGGAGGATGATTATACTGCACATGGCTGGACCTGGAGTCATCCATCAGGATATACATGTATGTCATGTGTACATGGCATCTACAGAGATGGGGCACTTCATGGAGTAAAGGGCCGTATACTGTACCCCCAGAGGTTTTTGAAGTTGTTAATGTGATAGAACAAGGGGGGGCATTGTCTGGAGCCCTAAAGTCATATATAAGGATGAATGAAAGGAAAGCAGTATATACATAGCTGCAGTTGTATCCCGGGGGACTCTCCATAATGTATAGCAGCGCTGTGAATGAGGACCTTGTTGGGGGTAGATGAGACATGGCTGACCTGCCATTAACCCCTTACATTCCACTACAGGAATTTTTCCAGAGTTTTTTTCCCCAGAGATTCCTGATATTTTCTCTGAATTGTTGTTGTCACATTACATAGTTACATAGTTAATACGAATGAAAAGAAGACGTAAGTCCATCAAGTACAACCACGGAAGGGATGAGGAAGGGAAGTAATATCGTTAAGCAGTAAAATGACAAGATAAACAACCGTGACTCCTGTGAGTTATATGGTGGTGATGTCCGGCCCATTATTACCCAGGTATAGAGGGATGAATACTCACCGGTGCTGGGGGAGGAGGCGGTGGCGGCTCTTTAATCACCTGGCAAGAAAACAAGACAGATATATGAGGGTGAAGATCTGCCCATCAAGATATAAAGGGGCTCATTTACTTACCCGGTCCTGTCGCGATCCAGCGGCGCGTTCTCTGCGGAGGATTCGGGTCTTCCGGCGATACACTAAGGTAGTTCCCCCGATGTCCACCAGGTGTCGCTGCTGCGCTGAAGTCCGTCAGAGTTCACTGAAGTTCACTGTCCTACCCTGGGTGCAGGTAAGCGCGTGTCAAGCGACACTTTTTTTAAAAAAATACTGCGTTTTTTCCGAATCCGTCGGATTTTCCGATGGCCACGCCCCCCAATTACCATCGCATGCAACCCGGCACGATTGCGCTAAAATCCGATCGCGTGAGCCAAAATCCCGGCGGAATTCGGCGCAAATCGGAAATCGTCGAGATACCCGACGGAATCACGCGATTCGGACCCTTAGTAAATGAGCCCCATAGTCTGACTTGTAGTACCCAATCTGCACAGTAGGGGCCTCTCTAAGTTATATGTGACCACGTCCGGCAGCGATCATTACTGATTAATAGTGGTTTCTGAATCCAAACCTGCTGCCATCAGCTGATCCGTCGTCTCTGGTCCCTGTCATTCCTTATGATCTTGTGTGATCCTTGTGAAGCACGACCTCCACCATCATCATGGGGGCCTACAAAGTCCCGATAACTCATTACTTATGTAATGGCTTCCAATGTTCTGGACTTATTGACCGTTATTGAGCGATTAGCTGAATGTTAGCTAGTTATAGACATCTGCTTGGCCCTAGGGTAGAATCGTCCTTAACTTGGGACATGTGCAAGAAACATTCAAGGTTGTTATTTGATGGCTGCAAGCGGAGATAAATGCACCGAATATATTATCTACATGTGACTCTATGACAAGTACTTACCACAGTGCAACAGAGTGGCCAAAACCACCAAAGAAGAGCCAGGAAAAGCAGGAGGAAGAGTATGAGGAGGGCAATGAACAAGATGATCCCGGTGCGCTGCGGAGGAGAGGAGATCATGTAATCACAGCTCCGACACTATATACTATATCTCTAATATAAAACTACAATATACAATACCTCTAGTGCAATACTACAATATACTATGCCTCTAGTATAATACTACAATATACTATACCTCTAGTATAATACTACAATATACTATACATCTAGTGTGATACTACAATATACTATACATCTAGTGTAATACTACAATATACTATACATCTAGTATAATACTACAATATACTATACATCTAGTGTAATACTACAATATACTATACATCTAGTGTAATACTACAATATACTATACCTCTAGTATAATACTACAATATACTATGCCTCTAGTGTAATACTACAAAATACTATACATCTAGTGTAATACTACAATATACTATACCTCTAGTGTAATACTACAATATACTATATCTCTAGTATAAAACTACAATATACTATACATCTAGTATAATACTACAATATACTATACCTCTAGTATAATACTACAATATACTATACCTCTAGTGTAATACTACAATATACTATACATCTAGTATAATACTACAATATACTATACCTCTAGTGTAATACTACAATATACTATACCTCTAGTGTAATACTACAATATACTATACCTCTAGTGTAATACTACAATATACTATACATCTAGTGTAATACTACAATATACTATACCTCTAGTACAATACTACAATATACTATACCTCTAGTGTAATACTACAATATACTATACCTCTAGTGTAATACTACAATATACTATACCTCTAGTGTAATACTACAATATACTATACCTCTAGTATAATACTACAATATACTATACCTCTAGTGTAATACTACAATATACTATACCTCTAGTGTAATACTACAATATACTATACCTCTAGTGTAATACTACAATATACTATACCTCTAGTGTAATACTACAATATACTATACCTCTAGTATAATACTACAATATACTATACCTCTAGTGTAATACTACAATATACTATACCTCTAGTGTAATACTACAATATACTATACCTCTTGTATAATACTACAATATACTATACATCTAGTATAATACTACAATATACTATACCTCTAGTGTAATACTACAATATACTATACCTCTAGTGTAATACTACAATATACTATACATCTAGTATAATACTACAATATACTATACATCTAGTGTAATACTACAAAATACTATACATCTAGTGTAATACTACAATATACTATACCTCTAGTGCAGTGATGGCAAACCTTTTAGAGGCCGAGTGCCCAAACAATAACAAAGACCCGCTTAATTATCGCAAAGTGCCAACACAGAAATTTAATTTGTGATTTATACTCCCTTCTCTGTCACAGTTTTCATTGATACCAGCACCTGAGGACACCAATAAAGCAGAAAATAGTCCCAGGTAGAGCTGTCACTTTAAAATAGCTCTGTGCACAGCAAGTCCTGGGCTGTCTGGGACTGCAGGAAGATACCTGGAATCATCTCTGGTGATGGCCTGAGTGCCCACAGAAAGGGATCTGAGTGCCACCTCTGGCACCAGTGCCATAGGTTAGCCATCACTGCTCTAGTGTAATACTACAATATACTATACCTCTAGTGTAATACTACAATATACTATACCTCTAGTGTAATACTACAATATACTATACCTCTAGTGTAATACTACAATATACTATACCTCTAGTATAATACTACAATATACTATACCTCTAGTGTAATACTACAATATACTATACCTCTAGTGTAATACTACAATATACTATACCTCTAGTGTAATACTACAATATACTATACCTCTAGTGTAATACTACAATATACTATACATCTAGTATAATACTACAATATACTATACAACTAGTATAATACTACAATATACTATACCTCTAGTGTAATACTACAATATACTATACCTCTAGTGTAATACTACAATATACTATACCTCTAGTGTAATACTACAATATACTATACCTCTAGTATAATACTACAATATACTATACCTCTAGTGTAATACTACAATATACTATACCTCTAGTGTAATACTACAATATACTATACCTCTAGTGTAATACTACAATATACTATACCTCTAGTGTAATACTACAATATACTATACCTCTAGTATTATACTACAATATACTATACCTCTAGCGTAATACTACAATATACTATACCTCTAGCGTAATACTACAATATACTATACCTCTAGTGTAATACTACAATATACTATACCTCTAGTATAATACTACAATATACTATACCTCTAGCGTAATACTACAATATACTATACCTCTAGCGTAATACTACAATATACTATACCTCTAGTGTAATACTACAATATACTATACCTCTAGTGTAATACTACAATATACTATACCTCTAGCGTAATACTACAATATACTATACCTCTAGCGTAATACTACAATATACTATACCTCTAGCGTAATACTACAATATACTATACATCTAGCGTAATACTACAATATACTATACCTCTAGTATAATACTACAATATACTATACCTCTAGTGTAATACTACAATATACTATACCTCTAGTATAATACTACAATATACTATACATCTAGCATAATACTACAATATACTATACATCTAGTGTAATACTACAAAATACTATACCTCTAGTGTAATACTACAATATACTATACCTCTAGTATAATACTACAATATACTATACCTCTAGTGTAATACTACAATATACTATACCTCTAGTGTAATACTACAATATACTATACCTCTAGTGTAATACTACAATATACTATACCTCTAGTATAATACTACAATATACTATACCTCTAGTGTAATACTACAATATACTATACCTCTAGTGTAATACTACAATATACTATACATCTAGTATAATACTACAATATACTATACAACTAGTATAATACTACAATATACTATACCTCTAGTGTAATACTACAATATACTATACCTCTAGTGTAATACTACAATATACTATACCTCTAGTATAATACTACAATATACTATACCTCTAGTGTAATACTACAATATACTATACCTCTAGTATACTACTACAATATACTATACCTCTAGTATAATACTACAATATACTATACCTCTAGTGTAATACTACAATATACTATACCTCTAGTGTAATACTACAATATACTATACATCTAGTGTAATACTACAATATACTATACCTCTAGTGTAATACTACAATATACTATACATCTAGTGTAATACTACAATATACTATACCTCTAGTGTAATACTACAATATACAATACCTCTAGTATTATACTACAATATACTATACCTCTAGTGTAATACTACAATATACTATACCTCTAGTGTAATACTACAATATACTATACATCTAGTGTAATACTACAATATACTATACCTCTAGTATAATACTACAATATACTATACCTCTAGTGTAATACTACAATATACTATACATCTAGTATAATACTACAATATACTATACCTCTAGTATAATACTACAATATACTATACCTCTAGTGTAATACTACAATATACTATACCTCTAGTATAATACTACAATATACTATACCTCTAGTGTAATACTACAATATACTATACCTCTAGTATAATACTACAATATACTATACCTCTAGTGTAATACTACAATATACTATACCTCTAGTGTAATACTACAATATACTACACAACTAGTGTAATACTACAATATACTATACCTCTAGTGTAATACTACAATATACTATACCTCTAGTGTAATACTACAATATACTATACATCTAGTATAATACTTCAATATACTATACCTCTAGTGTAATACTACAATATACTATACCTGTAGTGTAATACTACAATATACTATACATCTAGTATAATACTACAATATACTATACCTCTAGTATAATACTACAATATACTATACCTCTAGTGTAATACTACAATATACTATACCTCTAGTGTAATACTACAATATACTATACCTCTAGTATAATACTACAATATACTATAACTCTAGTGTAATACTACAATATACTATACCTCTAGTGTAATACTACAATATACTATACCTCTAGTGTAATACTACAATATACTATACCTCTAGTGTAATACTACAATATACTATACATCTAGTGTAATACTACAATATACTATACCTCTAGTGTAATACTACAATATACTATACCTCTAGTATAATACTACAATATACTATACCTCTAGTGTAATACTACAATATACTATACATCTAGTGTAATACTACAATATACTATACATCTAGTATAATACTACAATATACTATACCTCTAGTGTAATACTACAATATACTATACATCTAGTGTAATACTACAATATACTATACCTCTAGTGTAATACTACAATATACTATACATCTAGTGTAATACTACAATATACTATACATCTAGTGTAATACTACAATATACTATACATCTAGTATAATACTACAATATACTATACCTCAAGTGTAATACTACAATATACTATACCTCTAGTGTAATACTACAATATACTATACCTCTAGTGTAATACTACAATATACTATACCTCTAGTGTAATACTACAATATACTATACCTCTAGTGTAATACTACAATATACTATACCTCTAGTATAATACTACAATATACTATACCTCTAGTGTAATACTACAATATACTATACCTCTAGTGTAATACTACAATATACTATACCTCTAGTATAATACTACAATATACTATACCTCTAGTGTAATACTACAATATACTATACCTCTAGTGTAATACTACAATATACTATACATCTAGTATAATACTACAATATACTATACCTCTAGTGTAATACTACAATATACTATACCTCTAGTGTAATACTACAATATACTATACATCTAGTATAATACTACAATATACTATACCTCTAGTGTAATACTACAATATACTATACCTCTAGTGTAATACTACAATATACTATACCTCTAGTGTAATACTACAATATACTATACATCTAGTGTAATACTACAATATACTATACCTCTAGTGTAATACTACAATATACTATACCTCTAGTGTAATGCTACAATATACTATACATCTAGTATAATACTACAATATACTATACATCTAGTATAATACTACAATATACTATACCTCTAGTATAATACTACAATATACTATACATCTAGTGTAATACTACAATATACTATACCTCTAGTATTATACTACAATATACTATACCTCTAGTGTAATACTACAATATACTATACCTATAGTATAATACTACAATATACTATACCTCTAGTGTAATACTACAATATACTATACATCTAGTGTAATACTACAATATACTATACCTCTAGTGTAATACTACAATATACTATACATCTAGTGTAATACTACAATATACTATACCTCTAGTATAATACTACAATATACTATACCTCTAGTGTAATACTACAATATACTATACCTCTAGTGTAATACTACAATATACTATACCTCTAGTGTAATACTACAATATACTATACATCTAGTGTAATACTACAATATACTATACCTCTAGTATAATACTACAATATACTATACCTCTAGTGTAATACTACAATATACTATACCTCTAGTATAATACTACAATATACTATACCTCTAGTGTAATACTACAATATACTATACCTCTAGTATAATACTACAATATACTATACCTCTAGTGTAATACTACAATATACTATACCTCTAGTGTAATACTACAATATACTATACCTCTAGTGTAATACTACAATATACTATACATCTAGTGTAATACTACAATATACTATACCTCTAGTATAATACTACAATATACTATACCTCTAGTGTAATACTACAATATACTATACCTCTAGTATAATACTACAATATACTATACCTCTAGTGTAATACTACAATATACTATACCTCTAGTATAATACTACAATATACTATACCTCTAGTGTAATACTACAATATACTATACCTCTAGTATAATACTACAATATACTATACCTCTAGTGTAATACTACAATATACTATACCTCTAGTGTAATACTACAATATACTATACCTCTAGTGTAATACTACAATATACTATACATCTAGTGTAATACTACAATATACTATACCTCTAGTGTAATACTACAATATACTATACCTCTAGTGTAATACTACAATATACTATACCTCTAGTGTAATACTACAATATACTATACATCTAGTGTAATACTACAATATACTATACCTCTAGTATAATACTACAATATACTATACCTCTAGTGTAATACTACAATATACTATACCTCTAGTGTAATACTACAATATACTATACATCTAGTATAATACTTCAATATACTATACCTCTAGTATAATACTACAATATACTATACCTCTAGTGTAATACTACAATATACTATACCTCTAGTGTAATACTACAATATACTATACCTCTAGTGTAATACTACAATATACTATACCTCTAGTATAATACTACAATATACTATACCTCTACTATAATACTACAATATACTATACATCTAGTGTAATACTACAATATACTATACCTCTAGTGTAATACTACAATATACTATACCTCTAGTGTAATACTACAATATACTATACATCTAGTATAATACTACAATATACTATACATCTAGTATAATACTTCAATATACTATACCTCTAGTATAATACTACAATATACTATACCTCTAGTGTAATACTACAATATACTATACCTCTAGTGTAATACTACAATATACTATACCTCTAGTGTAATACTACAATATACTATACCTCTAGTATAATACTACAATATACTATACCTCTACTATAATACTACAATATACTATACATCTAGTGTAATACTACAATATACTATACCTCTAGTGTAATACAGAAATGAAGCCCTATAATAATAATGTATCACAGCTTAGTATCTATGTGTGGTAAGTGTGGTGAGTATGTAAGTAGCATACAAGTGAAGAGGTGACTATACCGTACACATGGAGGTGAGTAGCGCCATGATACTTACACAGTGTATGCTGGTAATGCTGACAGAGCTGGAGATGAAGTTCTGGCCCTCGTTCATACTAACCTGCAGATACATCACCCTGAAAAGAGGAGAAGCATGAGAGTGCACAGCGTCACAGTACTTACTGTACCCAGAGGAGTAGCTACCCGGGGGTCCATGGTGGAGCCCACCCTACCAGAAGTCATCCTGAGCCAGCAGCTACCCCTCCGCAGGACATGGGGATATATGTATATGCTAAGACCAACTACAATACATACTGTCCAACCTCTTCAATGACCGGAGCAGTGCACAGCAGGTAGGTGTCCTCTATCACTGATGGCTTCTCACCTGGAAGACACAAATAGGAAAACCTGCCCTCAGCAATCTGATAAATACCACCATATAGCATCACTTCCAGAGACACAGTGATATACAGCGTCACCCAGTATCCACATACACAGCGCTCCCACATACACGGCGCTCCCACATACACGGCGCTCCCACATACACAGCGCTCCCACATACACAGCACCCCCACATACACAGCACTCCCAGATACACAGCACTCCCACATACACGGCGCTCCCACATACACGGCGCTCCCACATACACGGCGCTCCCACATACACGGCGCTCCCACATACACGGTGCTCCCACATACACGGCGCCCCCACATACACGGCGCCCCCACATACACAGCGCTCCCACATACACAGCGCTCCCACATACACGGCGCTCTCACATACACAGCGCTCACACATACACAGCGCTCACACATACACAGCGCCCCCACATACACAGCGCTCCCACATACACAGCGCTCCCACATACACAGCACCCCCACATACACAGCGCTCCCACATACACGGCGCCCCCACATACACAGCGCTCCCACATACACAGCACTCCCACATACACAGCGCTCACACATACACAGCGCTCCCACATACACAGCACTCCCACATACACAGCGCCCCCACATACACAGCGCCCCCACATACACAGCACTCCCACATACACAGCGCTCACACATACACAGCGCTCCCACATACACAGCACTCTCACATACACGGCGCTCCCACATACACAGCACTCCCACATACACAGCGCTCACACATACACAGCGCTCCCACATACACAGCACTCTCACATACACAGCGCTCCCACATACACAGCGCCCCCACATACACAGCACTCCCACATACACAGCGCTCCCACATACACAGCGCTCACACATACACAGCGCTCACACATACACAGCGCCCCCACATACACAGCGCTCCCACATACACAGCGCTCTCACATACACAGCGCACCCACATACACAGCGCCCCCACATACACAGCGCCCCCACATACACAACGCTCCCACATACACAGCGCTCCCACATACACAGCGCTCCCACATACACAGCGCTCCCACATACACAGCGCTCCCACATACACAGCGCCCCCACATACACAGCGCTCTCACATACACAGCGCTCCCACATACACAGCGCTCCCACATACACAGCGCCCCCACATACACAGCGCTCCCACATACACAGCGCTCACACATACACAGCGCTCCCACATACACAGCACTCCCACATACACAGCGCTCCCACATACACAGCCCTCCCACATACACAGCACTCTCACATACACAGCGCTCCCACATACACAGCGCTCACACATACACAGCGCTCCCACATACACAGCGCTCCCACATACACAGCGCTCACACATACACAGCCCTCACACATACACAGCGCTCCCACATACACAGCGCTCCCACATACACAGCACTCTCACATACACAGCACTCCCACATACACAGCGCTCCCACATACACAGCGCTCCCACATACACAGCGCTCCCACATACACAGCGCTCTCACATACACAGCGCTCCCACATACACAGCCCTCCCACATACACAGCGCTCCCACATACACAGCGCTCTCACATACACAGCACTCCCACATACACAGCGCTCCCACATACACAGCCCTCCCACATACACAGCACTCTCACATACACAGCGCTCCCACATACACAGCACTCTCACATACACAGCGCTCACACATACACAGCGCTCACACATACACAGCGCTCCCACATACACAGCGCTCCCACATACACAGCGCTCCCACATACACAGTGCTCTCACATACACAGCGCTCTCACATACACAGCACTCTCACATACACAGCGCTCCCACATACACAGCACTCTCACATACACAGCGCTCCCACATACACAGCGCTCACACATACACAGCGCTCCCACATACACAGCGCTCTCACATACACAGCGCTCCCACATACACAGCGCTCCCACATACACAGCGCTCCCACATACACAGCGCCCCCACATACACAGCGCTCCCACATACACAGCGCTCCCACATACACAGCACTCCCACATACACAGCACATACACAGCGCTCCCACATACACAGCACTCCCACATACACAGCACATACACAGCGCTCACACATACACAGCGCTCCCACATACACAGCACTCCCACATACACAGCACATACACAGCGCTCCCACATACACAGCGCTCACACATACACAGCACTCACACATACACAGCGCTCCCACATACACAGCACTCCCACATACACAGCGCTCCCACATACACAGCGCTCTCACATACACAGCGCTCACACATACACAGCGCTCACACATACACAGCGCTCCCACATACACAGCGCTCCCACATACACAGCGCTCCCACATACACAGCGCTCCCACATACACAGCGCTCTCACATACACAGCACTCTCACATACACAGCGCTCCCACATACACAGCGCTCTCACATACACAGCGCTCCCACATACACAGCGCTCTCACATACACAGCGCTCTCACATACACGGCGCTCCCACATACACAGCGCTCCCACATACACAGCGCTCACACATACACAGCGCTCACACATACACAGCGCTCACACATACACAGCGCTCACACATACACAGCGCTCACACATACACAGCGCTCCCACATACACAGCGCTCACACATACACAGCGCTCCCACATACACAGCGCTCCCACATACACAGCACTCCCACATACACAGCGCTCCCACATACACAGCGCTCCCACATACACAGCACTCCCACATACACAGCGCCCTCACATACACAGCGCTCCCCCATACACAGCCCTCCCACATACACAGCGCTCTCACATACACAGCACTCACACATACACAGCGCTCACACATACACAGAGCTCTCACATACACAGCGCTCCCACATACACAGCGCCCCCACATACACAGCGCTCCCACATACACAGCGCTCCCACATACAGAGCGCTCCCACATACACAGCGCCCCCACATACACAGCACTCACACATACACAGCGCTCACACATACACGGCGCCCCCACATACACAGCGCCCCCACATACACAGCGCTCCCACATACACAGCGCTCCCACATACACAGCGCTCCCACATACACAGCGCTCTCACATACACGGCGCTCCCACATACACAGCGCTCCCACATACACAGCGCTCACACATACACAGCGCCCCCACATACACGGCGCTCCCACATACACAGCGCTCCCACATACACAGCGCCCCCACATACACAGCGCTCCCACATACACAGCGCTCCCACATACACAGCACTCCCACATACACAGCGCTCCCACATACACAGCGCTCTCACATACACAGCACTCCCACATACACAGCGCTCCCACATACACAGCGCTCTCACATACACAGCGCCCCCACATACACAGCGCTCCCACATACACAGCGCTCCCACATACACAGCGCTCCCACATACACAGCGCTCCCACATACACAGCGCTCCCACATACACAGCACCCCCACATACACAGCGCTCACACATACACAGCGCCCCCACATACACGGCGCTCCCACATACACAGCGCTCCCACATACACAGCGCCCCCACATACACAGCGCTCCCACATACACAGCGCTCCCACATACACAGCACTCCCACATACACAGCGCTCCCACATACACAGCGCTCTCACATACACAGCACTCCCACATACACAGCGCTCCCACATACACAGCGCTCTCACATACACAGCGCCCCCACATACACAGCGCTCCCACATACACAGCGCTCCCACATACACAGCGCTCCCACATACACAGCGCTCCCACATACACAGCGCTCCCACATACACAGCACTCCCACATACACAGCGCTCCCACATACACAGCGCTCTCACATACACAGCACTCCCACATACACAGCGCTCCCACATACACAGCGCTCTCACATACACAGTGCTCCCACATACACAGCGCTCCCACATACACAGCGCTCCCACATACACAGCGCTCCCACATACACAGCGCTCCCACATACACAGCGCTCCCACATACACAGCGCTCCCACATACACAGCGCTCCCACATACACAGCACTCCCACATACACAGCGCTCCCACATACACAGCGCTCTCACATACACAGCGCTCCCACATACACAGCGCTCCCACATACACAGCGCTCTCACATACACAGTGCTCTCACATACACAGCACTCTCACATACACAGCGCTCCCACATACACAGCGCTCCCACATACACAGCGCTCCCACATACACAGCGCTCTCACATACACAGCGCTCTCACATACACAGCGCCCCCACATACACAGCGCTCCCACATACACAGCGCTCCCACATACACAGCGCCCTCACATACACAGCACTCCCACATACACAGCACTCCCACATACACAGCGCCCTCACATACACAGCGCTCCCACATACACAGCGCTCCCACATACACAGCACTCCCATATACACAGCGCTCCCACATACACAGCACTCCCACATACACAGCACTCCCACATACACAGCACTCCCACATACACAGCGCCCTCACATACACAGCGCTCCCCCATACACAGCACCCCCACATACACAGCGCTCCCACATACACAGCACTCTCACATACACAGCGCTCCCACATACACAGCGCTCCCATATACACAGCGCTCCCACATACACAGCACTCCCAGATGCATTGGGGGCAATTTGGAGTTGGCTATTGGGTCCAGGCCAAGCACGTGTTGCACTCTTGAGAGTGCAGGGAAGTATTGGGTGGCTCGGAGAACAGCAGTGCACCAGGGCCTGCATCCTAATTTGCAGAACGTGGGCCATGTTTAACCCCTTTGGGGAGAAGCTCTGCGCAGCTCTCACTTGTAAAGTAGGTATCATTCAGTCTAAAGCTGCACTGGACTTGTCTGATGTCGCGGGCGCTGTGGAATCCATTCCCTCTGACCACCACCTGGAAGGACTCTGAAACGAGAACACAAAGAACAACATTTACAAGGTGCTCAGAGATAAAAGGGCCATTCACTGGACCCGCGGTGACCCATCATGAGGGCCAACATCCCATGACTGAGGCCTGAATCACAAAGGAAGTGGCTCCAGTAAGCAGGGGGGGCAGAAGGGGCACTGCCCCTAATCGTCTATGTCCTATGTAATAAGCCCAGAAGACTGGATCACACAGCATGAGGGGCAGTACCAGCCACAACCTGTGGAGCGGTGTGGTGCTGTTCCTGTGATGTTGGAGCGCCCCCTCCCCTGTGTGTAGTGTGAGCAGCAGATGATGTAGTCTCTATGTACACACCACATACTCGCTGCAGGAATCCGGCCTCACCACAACTTCCTCCGTATAATACAAAGTGCAGATCTGGCAGAACGGCAAAACAGAGCAGTCAGCAGAGGAGGCTGCTCATACCTCACCACCCAGGACCTGACCTCATGAGAGGGTCCTATCTACAGTGACCCCAGGATGCTAACAAGACAATCTATCCATCTCCAGACCCTAGGATACTAACATGACCACGAGAGGGTCCATCCTGTCTATCCCATCTCCAGGCCCGACCACCGGGACCCAAGGATACTAACAGGATCACCAGAGGGTCCATCCTGTCTATCTCATCTCCAGACCCTATCATTGGAACCCCTAGGATACTAACATGACCACGAAAGGGTCCATCCTGTCTATCTATCTATCTATCTATCCATCTCCAGGCCGAGCCAAAGGGACCCGAGCTTACTAACAGGACCACGAGAGGGTCCATCCTGTCTATCTCATCTCCAGGCCCGACCATTGGAACCCCTAGGATACTAACATGACCACGAAAAGGTCCATCCTGTCTATCTCATCTCCAGGCCCGACCATTGGAACCCTGAGGATACTAACAGGACCATGAGAGAGGGTCCATCCTGTCTATCTATCCATCTCCAGGCCGGGCCAAAGGGCCCCCGAGCTTACTAACAGGACCACGAGAGGGTCCATCCTGTCTTTCTATCTATCCATCTCCAGGCCTGGCCAAAGGGCCCCCGAGCTTACTAACAGGACCACGAGAGGGTCCATCCTGTCTATCTCATCTCCAGGCCCGACCATTGGAACCCAGAGGATAGTAACAGGACCAAGAGAGGGTCCATCCTGACTATCTATCTTATCTCCAGAACCAACCACAGAAACCTAAGTATACTTACAGGACCCAGAGAGGGTCCATCCTGACTATCTATCTATCTCCAGGCGGACCATAGGGACCTGAGTATACTAACAGGACTGTGAGAGGGTCCATCCTGACTATCTATCTATCTCCAGGCGGACCATAGGGACCTGAGTATACTTACAGGACCCAGAGAGGGTCCATCCTGACTATCTATCTATCTCCAGGCGGACCATAGGGACCTGAGTATACTAACAGGACTGTGAGAGGGTCCATCCTGACTATCTATCTATCTCCAGGCGGACCATAGGGACCTGAGTATACTAACAGGACTGTGAGAGGGTCCATCCTGACTATCTATCTATCTCCAGGCGGACCATAGGGACCTGAGTATACTAACAGGACTTTGAGAGGGTCCATCCTGACTATCTATCTATCTCCAGGCCGGACCATAGGGACCTGAGTATACTTACAGGACCCAGAGAGGGTCCATCCTGACTATCTATCTATCTCCAGGCGGACCATAGGGACCTGAGTATACTAACAGGACTGTGAGAGGGTCCATCCCGACTATCTATCTCATGTGGACTTTTGGTCATCCCCTGATGTTCTAGTTCTCGGAGCGGCTCCTCTCAGAGGCTAATGGTTGTGTGACTTCCCAGATGCTATTCCCCACACTTATCATCACTCTGACTGTGACAGGGACGTGACGAGGACTGGAAAAGGTCACAGTGTAAATCTAATCAGTAGTGAGTGCCCCCTCCCCCAATCTCTGCGGCAGGGTGGGAGATGGAGACGAGTGATGGAGACATGTCTCGCACGCCAGCAACAAGCTGCCACCCCACCGGAGCGGAAACACATTGCTGATGTGCGCCTCAATCTCAGCATTGTTCATAGCAACAGGACGCGTATTGTCTGTCCTGTACTGACAGATTTTGGCTGCGGCCCCTGCGATCCTCATCACGTGGTCACCATCTGAGGAACAGCTGGAAAGAGTCTTGGAATATTTTAGTATGAATACATGATTGTGCTGCCATTTACCCATCAGACACTGGGGTGTGGGTCCAGGGGACCAGTTGTGGGGGTCCTGATTCTACCATGGGGTGCCGAGAACTTAGGGATCATGATAAGTAAATAGTGGCCCAGTGTGATCTATATTGGGGGGCTATATTTCTGTAGATACGGAAACATGCACCAAGACCACAAAAATCTAAAATGTCAAAATCCAGTCCATGCCCTGTCCTCCGGGATCATAGGTCCTTGTGGTGATCTGTATGGTCTCACATATACAGACCTTCTGCCGCTGGGACAATGAGATCTATTGTGCTGAGGTCATCCCGATGACATCATGCTCATAGTATGCGGACATGAAAGGCCCCTCTATATAATGAGCCGTCCCATCCCAATATACTGTACTATGCATCGAAATCCCCAGAGGAGACCCACACCCTCTCAGTAATTGGGTCTCTTTCCAATGTACATCTGCTTATTACTCCTCCTGTCCCAAATCTCTATAAATCAGAGTTTGTGGACAACACGATCCACAGATATCTGCCAGGGACGTACAATTATATTTCTCAGGAAAGGGAGGTGTAAGCCAGGCTCAGCCGAAAGTCAGTTCTTCTACACAATAATATATCATCAGCTGAAAGGGAATATTGTGAGGATGTCTATAGAGGGATATTGTAAGTGCGCCCAAGGGGTAACGCTGTGAGCATGCCCATGGGGTAACGCTGTGAGCATGCCCAAGGGAGAACGCTGTGAGCATGCCCCTAGGGTAACACTGTGAGCATGCCCATAAGGTAACGCTGTGAGCATGCCCATAGGGTAACGCTGTCAGCATGCCCAAGGGAGAACGCTGTGAGCATGCCCCTAGGGTAACACTGTGAGCATGCCCATAAGGTAACGCTGTGAGCATGCCCATAGGGTAACGCTGTGAGCATGCCCATAGGGTAACGCTGTGAGCATGCCCATAGGGTAACGCTGTGAGCATGCCCATAGGGTAACGCTGTGAGCATTCCCATAGGGTAACGCTGTGAGCATGCCCATAGGGTAACGCTGTGAGCATGCCCATCGGGTAACGCTGTGAGCATGCCCATGGGGTAACGCTGTGAGCATGCCCATGGGGTAACGCTGTGAGCATGCCCATGGGGTAATGCTGTGAGCATGCCCATGGGGTAACGCTGTGAGCATGCCCATAGGGTAACGCTGTGAGCACGCCCATAGGGTAACGCTGTGAGCACGCCCATAGGGTAACGCTGTGAGCATGGCCATAGGGTAACGCTGTGAGCATGCCCATAGGGTAACGCTGTGAGCATGCCTATGAGGTAATGCTGTAAATATGTCTGTAAGAGGAATTCTCTGAGCATGCTCATGAGAGAATGTTGTGAGCATGCTCATACCCTATAGGCATGTTCACAGCGTTCTCCCTTGGTTATGCTCACAGCGTTACCCTAGAGGCATGCTCACAGCGTTCTCCTTTGGGCACACTCACAATATCCCTCTATAGATATCCTCACAATATTCCCTTTCAGATGATTATATATTATTGTGATGAGCCTGCCTTACTTTGGCCATTCCTGAGAAATATAATTGAACATCCCTGGCAGATATCTGGGGATCTCATGTCCACAAACTCTTGATTTATGGACATTTGGGACAGGAGGGGCTATAAGCAGATGTACTTTTTGAATAAGACCCAATTACTGAGAAATTTTAGGTCTCCTCTGGGGAATTCAAATGCATAGTACGGTATGTTGGGATGAGACGGCTCTTAATATACCCTATATGCCTAAAGGGTAATGATCTGAGCATGCTCAAGGGAGAATGCTTTGAGCATGTCTGTAGGGTAATGCTGTGATCGTGCCCATGAGCATACCTTTATAATAATATTGGGAGTATGCCCATGGGAGAATATTGTGAGCATGCTCATGGGAGAATGTTGTGAGCATGCTCATGGGAGAATGTTGTGAGCATGCCCATGGGAGAATGTTGTGAGCATGCTCATGGGAGAATGTTGTGAGCATGCCCATGGGAGAATGTTGTGTGCATGCCCATGGGAGAATATTGTGAGCATGCCCATGGGAGAATGTTGTGAGCATGCCCATGGGAGAATGTTGTGAGCATGCCCATGGGAGAATATTGTGAGCATGCCCATGGGAGAATGTTGTGAGCATGCCCATGGGAGAATGTTGTGAGCATGCCCATGGGAGAATGTTGTGAGCATGCCCATGGGAGAATGTTGTGAGCATGCTCATGGGAGAATGTTGTGAGCATGCTCATGGGAGAATGTTGTGAGCATGCTCATGGGAGAATGTTGTGAGCATGCCCATGGGAGAATGTTGTGAGCATGCTCATGGGAGAATGTTGTGAGCATGCTCATGGGAGAATGTTGTGAGCATGCTCATGGGAGAATGTTGTGAGCATGCTCATGGGAGAATGTTGTGAGCATGCCCATGGGAGAATGTTGTGAGCATGCCCATGGGAGAATGTTGTGAGCATGCCCATGGGAGAATGTTGTGAGCATGCCCATGGGAGAATGTTGTGAGCATGCCCATGGGAGAATGTTGTGAGCATGCTCATGGGAGAATGTTGTGAGCATGCCCATGGGAGAATGTTGTGAGCATGCCCATGGGAGAATGTTGTGAGCATGCTCATGGGAGAATGTTGTGAGCATGCCCATGGGAGAATGTTGTGAGCATGCCCATGGGAGAATGTTGTGAGCATGCTCATGGGAGAATGTTGTCAGCATACCTATATGGAAATATTGGGTGAAAAAACATTGGAGGACGCTATGAGCATGCCTATGAGAGAAAGTTGTGGTTATCCCTGTATTGCGAGCACAGCTAGGCCATTAGGCTTCATGCAGAGTTCAGTTTAGCTAAGCAGCAGATGTGGTTCTGGCCATAAACCAATACTAAACTAATACTGTATTACATGAAACCAGCCCCAGGACTGAGATGGATGTAGTCTACAATACACAAGTGGTGATTTTGATGCACATCTGTCACCCGTGCTGGGGATGGTATGAGACCCTTCCATCACATTGGTCATGGAGCCCCCTCTAGTAGAATATAGCTCGTATCCTCATCACCCTGTGAAGATGCAGAATATTTCTATTTTTCTGCAGACCCTCGAGGCTTTTCATTCCTGTGGTGACTATGTACTCACCCCCAGCGCAGACACTGGACGGCTCCGCAGCCAGAATTTCAATGCAGAATTTTTTCAGAATCTGAAAGATGAAGCAGTTCTCTGTTTAGCATCTCCTGGCAGCGGCGGATTCTGCTTATACAAGGCCACAAGTCAGTCCTGTCCTCCTCGCCAGAGCTGAAATAGCGGAGCATATACTGTACAGGGAATACAAGAGCACCAGATGGGTTGTGGCACTATGGCTCCTCCCCGTTGTCTAGAAATCTATTCTACCTCTTAAGGAGATTGTCCAAAGACTGATCCAATTTTCCATTTCACTGCAGCTGCCATAAAGCACATGCACCCCTGGGGGCTACACAGGAGGGAAGGAGGGGTCTCCAATATGGCCACCTCCGTAGCTGCAGGTATACTGTACACTCACCGAGTCAATGACTCCATGTAGGGCCTGGAACCCTCCAGTCACTGGGAATACATTTTCCAGACTGTCCGCAATGGTGGAGAGCTGTGGGAGAGATGGAAAGTTCTTAAATATTACAGATTGCATCAACTGACCATACAATGTGACACCAGACCCAAAATTTTGAGTCACCCCGCCCCCATTCAGTGGTGTCTCCCATCAATACTCTCGGTCCTCTAAAGACTAATAAATACACTGTATGACGGCATTATCCGGGGAGTGCACTGTATTAGCTGAATCAGACTCGATGGTGATAATATGTGAACAGTATGTAGCGGTATTATATGGACACAAACTGATATTATGTAGGCTTTATATGGCAGAAATATGCCATTGTGTTGTGTAGTCATCATGGCAGACTGTATGGGAGTATTATATGGATGTCATGAATGGGGTTCATTGGGCACAGAATGACAGCCTTATGTCAGTGTTATATGAGTACGGTATGGTAGTGGTGTCTGGAGCAATTCTCTGTAAGCGGCCCAAGTGAATATATGGACAGTGTATAGCGGTCAGCACCCAGTATTTCCATACTAATGACTATGGACGGTATTCCATCACATGTATAATAATATCCAGCCCTCGGTGCACATATCCGGCTGCTTCCATCCTGTCTGTGTCCATGTGGATCTGCCTCACTGCCCACGGCTGCCTCTGTCCTGCTGCTTCATATCATGGATTCAGACTCCGGGATTGAATGTAACACGGAATGAAAGGCTCCCGACAAGATGGGAACAAATGAGCAGCAAGGGGCCTCCCGCAGCGCCAACCAAAGGGAGCAAAAATGTGCAACAAAATAGTAGAGGGAAGGATGGGCAGAGAGGAGCAGAGGACACCTGTCAGCTCTGTGACATGTCACATAGGACAGGGACAAGGTCACCAGCATGATCTGTCATACAGATAGACATTGTATGCTGACGTTATATACCATGGTACAATGTCTGAGTAATGTACTCATTTACTATTCAAGAAATACTAACATACAGTGCCCAGGGCTATGTCTATTACCTGCACAACACTGCCAAGAATAATACAGGCGGTCCCCTACTGAAGGACACCCGACTTACAGACGACCCATAGTTACAGACAGACCCCTCTGCCCCCTGGTGAAGCTATCTGGAGGCTTTACTTTAGTCCCAGACTGCAATGATCAGCTGTAAGGTGTCTGTAATGAAGCTTTATTGATAATCTTTGGTCCCATTTTAGCTAAAATTTTGATACCCCAATTGTCACTGGGAACTACAATTATAAAATATACAGTTTCGACTTACATACAAATTCAACTTAAGAACAAACCGACGGACCCTATCTTGTATGTAACTCGGGGACTGCCTGTATTCCCATGCGCTGCATAAATACCATATACAGGCAGTCCCCGGGTTACATACAAGATAGGGTCTGTAGGTTCTTAAGTTGAATTTGTATGTAAGTCGGAACTGTATATTTTATCATTGTAATCCCATACAGAACTTTTTTGGTCTCTGTGACAATTGGAATTTAAAAATGTTGGATTGTCATAAGAATCAGGAGTAACACTAAAGCTTCATTACAGACGCCTGTGATAACTGTTACAGCTGATCATTGTAGTCTAGTCTAAAGTACAGAAAATTACCAAAATCCAGAGGTCTGTTTGTAACTAGGAGTCGTATGTAAGTCGAGTGTACTTAAGTAGGGGATCGCCTGTAATTGAATGTAGTTTATAATACTCCTTTGTATTACTAATAGTCCTATAGATCATACATTGTGTGAATAACATTGTTATACATTATAGGAAATATTCATTCATCCAGGGATTTGTTCTGATGATGTATTGGGGTTGCGAAGGATTTTTTCCCTACTATGAAGTACCTGGCATCAGCCTTAAAAGGTTTCTTGTCTTGCTCTGGCTCATATAGGACGGATTGGATCACGATTTTATTCAATCCAATTTATTATGATACCAAGTGACAAATAACAAAAAACTAAATAAAAATATTATACAGCATAAAAATAATGCACTATACGCAGAAATAATGTACAGGCGGTCCCCTACTTAAGGACACCCGACTTACAGACGACCCCTAGTTACAGACAGACCCCTCTGACCTCTGGTGACCTCTCTGGATGTTACTATAGTCCCAGGCTGCAATGATCAGCTGTAAGGTGTCTGTAATGAAGCTTTATTGATTATCCTTGGTCCCATTACAGCAAAAAATTTTGAAACTCTGGGGCAGAAAAAATTTTTTTGTCTGGAGCAACAATTATAAAATATACGGTTCCGACTTACATACAAATTCAACTTAAGTACAAACGGAGGAACCTATCTTGTACGTAACCCGGGGACTGCCTGTATTCATATAGTTTACAAATAATAATGTAGCAACTGATAAAAATCATACCAATTTTTCCATGATATTCATATAAAACGCTTCCATAGAGTGCACAAACATTATCATAATATACAATTTGTCACGAATGATCCCATATTGTGGTTGGGTAAAATTGTAGAAGTTTGATTGGTTTGCATCATTTTTGGTGTAAATCATCAAAATTGCAGCAAAAAGGGCACAAAACTTTTCCAGTAACTATTCCATGAAGAAAAAAGGCGCAAATTCCAATTTTTTGATCAGAGGACTTTCACAAGTTAAAAATAAAACCAAACATGAGACTGAACACATTTTACCCAAAACCCATATGATAAATAATCACCCCCCCCCCCCAGGAGAAACAATAAAAAATATATGACAAAGGACCCAGCGCATAACTACAGTGGAAGCAGCCATAGCAATTGCTATGGGGCCCACAGTGTCAGGGGGCCCCGTCATCCAACCTAACACTAAAGAATAGAGGATGTGCACCATTATATACATAATTTTCTGCATATTGTACATTATAACATGTATATAGCATATATGTGATGTATATATGCTGTACGTCTGTATATGGCACTATATGTGATGTGTATATGCTCTATATGTTGTAAGTGTATAAATGTGTGTATGAGTGAAGAACTGTATGTTTATGTACATAAATATATGTATATACAGTATATGAGTGTAATATGTACATTTTAAAGTGGGAAGGGGGGCCCCATTCTGAAGTCTGTTATGGGGCCCTGTCTTTCCTGAAAAGGACCTCCATATATTGTCCAAATAATACCACTATGCAAATCAGACAAATACTCCAATGCAGTGTACAAATAATTCTGCTATACAATCCCTAAATAATACTATCATTCAGTATACAAAAATGACAATTCATAATATACAAAATCTACATACATGCAAATTATATTACTCATAGAGTAACATGACTGCTACAATACAGGCGGTCCCCGGGTTACATACATGTTGGGTTCCATAGGTTTGTTCTTAAGTTGAATTTGTATGCAAGTCTATAGTATAGTATATTTTATAATTGTAGCTCCAGACATAAAAAATTTTTTGCCCCAGTGACAATTGGAGTTTCAAAAATTTTTGCTGTAATGGGACCAAGGATAATCAATAAAGCTTCATTACAGACATCTTACAGCTGATTGCAGCCTGGGACTATAGTAACATCCAGAGAGGTCACCAGAGGTCACAGGGGGCAAATGGGTTCGTCTGTAACTAGGGGTCGTCTGTAAGTCGGGTGTCCTTAAGTAGGGGACTGCCTGTATTCACTATAGGGAAACCACAATTGTTCCACGAGGTAAAGCAGGGGAAATATTGAGGAGTTGAATGCAGGAGGGGGGCACCCGGTGTATTAGTGGTACTTACCTGTGTTTCATTAAAGTCTTTTACTCCCACGCAGTACACCATAGCACCCAGATTGCGAGCTCTGTCCGCCTATAAAATAAATCATCCACAGCCGTCATCTCAGCTGTAACATTCCCATAAAATGTGGGAAAAGCACGGAAAAATGCAGTGTATTTCAGGAAGTTCACCGATTACCCAAAGAGTCTCAAGTGTTTCAAGTGGTGTCCAATGGAAAAACATGCAACTGCCCCTTCCTGTAAAACACCGTGGCATGCGGGACCAGCAGAAACAGGGCGCGGCCCTTGTGGTGGCCACTGGGAATTACAGTAAAATGAAAGGCTGGATAGTGCAAACTGCCTGCCACTCCTTCATCAGTGGTCAGAGAGCGACAAAAGAGAGGGTGAACGTGTCCGACAGGATGAGGAGTCAGAGAGTCGGAGGGTGGCGCTCTACCTACCTCTTTTTCGGCATAGTGGAACTGGTTCTGCTGCAGTTCCCCGTCAGTGAGCGCTATGATGACACTGGCCGCCCTGTTACCTGGGGGATAGGGTAAACCTCGGTTATGACATTTCCTTTGTATCCCCCGGCACAATGTAACCTCTATATACTCTGCTTGCATGGACCTCACCTGGTCTTTCCCTAATTCCCCCATGTTACAGGATAGAAAGAGATAAGGAATGATTAGTAATAATGACTTACTTCCGCTGTTCTCTAAATTGATCTGTTCATTCGCCTGTAAGAAATAGTAAGGGTCGGTCAGGATCTCAGGCCGGATGAGTGGACATGTGGAGACGTTACTCTCCGCAAGTCCTGCTATATCATTATGAAGCCTTCTAGACCTGCACCTCCATACATAAGCTCATGGATATGATGGCATCACTAGTGTTGGGTATAATGGGGACACCTACAACAGACAACCCCATAGCTGACGCCCCGGAAACACTGCTGCCTTTAGTATAAGGGCAGCACATGGATAGGCCAAGACTGATCACTTTGACTCATCCATGGTGGTCCCAATCTAGAGGTCTACCTCCAACCCCCTCTGTGATGATCATATGTACAAATGGGACAACAATCACCTGATCACCCTGGAAAGATGAGCCCAGGTCTAAGTTTCCCTGTGAAACATATTCAGTCCTGGTCCTCTTACATATGGTTTGAAGATGAGATCCCAGGCTGAGGACTCCTAGATGGACTCCTACAAATCCTAGATGGAGATTACTATTGGGCTCCAATGACCATTTGGTGCAACTAAGGGTTCTGGGGTCCTCATAGTTGCCAAGTAATGAGTTTTAGGCATCAGTTAATGAGTTTTAGGCATCTGTCAATGAGCTTTACTTACTCCATCAGCTTCACTAACCCTTAAGGGATGTCCATGAGATTATCTTTCATATACAAAGTTTCAGGATCTTCATGGAACGTTTAACAAAAACATTATTTACCATTTTAAATCCTTCATGCATAAATGTGTCTCCTCCAGGGACCTCTGTTCGGAGCTTCTTGAGCCCTTGGCGTATGATATCCCTGTAGGGAACATGCACACAACCATAATGAAAGATCACTCTACTCTAAGGCGTTGGAGATGTTCACGGTGCACGACAATTCAAGACATGGAGCAAGACATGGAGCAAGACATTGTGCAGGACATGGAGCAAGACATTGTGCAAGACATGGAGCAAGGCATGGAGCAAGACATGGAGCAAGACATGGAGCGAGGCATATTGGGGCAGATTTACTTACCCGGTCCGTTCGCGATCCAGCGACGCGTTCTCTGCACTGGATTCGGGTCCAGCCGGGATTCATTAAGGTAGTTCCTCCGCCATCCACCAGGTGGCGCTGCTGCGCTGAAAAGCATCGGAACGCACTGGAGTTCACCGGCTCGGGCTGAGTGAAGGTAAGTGCAAGCTCCGCGACAGATTTTTTTTTAAAATGCGGCGGTTTTTCCGAATCCGTCTGGTTTTTTGTTCGGCCACGCCCCGATTTCCGTCGCGTGCATGCCAGCGCCGATGCGCCACAATCCGGTCGCGTGCACCAAAATCCCAGGGCAATTCAGGGGAAATCGGCACAAATGGGAAATATTCGGCTAACACGTCGGGAAAACGCGAATGGGGCTCTTAGTAAATGACCCCCATTGTGTGTCCTCATCCTATCACCATATTTCTTGGGAAAGCCCTGACCAGCTGGATAAAAGACATCCCAGGCACATGGATTCCCAGAGGAAGAGGATCTGACATGACCTGCAATTTAAAGGTTAATGGCTTTGCCCTTCCCTTTTCTGTCTTATGGTGGTTATGGTCTGCTATGACACTTTTCTAGGTCTCCTCACAAGGATCAAGCTTACAGGTCATGGTGAGACCTCCACTCCTCTATAGTTGTATCTTAACCTATACGGGACCTCAAAAGTAATATAAAAAGTCTAAAAATGTGGACAAGGAATGGGTCTCTATTAGAGGAAAAATATCAATCACAGCTATTGCAGTAGTAGGACTCTACCTGTTTTCAGTCAGCTTCATGACGGTTGTGGCCCGGGAGGAGAAGACGATGAAGGACATCCTGAGCATAGGACTACATCAAGATACAAACAGTCATAACATCAGCAAAATCCAATAAACACAGCACCAAAACTACACAAAAAATGCAGTCAGTGGGTTGAGACATCATCTGAGGATCATTGCCATATTTATTTCTAATGTTTAAGAAAATTCCCTGAGGTCGGCCTTACAGTTGGCCAAATATGATCTTCTGTATGGTCTCTATGGTAGAGCAGTGTGTGCTCACTACTACCAATGGATGATTATCTCCGACCTCTATCAGCACTTAGCATGCCTAGAGAGACTTCATGGTGTTCCCAACTACTGCCATATCTCTCAAACTTCCCAGATTTCGATCTGTGTCCTGGCCGGTATCAACTCTATTGAAGTCCAGGGGAGGGCTGAATATAGTGATAACGCAGAGGTCTAGGGGCATAGTATGAGAGGGCCACCATATCAGGGGGAGCTGAGGGGCACATTGTGAGGGGACACTGGGGGCCACAATACGAGTGGGTACTGGTAGACACGTTGTGAGGGGGAGCTGGGGGCCACAATGTGGGGGCCTAGGGGCACAGTATGAAAGGGCCACCATAGCTGAGGGTCACATTGTGAGGGGATTCTGAGAACCAAAATAAGAGAGGGAGCTAGGGACCACAATTTGGAGAGCCAAGGGCACAAAATGCAAGGGCCTCCATATCAGGGGGAGCTGAGGGCCATATTTCGAGGGGACACCGGTGGCTACAATATGAGTGGGTACTGGAAAACACAATGTGGGGTGGAGCTGGGGGCCACAATGTGGGGGGCCTAGGGACACAATATGAGAGGGCCACCATATCAGGGGGAGCTGAGGGTCACATTGTGAGGAGTTGCTGGGGGCCACAATATGATGGGTGCTGGTGGACACAATGCAAGGGGGAGCTGCTGGCTACAATGTGGTGGGAACCTGGGGGCACAATATGAGCGGAACATTTAGTTATTTAGTTTTAATAAGTCAAAATGATAATGAAGAAATGTCAGTAGATGGTTCTGGTTTCTGGGAAGTGTAAGAAGTCCGATGCTTTTAGAGTCTGTGTTCCTACTGTGGGAGGACGGGGGAAGCAGCGGTAACTGTGAGGTCATCTGAGAGCTTCCCACAACCATGATCCTACAGCTGGAGGAGCTCTGCCGTTCTCACACATTAATGGATCCCATGTGGACTTGTTATGCTGGATGGAAAACCTTCCACCTTTCTCACATGGGAGTAACTATCCTAATAATATACTGAAGCTTCGTCCTCTCCTCCTGGTCATATAAAAAGGTCCATGGACACAATGGGAGGTTCCCACAGTCGTAGCCGGAGAAAGTTAAGGATCGGCCATCTTGAATCTTACAGACCAGGTGGTTATTACGTTGCCTTCATAGGTACCTGGCAGAGGCTTGTCAGAACCTGTTCACACTTACCCTCTCCCAAGGTGTAAGTCAGGAGTAATAGCAAACACAGCAAGGTAAGTGGAACCCTGAGGTTATAGAATCTAAACATGAATAATAAAAAGCGTACAAATGTATCAAGGACAGAACAGATGATAAGGGACAGATCTGAGGGACTGGGCAGTTGGGCCTCTAGCTTGGACATCAGCTTGAAAACTGAATCTGCTCATAGATGACCACATACCTCAACAAAACCGATCTTCTCCAATAAAAACCTGGAAACACATGTGGACTACAAACAGAGACGGGGCCCGTATCACGTGTTCAATAAGATGATCCTAGCCCTGCACAGTGGATCATGAAGTATTCCTCATATAGGACTTACCTTGTGAATTTTTCAGTAAGACTCTCGACAAAGTAGTAAATTTCATGCCAGTGGTTCTTCACACTTCCGGACCTAGAGAGAGGTCATAATTGTGTCCATTACTGGTGGTTACACTTGGCATGGCCTTCCATGTAGCTACATAAACATCAGAAGACACCAGGGCCTTGTGGACATGTATCTATATAGAGGTCACGATGTTGAAAGGAGATGTCTATGTCACCTATCAGCTCCGGCAATCTAATATATAAAGAGTGTGTGTATGTGTGTGTGTATATATGTGTGTATATGTGTGTATGTATGTGTGTTTATATATGTATGTGTGTGTATGTATGTGTATGTGTGTGTATATATGTGTGTATGTATGTGTGTATATATGTGTGTATGTGTGTGTATATATGTGTGTATGTGTGTGTATATATGTGTGTATGTATGTGTGTGTATATATGTGTGTATATATGTGTATGTGTGTATATATATGTGTGTATATATATGTGTGTGTGTATATGTGTATATATGTGTGTATGTATGTGTGTATGTGTGTGTATATATGTGTGTATGTATGTGTGTGAATGAATGTATGTGTGTATGTATGTATGTGTGTGTATATATGTGTGTATGTATGTGTGTATGAATGTATGTGTGTATGTATGTGTGTATGTATGTTTGTGTGTGTATATATGTGTGTATGTATGAATGTATGTGTGCGTATGTATGTGTGTATGTGTGTGTATATATGTGTGTGTGTATGTCCGCTAAAACAGTGCTCCCCAACCACCGATCCGCGGCCCAAGACTGCGGCCGACCTCTAACAAAAAAACATCTCGCCTACCGTATTCCCCTGCAGTCTTCTCTTCCTTAATTTCCACGCTAATGCACTGCTCTATTGACATCGAGCGTCACAATGTCATCACTTGTCTACCGACAACAGAACCATGCATTAATGCGGATAAGAGGTGAAGGAAGAGAAGACTACTGCAGGGGAATGAAGAAGGTGAGTATTTTTTTTTTAGTTCATATGGAAAAGGGGACATGGGAGGAAGGCATGATGCAGGAAACGGGACTTTCGAGGGGAGCATGCTACAGGAAAGGGGACAATATAAGTGGGGGTGCTTCTTCAGGAAGGGAGTTATGGTGGTCTATGCAAATATACATTTTTGGCTATGAAACTATGACACCAGACCGCATCCCCCCACCCACCAGTCTCTGGAGAATATGTATGTTTACAGCCGGTTCTTGGGCAAAAAAAATGTTGGGGACCATTGCTCTAAGGAAATCTGCATTAACAATTGCTTTAACAATCACCAAATTTTGCACAGCCACTCTCTGTGACTCAGGGAATGTTATAGTCTCGGTTTTGATCTGAAATTTTCATCCCGCACTTTCCAAAATCCAGTTATTACCCACCATATACAGGTCTGCTGCTGCTGTGGCAGCTGGAAGCTGAGCCATGATTTCCATGGGACTGCCAGAGACAGACAGTCACTGAAAGAGATTGCCAGAGACAGACAGTCACTGAAAGAGACTGCCAGAGACAGACAGTCACTGAAAGAGACTGCCAGAGACAGACAGTCACTGAAAGAGACTGCCAGAGACAGACAGCCACTGAAAGAGACTGCCAGAGACAGACATCACTGAAAGAGACTGCCAGAGACAGCCACTGAAAGAGACTGCCAGAGACAGACAGTCACTGAAAGAGATTGCCAGAGACAGACAGTCACTGAAAGAGACTGCCAGAGACAGACAGTCACTGAAAGAGACTGCCAGAGACAGACAGTCAAAGACAGAGACGGTCAAAAAAGTTTATAAAAAAGGGACGGTCAGTGTCAGAGAGTCTATAGATACATGTAAAATATTTAAAAAATTTTGTTAGCCCATTCTATTTTATTATAAATAAGAGCAGTTATTTACTATCCCGGGCAACGCTGGGAGCTACAGCTAGTATAATATAAGGTGATGGTGCTGGACGTTGTATCAGCTTCATGTCAGGGTTTGACAGTTCAATAAAAATAGTAGGATCCAACCATACAAATAGGGTGATTATTAGGCTGTCTACACCTAAGTGCTCATCTATACTTTCCATATCAATTAGGGACATATTAATCCTGGCAGAAAGGCAGGCCCTGGTGAGCCGGGCAGAACCTGGTACATGTTGTTGTCTATAGGGATCTAGACGAAATGTGGAAGTGAAAAGGTTTCCCAGTGGACGGGGACGTTTCCCCCCTTTAGGAGCGTTATCACAGAATCGGTGAAATATTGCCAAGACATACGGCCAAGGTCTCATCCGTGTCCTCATGGAAGAACTAGAAGCCAAGAAGACCAGGAGAGGAGATAAATGAACGTAGTCAGGGTGTTTGTACAGGGGGTCAGAGGTCATCTGAATCCTCGTCTTCTTCCCCCTGCTTTACACTGCAGCCTTGTCAGTATAATCCACGGCAGACACAGCTCTGTACTAGTCGCCGGATGTCCACAGCCATCGCACTCACAGACACTGAGCCTCAACAAACAACAATCCTCTGGTCACCATTCAGACAAAAAAATTTGCAGAGATGAACTTTTTTTGGCAACGTTAACAAATCTTTGAGGTTTTTCTAACCAGGGAATTATGTGCAAAACTGCTTATCAGATGAATGTGGGCGGCGGAGAGACGAGCAAACAACTGGAAAGCGGATCAGTCAGCACTGCGAGCGCAACGCGCTGGACAACATCTGTGCAGGACGCCTCCGAGCTATTCCGGTGCCATCAAAGTCCTAAAAGTCCCCCCCAGTGAAGCCATCGCACACATTTAGAGGGGTACCTGGCACATACAGTTATGGCGCGGGGCACAGAAGCTTTAATACATGAAGTGTGTAGAGGCCGCCTGGATGCTGCTGGGTTTACAGGTAGATTATATCACAGGTATTAGAGATGTGCCCAGTGAGGACTGAGGCCGACCCTCTGGTGCAGTGATTGAAACGCGTTGCTCTGCTGTTGTCGCGCGTTGTTGAAGATGAGACCGATTCCATGTATCGTTTTATAATGACTTTAATTAAACTATGAGAAAGTTTGGTGCTGGATCAATTCTAAAAAAAACTTATATGGACCCTCAGATTGTAGTGGATCTCATAACGGAAGCTCAAGAATGGTGATAGATGATACTTTCATTTATTAACTCCGGTAATACCACCATTCAGTGCTTCAATAATAGTAACAGTCAGTGCTCCAGTAATAATAACAGTGATCCAATATTAATATAATGCTAGCGTTCAGTGCTCCAAAAATACTACTATTCAGTGCCCCAGTAATACAACCAATCAGTGATCCAGTAATCATTCCATGCTCCTGTAATACTGTCAATCAGTACTCTAATCACACTACCGTTCAGTGATCCAGTAATACTACCATCCAGCGGTCCAGTAACACTACCTTTCAGTGCTTCAGTGATTCTACCTTTCAGTGATCCAGTAATACTACCATTAAGCACTACAGTAATACTATAAAACAGTGCCCTGATAATACTATGATACTTTGCTCCAGTAATACTACCATTCAGCACTCAAATCATACAACCTTTCAGTGCTCCAGCTCTACAACTGTTCAGCGCTCCATTCAAACTACTATTCAGTACTTCATTAACACTACTGTTCAGTGCTCCAGTAATACTACCATTCACTGTTCCAGTAATACTACCATTCAGTGCTATAGTAATACTACCATTCAGTGCTCCAGTAATACTACCATTCAGTGCTCCAGTAATCATTCAGGGCTTCATTCATACTAATGTTCAGTGTTCCAGTAATACTACGGTTCAGCACTTCAGTAATACAACTGTTCAGTGATACAGTAATATTACCAATCAGTGCTCCATTCATGCTACCTGTCAGTGCTCCAGTAATTCTACTACTCAGCGCTCCAGTAATACTATCATACAATGCTAGAGTAATACTACCATTCAGTGCTACAGTTATACTACCGTTCAGTGCTCCAGTGATACTATGAAACAGTGCCCTGGTTACACTGTCATACAGTGCTCCATTCATAGAACCTTTCAGTGCTCCAGTAATACTACCATTCCGTGCTCCATTAATAATACCTTTCAAGACTCCAATAATACTACCTTTCAGTGCTTCAGTAATACTACAGTTCAGTCTTCCAGTAATACTACCATTCAGTGCTCCAGTTATACTACCTTTCAGTGCTCCATTATTACTACCTTTCAAGACTCCAATAATACTAGCGTTCAGCGCTCTATCAATACCCAGAAATACTACTACTCCACATGGCAGTAATACTACCATTCAGTGCTCTACTAATAGTAATGTTAAGTGCTCCAGTAATTATACGATTCAGTGCTCCAGTAATATCACCTTTCAGTGCTCCAATTATATCACCGTTCAGTGCTCCAGTATTAATACTATTCAGTGCTCCATTCATTCCACAATTCAGCGCTCCAGTAATACTACCATTCAGTGCTCAAGTAATACTAACATACATGGCTCCAGTATTACCTTTTAGTGCTCCAGTAATAGTACCATTCAGCTCTCTATTCATGCTTCCTGTCAGGGCTTCAGTAATACTACTTTTCAGCATTCCAGTAATACTCCCACACTCCTAAACATACTGGTAGGTTGATTAGATTTTGACCTCCACTGGGGACAGGGGCAAACTCTGTGCAGCGCTGTGTAATCTGTGTGCGCTATATAAATAAAGAAATATTATTATTATTAATACTACCATTCTGTGCTCTAGTAATAGTACGGCTCATGCTCCAGTAATACTAACATTCTGTGCTCCATTTAAGCCAGCATTCAGCGCTCTAGTAATACTTCAATTCAGTGCTCCAGAAATACTATCATACGTTGCTTCAGTATTACTACCATTCAGTGCTCTAGTAATACTAACTTTCAATGCTCCAGTAATACAACCATTCAGTGCTCCAGGAAAGGTACTGTTCAGTGCTCCACTAATATAACCATTCAGTGCTCTAGTTATACTACCATTCATCACTACAGTAATACTACCATATGGTACTCCATTCAAACTACTGTTTAGCTCTCCAGTAATACAACCAATCAGAGGTCTATTCATACCATATGTCAGTGCTGCAGTAATACTATCACACACTGCTCCAGTAATACTACCAATCAGCACTCCCCTTTTTCTACCATGCAGTGCTCCAGTATTACTGTATCCAGTATCAAACATTGTCCCGGTAATACTATCATACAATGCTCTGGTAATGCTACCAATGAGTGCTCCATACAACCTTTCAGTGCTCCAGTAATACTACATTTAAGTACACCAGTAATTATACCATTCAGTGCTTCAGTAATACAACTGTTCCATGCTCCAGTAATAGTAGAGTTCAGCGCTCCAGTAATGTTACAACATCATACAGTGCCCAAATAATACCAACATACAGTGCCCAAATAATACCTTCATACAGTGCACAAATAATACCATCATACAGTGCACAAATAATACCAACATACAGTGCACAAATAATACCATCATACAGTGCACAAATAGTACCAACATACAGTGTACAAATAATACCATCATACAGTGCACAAATAATACCAACATACAGTGTACAAATAATACCATCATACAGTGCACACATAATACCATCATACAGTGTACACATAATACCATCATACAGTGTACAAATAACACCAACATACAGTGTACAAATAACACCAACATACAGTGCACACATAATACCTTCATACAGTGCACAAATACCAACATACAGTGTACAAATAATACAATCATACAGTGCACAAATAATACAATCATACAGTGCACAAATAACACCATCATACAGTGTACAAATAATTTCATCATACAGTGCACAAATAACACCAACATACAGTGTACAAATAATACCTTCATACAGTGTACAAATAATTTCATCATACAGTGCACAAATAATACCATCATACAGTGTACAAATAATTTCATCATACAGTGCACAAATAATACCATCATACAGTGCACAAATCATAGCGACATACAGTGCACAAATAACACCATCATACAGTGCACAAATAACACCATCATACAGTGCACAAATAATTTCATCATACAGTGCACAAATAACACCATCATACAGTGCACAAATAATTTCAACATACAGTGCACAAATAACACCATCATACAGTGTACAAATAATTTCATCATATAGTGTACAATACCAACATACAGTACACAAATAATACCATCATACAGTACACAAATAATACCATCATTCAGTGTACAAATTATATCATCATACAGTGTACAAATGATACCTTCATACAGTGCACAAATAATAGCATCATACAGTGCACAAATAATACCAACATATAGTGCTCAAATACCAACATACAGTGCACAAATAACACCATCATACAGTGCACAAATAATACCATCATACATTGCACACATAATAAAATCATACAGTGCACAAATAATACCATCACTCAGTGCACAATTAATACCATCATACAGTGTACTAATAATACCATCACTCAGTGCACAATTAATACCATCATACAGTGCACACATAATACCATCATACATTGTACAAATAATACCATCTCACAGTGTAAAAATAACACCGTCATACAGTGTACAAATAACACTATCATACAGTGTACAAATAATACCAACATACAGTGCACACATAATACCTTCATACAGTGCACACAAAAAAATTATACTGTGCACTAATAATACCATCATACAGTGCACAAATAATACCATCATACAGTGCACAAATAATACCATCATACAGTGTACAAATAATACCATCATACAGTGTACAAATAATACCATCATACAGTGCACACATAATACCATCTTACACTGCCCACACATGAAGAGTACAAATAAAACCAACATATTCTGCTCAAATATTAGAATCATATAGTGCCTTAATATTGCTATCACACAGTGCCTAGGTCAGTGATGGCAAACCTTTTAGAGACAGAGTGCCCAAACTACAACAAAGACCCGCTTATTTAACGCAAAGTGCCAACACAAAAATTTAATTTGTGATTTATACTCCCTTCTCTGTCACAGTTATCATTGATACCAGCACCTGAGGCACCAATAAAGCAGAAAATAGTCCCAGGTTGAGCTGTCACTTTAAAATAACTGCACAGCAAGTCCTGGGCTGTCTGGGACTGCAGGAAGATACCTGGAGTCATCTCTGGTGATGGCCTGAGTGCCCACAGAAAGGGCTCTGAGTGCCACCTCTGGCACCAGTGCCATAGGTTCGCCATCACTGGCCTAGGTAATATTATAATACAGTGCCCAATATTATTATCACATAGTTCCAAAATAATACAGAATAATACATTACTCCTAGTAATCACACAGATGTGATATAATACCGTTAATCAGTGCCCAATCAATACCAATATACTGCGCCCAAATATTACAGTCACAGAGAGCTGGGGGTCACATGACTTCTATACAGCAGGGGTGACGTCTCCTAAGGCTGCCGCCACATAATGTTATAGGATGGATGAAAGGTCCTGGAATTATCTGCAGAGTGACATCCGCCGGGAGGAAGCGGCAGTGAGATAGGATCATCGGCGTGACATGGGAATCCGCGGACGTCCTTCTATCAGTGTCCTGTAAAGGCTTCAGCACCGGCCCAGCTCTCTGTGGTCACAAGTGGCTGACTGCAGGCTCCAGCATCCATCAGTAACCATTTCATGGAAAGCTGCCGGAGGAGAACCACAGGGGGATCCATGCATCAATAGCACATCCATACCATCTGCTTCATACTACAAGGACCCCCTGCTCTGAGCAAGATGGGAGGGGCCGTGGAGCAACTCAATACAGAGAGCTTAGAGCACAGCAGTGTGAGGTCACGCTCCCAATATACTTCAGAAGCTACACAACTCTCCAGGGACAATACAAAACACTGGCTGCACAGAGCACAGAGCACAGCGGTGTGAGGTGTGATAGCACACCTCTCCAGGGACAATACATAACCCTGGCTGCAGAGAGCACAGCAGTGTGAGGTATGATAGCACACCTCTCCAGGGACAATACATAAACCTGGCTGCAGAGAGCACAGAGCACAGCAGTGTGAGGTATGATTACAAATCTCTCCAGGGACAATACATAACCCTGGCTGCAGAGAGCACAGCAGTGTGAGGTATGATAGCAAACCTCTCCAGGGACAATACATAACCCTGGCTGCAGAGAGCACAGCAATGTGAGGTATGATTACACATCACTCCAGGGACAATACATAACCCTGGATGCAGAGAGCACAGCAGTGTGAGGTATGATAACACACCTCTCCAGGGACAATACATAACACTGGCTGCAGAGAGCGCAGAGCACAGCAGTGTGAGGTATGATACCACATCTCTCCAGGGACAATACATAGCCCTGGCTGCAGAGAGCACAGCAGTGTGAGGTATGATAGCAAACCTCTCCAGGGACAATACATAACCCTGGCTGCAGAGAGCACAGCAATGTGAGGTATGATTACACATCACTCCAGGGACAATACATAACCCTGGCTGCAGAGAGCACAGCAGTGTGAGGTATGATAACACACCTCTCCAGGGACAATACATAACACTGGCTGCAGAGAGCGCAGAGCACAGCAGTGTGAGGTATGATACCACATCTCTCCAGGGACAATACATAGCCCTGGCTGCAGAGGGCACAACAGTGTGAGGAATGATTACACACCTCTCCAGGGACAATACATAACCCTGGCTGCAGAGAGCACAGCAGTGTGAGGAATGATTACACACCTCTCCAGGGACAATACATAACCCTGGCTGCAGAGAGCACAGCAGTGTGAGGTATGATAACATACCTCTCCAAAGACAACACATTACACTGTCTGCAGAGAGCACAGCAGTGTGAGGTATGATACCACATCTCTCCAGGGACAATACATAACCCTGGCTGCAGAGAACACAGCAGTGTGAGTAATGATACCACATCTCTCCAGGGACAATAGATAACCCTGGCTGCAGAGAGCACAGAGCACAGCAGTGTGAGGTCTGATTACACATCTCTCCAGGGACAATACATAACACTGGCTGCAGAGAGCACAGGGCACAGCAGTGCGAGGAATGATACCACATCTCTCCAGGGACAATACATAACCCTGGCTGCAGAGAGCACAGCAGTGTGAGGTATGATACCACATCTCTCCAGGGACAATACATAGCCCTGGCTGCAGAGAGCACAGCAGTGTGAGGTATGATACCACATCTCTCCAGGGACAATACATAGCCCTGGCTGCAGAGGGCACAGCAGTGTGAGGCATAATACCACATCTCTCCAGGGACAATACATAACCCTGGCTGCAGAGAGCACAGCAGTGTGAGGAATGATTACACAACTCTCCAGGGACAATACATAACCCTGGCTGCAGAGGGCACAGCAGTGTTAGGTATGATTACACATATCTCCAGGGACAATACATAGCACTCTCTGCAGAGAGCACAGCAGTGTGAGGTATAATACCACAACTCTCCAGGGTCAATATATAACACTGTCTGCAGAAAGCAAAGTGCACAGCAGTGTGAGGTATGATTGTCTGCAAAGAGAGCAAAGCACACTAGTGTGAGGACAAGCCCACCTTGCACTTGGAGAAGCTACAGTTTCAGAATATGAATCCATATTTCACAGTCCTGCTGCTACTGACAACATACACAAACTTATTTTAATCAAGAGAAAATAAACTAGATATTTTAATGATGGAGTTCTGGATTATACATTTTCTACGTTGGAAGTTGCTGACTGCCCGACGCGGTCATTCATTCATCCGCGCACACAGTGAATGTGCTTATCACCTGAGTGCCGTGAGTGACCTGACTGCTCCGTTTTTTGTTTTCCCATAAACAAAGTTATGATTTCACAGCTTTCCATGGCCTATATCTGCAAAGAGCACAGAGCACAGCTGTGTAAGGACAAGCCTGGAATATCAATCCACAATTCACAGTCCTGCTGCTACTAACAACATACACAATGGTATGATTCCATAGATCACCAGGGACAATGCAAAACACTGGCAGTTTTACGTAGTGAAACCTGCTGACAGATTCCCTTTTAATATTAATGTCTCATATTTCTTTTTTAAGGGGCCCGACTCCCAGCATGCTGTCAATTATGAGGGGGCAAAGCTGGGCACAGCGCCGTACATGGCCGGTATTGGAGCTTCAACCATCAAGATCCCTACTAATTATAGGAATAATTTAGGTCACCACCCTGCTAATCTGCCACTAAGGGTGTGTTCACACGTTCAGGTTTTCAGATGCAGTTTTTGATATCCAAACCAGGGGTGGAGCGAAAACAAATAATGGGGGTCATTTACTAAGGGCACGAATGGCGTTTTTCTGTCGTGTTACCCGAATATTTCCGATTTGCGCCGATTTTCCCTGAATTGCCCCAGGATTTTGGCGCACGCGATCGGATTGTGGCGCATCGGCGCCGGCATGCACGCGACGGAAATTGGGGGGTGTGGCCATTAGAAAACCTGACAGATTCGGAAAAAACTCTGCATTTAAAAAAAAAAACCTGGTGGACATCAGGCGCACTACCTTAGTGAAACGCCGGAAGACCCGAATCCTCCGCAGAGAACGTGCCGCTGGATCGCGACAGGACCGGGTAAGTAAATCTGCCCCATTATGTTCTCACCCATTATGATCCACACCTGCTTTTGGCTTGTCAAACTGCATCTGAAAAACTGAACGTGTGAACGCACCCTAAGGGTGATGCCACACGTGGCGTTTTGAACGCGTTTTTCGCCCGCTTTTAAGCAGTCCGTTAAAAACGCATGCGTTAAAAAAACAGATTTCCAGATCATTAGAAACATATCACATTGAGGGTGATGGCACACGTGGCGTTTTGAACGTGTTTTTGGCCCGTTTTTAAGCAGTCCGTTTAAGCAAACGCATGCATTTTTTGATCATTTTGAATTGATATAATTGGTCAAACCTATCAAAAACGGATGCGTTTTTTAATGCATGCGTTTTTTGACGGACTGCTTAAAAACGGGCCAAAACCGCGTTCAAAATGCCACGTGTGACATCACCCTTATTGTCACCAATTGTGTTGGCACCATAGTTACAATACAAAAGACTGACATGACTGAGCGCAGGGTGTAGGGACCTCATCAATGATGGCCACAGTTATTTCATCGCGAGAGGGTGTTGTCTATTTCATCTAGGATTTTACAGTGATCAGATTTACAGCCAAAAGAATTTGGAATTCGAGAGGATGAGCTCATTGTCAGGGGAAGCAGCCGATGCACCGGGGTCATCCAAAGTGAACAACGACTTTAAGTGGACAACCCCTTTAAGTGGACCTGCTCCAGTTGCCCAGGGTATAATCACTGGGTCAGTAAAGCACAGCATTGGCAATATTGGGGCAGATTTATCAAACAGTCTGAAAGTCAGAATATTTCCAATTGCCCATGGCAACCAATCACAGCTCCCCTTTAAAATATTCATGAGCACTGGTGAAATGAAAGCTGAGCTGTGATTGGTTGCCATGGGCAATTGGAAATATTCTGACTTTCAGACTGCTTGATAAATCTGCCCCATTATGTTGCTGTATTTTTCCAGAAATAAACGTGACGTAAAGCAGAGACTGCTGGGCAGAGGAAGGAAGCCCTGGATGTAGCATCAGGATGTATACATCTATACAATGAGGATGTATAGGACAGGCATCAAGTAACACAATAAACACCAGAATCTTCTCTATGTGCTGTTGTTGCGTTTGTGTGTGATATGTGTGTCTGGGTGACATATGTTTGTGTGAATATGTCTCTATGTTTGTGTCATGTTTCTGTGGTGTATGAGATACATATGTGTCTGTGAGGCCGTGAAACGCATTACTACACCTGAGGAGAGGTGATTTGCCCAATTACATTACTGTTTACATTTACAAAAAGCAATGTAAATGTGATGTTGACATGTTAACATCGCGTTAACGGTTGTGTTTTGTAAATGCAAATGTTAACAGTAATGTCTTTAGGGAAATCACCTCTCCTCAGCTGTTTTAGGCTACATTCACACACATGTATGGGGGACGTACATACGGCCGCCGTATATAATCCCAATATACGTCCCTTATACACTCCTATGGGCTCACGGCCCTGTACGGGAGCGGTACGGTGCAGCACACCTGCGGCGCCGTACTGCTCTGTAGCCCGGGAAAAGATAGGACATGTGCTATCCTTCTACGTGATACGGTGCCGTGCGCTTTATATGCCTATGGAGAGGGGCGGGGTGAGCGGCACTCATCACCTGCTCCTCTCCGCAGCGCCGATGTATGCTCGCCGCTTTTTGAAAAATGCAAGCGTTTTTGACAGGTTTGACCAATTATCTTAATTCAAACTGGTCAAAAACGCATTCGTTTTTTACAATCTGAAAACTAAACACGGCTCAAAAATGGCCTAAAAACACCACGTGTGTGACCACCCTGAGGTATATATGTGTGTCTGTTTGTAAGGTATATGTATGTGTGTCTGTGGGGTATATATGTGTGTTTTTGTAAGGTATATATGTGTGTGGGTGTGTGTATGTGAGGTGTGTGTGCCTTTTAAGGTAATATGTGTGTATGGTATATGTGTGTATCTGTGAGGTATATGTGTCTGTGAGGTATATGTGTCCGTGAGGTATATGTGTGTATTTATGAGGTAAATGTGTGTCTGTGAGGTATATGTGAGGTATATGTGTGTATTTATGAGGTAAATGTGTGTCTGTGAGGTATATGTGAGGTATATGTGTGTATTTATGAGGTAAATGTGTGTCTGTGAGGTATATGTGAGGTATATGTGTGTATTTATGAGGTAAATGTGTGTCTGTGAGGTATATGTGAAGTATATGTGTGTATTTATGAGGTAAATGTGTGTCTGTGAGGTATATGTGAAGTATATGTGTGTATTTATGAGGTAAATGTGTGTCTGTGAGGTATGAGTTTGTATATATGATTATGTGTGTCTTTTGGGTAGAGGTGTGGATCTCTGGGGTATATGTGTGTGTCTGTGTGGTACATGTGTCTGTGAGGTATATGTGTCCGTGAGGTATATGTGTGTATTTATGAGGTAAATGTGTGTCTGTGAGGTATATGTGTGTATTTATGAGGTAAATGTGTGTCCGTGAGGTATATGTGTGTATTTATGAGGTAAATGTGTGTCCGTGAGGTATATGTGTGTATTTATGAGGTAAATGTGTGTCTGTGAGGTATATGTGAGGTATATGTGTGTATTTATGAGGTAAATGTGTGTCCGTGAGGTATATGTGTGTATTTATGAGGTAAATGTGTGTCCGTGAGGTATATGTGTGTATTTATGAGGTAAATGTGTGTCCGTGAGGTATATGTGTGTATTTATGAGGTAAATGTGTGTCTGTGAGGTATATGTGAGGTATATGTGTGTATTTATGAGGTAAATGTGTGTCTGTGAGGTATATGTGAGGTATATGTGTGTATTTATGAGGTAAATGTGTGTCTGTGAGGTATGAGTTTGTATATATGATTATGTGTGTCTTTTGGGTAGAGGTGTGGATCTCTGGGGTATATGTGTGTGTCTGTGTGGTTCATGTGTCTGTGAGGTATATGTGTGTCTGTGTCTTTTAGGTAGAGGTGTGCATCTGTGAGGTATATGTGTGTCTGTGTCTTTTAGGTAGAGGTGTGCATCTGTGAGTTATATGTGTGTCTGTGTCTTTTAGGTAGAGGTGTGGATCTCTGGGGTATATGTGTATGTCTGTGTGGTACATGTGTCTGTGAGGTATATGTGTCTGTGTCTTTTAGGTAGAGGTGTGCATTTGTGAGGTATATGTGTGTTTCTTTGTGGTATATGTATGCATGTCTGAGAGGTATATATGTGTGCTTTTGTGAGTTATATCTGTGAGGTATATATGTATATCTGTGAAGTATATGTGTGTGTCAGTGTGGTATATGTGTCAGTGAGGTATATGTGTGTTTCTTTGTGGCATAGGTATGCATGTCTGGGAGGTATATATGTGTGTTTTGTGAGTTATATCTGTGAGGTATATATGTGTGTGTCTGTGAAGTTATATGTGTGTGTGTGTGTGTGTGTCTGTGTGGTACACGTGTCTGTGAGGTATAAGTGTGTATATATGATTGTGTGTGTCTTTTAGGTAATACAGTATATTTGTGCCTGTGTGTTGGCGGTCTTTGGAGTTGTCTGTACACACACTGTATACCGCAGCTCAGTTGCTGACGCAGCATCAGGTCACTTCTACAGGAATCTAACAAAGAAAGTTTTATGTTTTATGGGCACGGACCCACCAGCTGCCTCACTAGAGAGCACACTGTCACAAACCTCAGCTGTGTGCAGCGCCATAACAAGTACCCATGTGCTTCATATAACAGATACCAGGGAGCTGCCACCACATGTCTGAACAACTCTGAGGTCCAATGTCATGTGCTGTCTAGTCTAACGGATCCCAAAGAAGCCTGAGTATTGTCAGACTATGGGCCTGACTATGGCTACACATCATGGCTGCCTGCAGAGATCATACATATAGGATGCGGATGGATATATATATGGGGGCAGCTCAGGGACAGAGTATACAGACAGATATAGTATGGAAGTGGAGTATACAGACATACTACATGGGTAGAGAATATGGATACTGTATACTTGTAGAGTAATTGGTTACAGTATACAGGTAGAGTATAGGAATAGAGTAACATGGATAAATATATACAGGTATTGGATATGGATAGAGTAAACATATACTTTGTATGCTCATAATAGCATATGTATATAAAGAGTATACGGATATAGATGTAGTAGAATGGCTACAGTAAAGAGGTAGAGCAGTATGGCTGCAGTATACGGATAGAGTATACAGATTTTATTTTGGATATTTGGAATATTACACAGATGTAATATGGATTCAATATGCAGGCGGAGTATATGATATTGTATAAATCATATGGTTGGAGTATATAGATATAGTATAAAGGTATGGAATGTGGATATAGTATATGAGTAGAATATATGGCAACGGTATGCATATATAGAATACAGGTACGGTATATGGATAAGTATAGGTGATGAGTATACGGTAAATGTGGATATATACATCTCTCTGGTCCTGGTATCTTGTGCCAGCTCTAAACTTGTGTGTGTCCCGTGTAGTCGCCTTTGTTGCCTGCTCCCCTCATGTCCCCCTATGGACACTCACTTGTCAAGAATGAAGTAGAGATCAAATGCCCCATCACAGGAGCGCTGCTCCTCAGTGTCTTCTGTCGGGCAGCACAGGGGCAGCAGGGCCACAAGGGCTACTAGGATCCCAATCTTCATGGCCCAGTGTGTCCCTGCCTCTTCTCACCCAGGACTGAGGCAGAGGAGGAGGAGGAGTGGGGGCAGCAGCCAGGGGTGGGAGAGAGGGATGGAGGAGGAAGAGGATGTAAGGGAGGAGGAGAGGAATGTCTGTCTATGCTGCTAAACCCAGGGGGGAGCACATTAACCCATTCACTACACAGTCACATGCATATGGGAAACTACCTCAAGAAACTTTAGGGGAGATGCAAGACTTTGAACTTTGAGGTCCCGCCCTGGACATCCCACAACTAAAGTGCATAGACGTAGCAGAGCGGAGTTTGTCATGTAACTCTGGCTTCTACATCAATTCATGTAAAAGATGTAGGGAATCACCTTGGCATCGGTGTTGGTATCATAGCCAAGTAACCCAAAAAGTAATAATTTAGACAGCTGCATACTACATATAATACTGCAATAATATCCATGTAGATAATACATACAGTATCCAAATCAAACTAATGTCGTAAATGCATTGTTCAATGACAATATAATGCCTCCATGCTACAGCCTAGCTCTATCTATCTCCTATCTATCTATGTATCTCTCTCATATCTATCTATCTCATATCTATCTATCTAGCTATCTCATATTTATTTATCTATCTATCTCATCTCATATCTATCTATCTATCTATCTATCTCCTATCTATCTATCTATCTATCTATCTATCTATCTATCTATCTCATATCTATCTATCTATCTATCTATCTCCTATCTATCTATCTATCTAAATTGGAAAAAGCGAGCAGCACTCCAAAGGTGGAATTCAAAAGTTGGTGATCTTTATTGAGGCAAGCCACTAGCCACTTGCCTCAATAAAGATCACCAACTTTTGAATTCCACCTTTGGCCGGCGCCACACGTGGCGCTTTTGTCTGCGCTTGCAAACGCAAACGCAGACAAAGTCGCGCCCACCGGGGCGGGCCTCGGCCCGATCGCATATGCGTTTCTATGGAAACGCCTGCGATCGGGAACGAGCCGCCGGTGTTTTGCGTTAATTTAATATCTATTTATGCCCCTACAATATTTTACCATTTAGTGCTCAAATAAATCATATTTCTCGATCATTATCTTATTCACTTCTCTCTGTAAGTCTTTCCTTGATATAAATTGTCTCCTTTTTTGCTGAGATCTATAGAGTACGATCAGACATTGGGCTCCAATTGACAAACTGAAAACAATCAGTCAAAGTCTTACAATCTGTGGATTGTTTTCGAGGTGGAGTGAAGAAGGATGGGCTGTGGAGGGAGGACTGAGGGGAGTGATGAGCCCAGGGGCGAGGTCAGCGCTTGTAGAGCATACAAGAAGATGACTTACATTCCGGTTTCTTGAAGTCGTCCAAACATCGTGAAAAAATCTGATCAAGGACCCGGATTTGACCCTGAACGGGAGGTGCAACTAGCAGAGGCTGGGCCCCATAGCAGACTTCTAAATGGGGCCCCCTTATTCTTAAACATGACCCCACCCCATTATACCTGCATGTTGCTGCAGAATATATATTCTAACCGCTTCCCGCCGAGGCCCTTTTTCGTTTTTGCGTTTTCATTTTTCACTCCCCACCTTCAAAAATCTATAACTTTTTTATTTTTTCATGTACAGAGCTGTGCTGTGGTTTATTTTCTGCGTAACAAATTGCACTTCGTAGTGACGATATTGAATATTCCATGCCGTGTACTAGGAAGCAGGAAAAATATTCCAAATGCAATGAAATTGGTGAAAAAATGCATTCACTAAGCATTCTTGTGGGCTTGGATTTTACGGATTTCACCGTGCGCCCCAAATGACATGTCTACTTTATTCTTTGGGTCGGTACAATAACTGGGATACCAAATATGTGTAGGTTTTATTAAGGGGTCAAAGGAGGTATACAGAAACTCAAGGAAAGCAATACCTTGGGATTGTTGAAACATTCGAACATTACTAGCCAGGAATGGCAGGCTTTGCAAAATCTTGCCCATGACAGCGACCTCATTATCAAACCCGACAAAGGGGGTGCGGTCAACGTCATGGACAAGCAGACTTATGTTGGTGAGGCAGAGAGACAGTTGGCAGATAAACTTGTGTATAAGAAAGTAAACTCCGATCCAAAATTCGAATTTATCAAAAAAATCAGAGGTGTTCTTGATAGAACCAAAGAATCGAATCTTACCGATGAAGCTTTGTTTAATTATTTGAAAGTGGATCATCCTGTTACACCAGTCTTATACTTACTGCCCAAAATCCATAAATGTCTGGCGAATCCGCCAGGGAGACCCATAGTGGCAGCTCCATCTTTAATACAATTGCTATTTTTTTAGATAAGCTTTTAAGACCATTTGCTATCAATACTGCTTCGTTCATACGTCGAGATACGTCAGAATTTTTGCAAAAATTGGAAAAGGTGGATGTTGCTGCAAATGAGAACATCATCTTGGCCTCTTTTGACGTAGTAAGTCTGTACATGTCTATTAGTCACGAGAGAGGTTTAGCAGCAGTGAGAAGTAAACTGGCTAAATCGGATTATGGTGATGATGTCATCAATTTGGCGATGGAATTGCTTGAATTGGTACTAACGTGTAATTACTTTCTTTTCCAGGACACGTTTTTCGTGCAATTGAGAGGTACGGCGATGGGGGCGAATGTAGCCCCCACGTACGCAAACATTTTTATGAGTGACGTAATACTACGTCACATGACGGTAAGGGGGTTAAGTAAAGTATTTCGACCCACAAAATATTAAGTCTTTTTTTTAAAATAATAATTCTTTATTTATATAGCGCACACAGAGCTTGCAAAATCAGTCCCTGTCCCTACGCTCACAATCGGTGCAGTATGTTTTGGAGTGTGGGTGGAAACTGAAGGACCTAGAGGAAACCCACATAAACACAGAGAGAACAAACTCTTTGCAGATGTTGACCCTGGGACTTGAACCCAGGGCCTCAGCGCTGCAAGGCTGTAGTAATAACCACTAAGCCACCGTGCTGCCCCAACCATTTCAGTTTATAGATTATCAGTATGAGATGATGGATGTGAGAACTGCGGGCACTGCTGATCAGCAACAGAAGCAGACAGCGCTGTCCATTGTGTAGTGGTGGTGCAGGGCTACTGCAGGGAGGCTCTCACTGAAGTGAATAGTAGCTGAGCCTGTAACAATGTAACAGTCACAATGTAACATAATACAATGGACAGTGTTGTCTGCTTCCTTTCTGTCTTCCATCACGACTCATAGAGATTACCTATACAGGCAGTCCCTGGGTTACGTACAAGATAATCTCCGTAGGTTTTTTCTTAAGTACAGTATGTATGTAAGTCAGAACTGTATAGTTTATAATTGTAACCCCAGCCAGAATTTTTTTTTGGTCTCTGTGACAATCAGATTTTAAAAATGTTGGGTCGTCATAAGAACCAGATAAACAATAAAGCTTCATTACAGATAACATTTATAACCTCTACAGCTGATCATTATAGCCCTAGGGTGAATTGCAGTGAATTACCAACATCTAGAGGTCTGTTTGTAAATAGGGGTCGTCTGTAAGTCAGTTGTTCTTCAGTAGGGGACCGCCTGTCATACAGAAAGACTGCCAATGTTAAAGCAAAAAAGACTCCAAAAGTATTTCAAGAAACTTGTAAGATATGTGTATGTTATGTTTATATTTCTGGATTACACACATGTACACTCTTATTTATACACATACTTAAATATACACACATACATACACTCCTATACACACATGTATACACTCCTACACACGTATACACTCCTATACACAAATGTATTAACTCATACTAAGATGCACACATGTATACACTGCTATATATACACATGAGTACACTCATACACACTCATACTGATAAACACACATGTATACACTGCTATATACACACATGAGTACACTCATACACACTCATTCTGATATACACACATGTATACACTGCTATATACACACATGAGTATACTCATACACACTCATTCTGATATACACACATGTATACACTGCTATATACACACATGAGTATACTCATACACACTCATACTGATAAACACACATGTATACACTGCTATATACACACATGAGTACACTCATACACACTCATTCTGATATACACACATGTATACACTGCTATATACACACATGAGTATACTCATACACACTCATACTGATATGCACACATGTGTACACTGCTATATACACACATGAGTATACTCATACACACTCATACTGATATACACACATGTATAAACTGCTATATACACACATGAGTATACTCATACACACTCATTCTGATATACACACATGTATACACTGCTATATACACACATGAGTATACTCATACACACTCATACTGATATACACAAATGTATACACTGCTATATACACACATGAGTATACTCATACACACTCATACTGATATACACACATGTATACACTGCTATATACACACATGAGTACACTCATACACACTCATTCTGATATATACACATGTATACACTGCTATATACACACATGAGTATACTCATACACACTCATTCTGATATACACACATGTATACACTGCTATATACACACATGAGTATACTCATACACACTCATTCTGATATACACACATGTATACACTGCTATATACACACATGAGTATACTCATACACACTCATACTGATAAACACACATGTATAAACTGTAGTATACACTCCTATACACAAATGTATACACTCATACAGATATGCACACATGTATACACTGCTATATACACACATGAGTACACTCATACTGATATATACACACAGGTATACATTGCTATACACATATGTAGACACTGCTACTCCTAAACGCACATGTATACACTCATTCTCCTATACACACATGTATACACTCCTACACACACATCTATTCACTCATACTCCTATACACAAATCAGCCCTATCAGCCATAGCAAGAGAAGTTGGTTGTTCCAAGTCTGTGATTTCTAGAATATTGCATCTTTCCAACATTACAAACCCATTCAAGCCCCAATGAAGGCTCGTCACCCCGAAAGACAAATGCAAGAGAGGACAGGATAATGCGGGGAATCTCCATGGGTAATGGTTTTATCACTGCAGCTGGAATTGTCACCAGTTCAGCACTGAACTGGGTAACAATGTGTCTTGTCATACTGGGGCAGATTTACTTACCCGGTCCATTCGCGATCCAGCGGCGCGTTCTGTGTGGAGGATTTGGGTCTTCCGGTGATTCACTAAGGTAGTTCACTCGATGTCCACTAGATGTCGCTGCTGTGCTGAAGTTCCTCGGAATGCACTGAAGTTCACCAAGCGGGGCCGGTGCAGGGAAGCGCTTGTCAAGCTACACTTTTTTTTTTTTAAATGTGGTGGTTTTTCCGAATACAGCGGATTTTCGTACGACCACGCCCCCGATTTCCGTCGCATGCATGCCAGCGCCGATGCGTCGCGTTCGCCAAAATCCCGGGGCAATTCTGGGAAAATCGTTGCAAAACGGAAAAATCCGCGTAACCCGCCGGAAAACCGCAATTCGGGCCCTTAGTAAATGACCCCCACTGTGTCTCGACATTTAACCCCTTAAGGACGCAGCCTGTTTGCAGGTTAAGGCTCGCAACTTTTTTTTGAAATTTGACCAGTGTCTCTTCCTGTGGTAATAACTTTTGAACACTGTTACTTATCAAAGCGATTCTGAGATTGTTTTTTCCCCACATGTTGTACTTCATTTTAGTGGTAAATTTTGGCTGATAAGTTTTGCGTTTATTTACAAAAAAATGAAAAAAATGATGAATTTTTAGAAAAATTTGCCATTTTCAAAATTCAAAATCACTGCGTTTTCAGGCAGATAGATTTACCACCTAAATAACTTGCAGAATAACATTTCCCATTTGTCTACTTTACATTTTCATAATTTTTGAAATGTTTGGATAATTTATTTTGACGTCACGCGGCCTACAAATCGAATAGCGATTTTCCGTATTTTCGGAATTGACTATTTTGGGGATAAATACTGTTTGAAATCAAATTTTACATATTTAGCAACAAAACCCCCTATATAACCAACCCATTTTCAAATCTGCACCCCTCAAACTATCAGAAACAGCTTTTACAAAGATTGTTAACCCCTTGAGATCTTCATAGTAATTGAATCAAAATGGCGGTGAAATTTAGAAATTTCAAATTTATCAAATTTTGTCTGTTATACGTTCATTTAGCCCTAAAATTTACACATTTCCAAAAGATAAAAAGAGAAAACTCACCATAAAATTTGTTCTACAATTTCTCCTGAGTGCAGCGACCCCCCACACGTGGCCGTTACTTGTGTTATGGGGGCACAGCGAGGTGCAGAAGGGAAGGAGGGCCCTGCAGCTGCCAGGATTTTAGTTTTCTGGTTGCCCCCTTTTGAAGGCTATAAAATTTTTGCTTTTCCGTTATTTGGGCCATGTGACGGCATTTTTTTTGCGGGACGAGATGCTTTTTCCAGTGTTACCATTTTGGGGTTGGTATCACCTATTGTTGAAAATTTTGGAACTTTTTTTGAGGTCATGAGTAGAAAAGCATCAATTCTGTACTGGATTTTTTACTTTTTTTTTTTCCGTGTTCACCGTATATCCTAATAATCCTGTTATCTTTATTCTATGGGTCGATACGATTACGGGGATACCAGACATGAATATTTTTTCTTATGTTTTACTAAATTTGCCAAATAAAACCCAAATGTGGGGAAAAATCTATCATTTTTGCATCACCGTCTTCCAAGTGGCATAACATTGTTACGTTTTTGGCTACAGAGCTGGTTGATGGCTTGTTTTTTGCGGGACATGTTGTTCTTTGCAACAATATCATTCTGGAGTACATATGTTTTGTTGATCACTTTTTATTGCATTTTTAGTGGGATATAATAGGTAAAAATCATAATTTTTGGCGGGTTTTTGACGGGTTTTTTTTTACGGCGTTCATCATATGGGTTCAATAGTTATTTCGTTTTATTCTATGGATTGTTACGGACGCGGTGATACTATATATGTGGGGTTTGTGTTATGATTTAGACTTTTTTGAGCGTTATATGTCTCTTTATATGTTTTGGGGCTTATGGGCATTTTTAGTGATTTATAAAGTAATTTTTTATTGAAAAACATTATTTTGTACATTTTTTACATGGTCCACCATGGGATATGAACAAGCAATCATCTGATTGCTTGTTCTTGATAATACTCTGCAATTCTAATGTATTGCAGGGTATTATCAGTGCCAGCCTATGCAGATGCATAGGCTGACACTTTGCCTTTAAGATGACGTCACAGACGCCATCTTAAAGGTAAACCCTCCAGGCTTCTCTGGGGTCCCGATCGGACCCCAGAGGAGCCAAAACAGCGATCGCCCCCCCCGAAAACGGTGCGGGGGGGGGGGGGCGATCGTGGGGTAAAGACCCCCAGAAGGCATGTTAAATGCCGCGGTCGCGTTGACCGCGGCATTTAATGGGTTAAACACCCGCGATCGGAGCCCACTCCGACAGCGGGTGTTAGCCGGGGATGTCAGCGGTAGATTACCGCTGAAATCCCGCGGCTAGCGATGCCGGTTCGGCTGCTATACAGCGCTGAACCGGCATCGTCTCTGCGCCGTAGCTGTACTGCGCTGAGCGCTAATCGCGGGACTCAGCGCAGTACAGCTACGGCGCAGAGCGCTAAGGTGTTAATAGCATTTGGGCTGAAAGCCATGACCAAAACAGTGACCAAACCTCACAATAGCAGAAAAAATCAAAAGGCGGGACTCAGCTTTTCTGAAAAGTATGTTGCGTGGTCAGAGGAGAAGTGTCCACGGTTCATTTTAGTGAGTTTAATCTGAATCTGATGGGGTACATTGGGGCTTATTTACTAATGGTCCTGCAGCAGCATTTCCGTCGTGTTTTCCAACTTGGGGATCGCGCCGACGTGACAGGGATTTAGAAGGGGATTGAGTTGCGCGCGATTGCATTTTGGCGCAATCGTGTCGGCTTCATGTGACACAAATGGGGGGGGGGCATGGGCCGTCAGACAAACCGCGGGATTTAACTTCAAAATTGTATCGCAAGCCAAACACTTACATGCACCAGGAAGAAGGTGAACTCCGGGGACCTGAGTGGGGAAGCGACACATGCAGGAAACCGGGCACACGATTTCAGTGAATCGCGGCAGCTGTGCATTCTCGTCGGGGAACGCACCTCGGGAAACGTGCATGGATGGGTAAGTTAATGTGCCCCATTATGTTTTTCGACAAACTAGGGAGACTAAACCCAAAGGGCATGTTCACATGCAGCGTTTTGGTTAGGTCAAAACACCAGGACTCATGCGTCAGAACACATGTGTTTTCAAATGTGCTCCTACTCTGAGCAGCTGCACTTCAAAAAAAAGTCACTTTTCATTACTAAAAACAAAGGTTTTTGTTTCCCAAATGAAGAATTCCCTCTATGCAACATGGAAAATCCTTCGGAGCAGTTTTAAAATTACAATTTCTCCAGTAACGACTTCATCATTGTCTATGGGATCATCTCTGGGAGTGATTATTGTCTTATTGTACAGATCTGAGAATATTATCAGTCTCCATTTACTGTACATTATAATAAAAAAGGAAAAGACTCATTTCAGCAAGAATTATTTTACATCTCTGTCACTTTTAGTCCCTGCAGTTACATCACAATGTGCTCCGGACATTGTACAAGCTTTATGTGCACAGAGATGAAGCCCAGAACGTTCTGTCACATTTTTTCAATCTCGTTCCACTATTAGTCTCAAATGAGATTAACTTTGTAGGGTAAAAATTAGAGACAAATTTAGGCGCAAATGAATCGGACATGCGACAATTCCAAAGCGCATTTACTAAGGCAGAACCAGATCCATCATAGATCAGGAGCCAAAAAAAAAGAACAAACCAGGCGCAAAAATAGGCGAACCTGAGACCCCCTATGATTAATATCCCCCAAAAACTGGCGTAGAAGCACTGATCAATCTCCCCAATAAACTATCCTTGATGATGGACTCACAGCTCACACATGGAATAAATTTCACCTTTGAATAGAGTCTGGAGAGCTTGAAAAAGGCTCAGTGTGAGCCTAAGGCCCGTTCCCCACTTGCGAGTGTGATGCGATGAACTCGCATCACACTCGCAACGCAAGCTGCCGGGAACGCACGGCCTGAACGCTGCACCGCGGGAGTGAACTCAGCATGTCAGTTCACTCCCGCGGTGCAGCGTTCAGGCCGTGCGTTCCCGGCAGCTTGCGTTGCGAGTGTGATGCGAGTTCATCGCATCACACTCGCAAGTGGGGAACGGGCCTAAAGGTCGCTACTGGATATAATCATATATAAATATACACAATGCAATAATTGGCAAATCTTTACTCATTACAAAAATGAATAGATACAAAGCAAACAAAGAATAAAAACACTTAAAAAGATGCAAAAATGGAGAATACCAAGCATTGTCCCAAGGCCCCCTAGTTCATGCCCGGTATCACACAATTAAAGAAATGACAAACAAACATCCAGCCAGCTACAGTAGTATCTATATACAACACACCAATGTAGACATGTCACATGTAACAGTGCATCAGCATGTAGTGAGGGCATGGGGGGGGCAGATTCCACACGTTTCGTCTCTCGATTGTGACTTCCTCAGAGTAAGGTAAACTGGAATTGAGTTTGGTATGGTATGTGGGTCAGATAGATTAGATAAATAACTACATATTAGATGGATAGACCGATAATAGAGAGATGGGTGAATAGAGATAGATAGATAGATAGATAGATAGATAGATAGATAGATAGATAGATAGATAGATAGATAGATAGATAGATAGATAGATAGATATGTGATAGATAGATAGATAGATAGATAGATAGATAGATAGATAGATAGATAGATAGATAGATATTATAGATAGATGATAGATATGAGATAGATAGATAGATAGATAGATAGATAGATAGATAGATAGATGATAGATATGAGATAGATAGATAGATAGATAGATAGATAGATAGATAGATATGAGATAGATAGATAGATATGAGATAGATGGATATGATATAGATAGATAGATAGATAGATAGATAGATAGATAGATATGAGATAGATAGATAGATAGATAGATAGATAGATAGATAGGAGATAGATATGGGATAGATAGATATGAGATAGATGGATATGATATAGATAGATAGATAGATAGATAGATAGATAGATAGATATGGATAATAGATAGATATGAGATGGATGGATAGATAGATATGAGATGGATAGATAGATAGATATGAGATAGATAAGATACATAAATGGTTGGATGAGATAGATAGGTGGGTTTGGATAGATTGTATCTGATGACTTGTCCCCTCTCCCCCCTGGCATGGTCGTAGGTCTTGTAGTCCTGTGGGAACCTCTGAGTTGCTGACTATGAGATCCTGAGAGATGTGAGTGTGGAGCGGGAGGTGCGGCCTCAGTGCCACGTATATAAGATGTGGAGTGCACTCAGAGGGTACTGCCCCCGGAGCTGCTCCTCATTATTATGTAGCTGTCGGGACTCTCCATTGAGTAAAATGCTGCTATCTTTTTGCTATGCAATTTAATAGGATGTTTGTAGCGCAAATAAGTGTAAGACTGGATTTTATTAGGAGAAGACTTTGCTTTTGGGTTGATATCTTCTTCACGTCAATGAGAACTGGTATAGAGGAGCATTTGTACAGAACTTCTAAAAATCTTTATAACGATTTAGTAAAGGATTAGTAAAGGATTAAAGGAGTAAAGGATTAGAAACAGAATGAGTACAAAAAAAGTTAAAAAAAATCTGTTTATAGTCACTAAAGGAAATCAACCAGTTAAAAAACATTTAGAAAAAACCTTCAAACACTCTCCTCCGCTCCTCTTCACCTTGATCCCTGTCACTCACACACCTGGATCACCTAGAAAAGAAAGCTGTCCGGCACATCGGGCTGCTAAATTTGCACGCGCCCGCAAGGTGACGTGAGTTCAAACCTCTTTTTGGGCAATTTCTGAAATTTTGTGCATTGTAAAACAATTTATTCCAAACAGTCTCCTACGCCTTGTGGGGACTGGAGTGTATTTGCTAATTTTTTTGCTAATTTTTAGGTGCAAACCAGTGATAAATCATGCGCTAACATCTGCCAGCAGCAGATCAAGGATAAATCTGGCAAAAAATGCATAAATTAAACAAAAAAAAAAAAGAAAAGAAAAAAAACGCAAATTAAAAGATGCATGATTTTATAATTGTTTTTATTTATAAAACAGCAGTGCTGTAAAATCAGGAATTGGTTCACATACATTAAGATGAAAACAAATGCAAGTACAAATACAAAACTACAATGATCAGGAACAAGTAGAAGGATGACCCTGGTCGGGAGGGCTCACAATCTATATGGAGGGTAGATGGAGACATGAGGTGGGGGTCACAATCTATATGGAGGGTAGATGGAGACACGAGGTGAGGTCACAATCTATATGGAGGGTAGATGGAGACACGAGGTGAGGCCACAATCTATATGGAGGGTAGATGGAGACATGAGGTGAGGACACAATCTATATGGAGGGTAGATGGAGACACGAGGTGAGGACACAATCTATATGGAGGGTAGATGGAGACATGAGGTGAGGTCACAATCTATATGGAGGGTAGATGGAGACATGAGGTGAGGTCACAATCTATATGGAGGGTAGATGGAGACACGAGGTGAGGACACAATCTATATGGAGGGTAGATGGAGACATGAGGTGAGGGCACAATGTATATGGAGGGTAGATGGAGACACGAGGTGAGGTCACAATCTATATGGAGGGTAGATGGAGACATGAGGTGAGGTCACAATCTATATGGAGGGTAGATGGAGACACGAGGTGAGGACACAATCTATATGGAGGGTAGATGGAGACATGAGGTGAGGTCACAATCTATATGGAGGGTAGATGGAGACATGAGGTGAGGACACAATCTATATGGAGGGTAGATGGAGACACGAGGTGAGGACACAATCTATATGGAGGGTAGATGGAGACATGAGGTGAGGACACAATCTATATGGAGGGTAGATGGAGACATGAGGTGAGGTCACAATCTATATGGAGGTAGAAGGAGACATGAGGTGAGGACACAATCTATATGGGGGGTAGATGGAGACACAAGGTGAGGACACAATCTATATGGAGGGTAGATGGAGACATGAGGTGAGGACACAATGTATATGGAGGGTAGATGGAGACATGAGGTGAGGACACAATCTATATGGAGGGTAGATGGAGACACGAGGTGAGGACACAATCTATATGGAGGGTAGATGGAGACACGAGGTGAGGTCACAATCTATATGGAGGGTAGATGGAGACATGAGGTGAGGTCACAATCTATATGGAGGGTAGATGGAGACACTAGGTGAGGACACAATCTATATGGAGGGTAGATGGAGACATGAGGTGAGGTCACAATCTATATGGAGGGTAGATGGAGACATGAGGTGAGGACACAATCTATATGGAGGGTAGATGGAGACACGAGGTGAGGACACAATCTATATGGAGGGTAGATGGAGACATGAGGTGAGGACACAATCTATATGGAGGGTAGATGGAGACATGAGGTGAGGTCACAATCTATATGGAGGTAGAAGGAGACATGAGGTGAGGACACAATCTATATGGGGGGTAGATGGAGACATGAGGTGGGGGTCACAATCTATATGGAGGGTAGATGGAGACAGGAGGTGAGGTCACAATCTATATGGAGGGTAGATGGAGACATGAGGTGAGGACACAATCTATATGGAGGGTAGATGGAGACACGAGGTGAGGTCACAGTCTATATGGAGGGGAGATGGAGACATGAGGTGAGGTCACAATCTATATGGAGGGTAGATGGAGACACGCGATGAGGTCACAATCTATATGGAGGGTAGATGGAGACAAGAGGTGAGGACACAATCTATATGGAGGGTAGATGGAGACACGAGGTGAGGACACAATCTATATGGGAGGGTAGATGGAGACACGAGGTGAGGTCACAATCTATATGGAGGGTAGATGGAGACACGAGGTGAGGTCACAATCTATATGGAGAGTAGATGGAGACACGAGGTGAGGTCACAATCTATATGGAGGGTAGATGGAGACACGCGGTGAGGTCACAATCTATATGGAGGGTAGATGAAGATACAAGGTGAGGACACAATCTATATGGAGGGTAGATGGAGACATGAGGTGAGGACACAATCTATATGGAGGGTAGATGGAGACATGAGGTGAGGTCACAATCTATATGGAGGGTAGATGGAGACACGAGGTGAGGACACAATCTATATGGAGGGTAGATGGAGACACGAGGTGAGGACACAATCTATATGGAGGGTAGATGGAGACATGAGGTGAGGACACAATCTAAATGGAGGGTAGATGGAGACATGAGGTGAGGACACAATCTATATGGAGAGTAGATGGAGACACGAGGTGAGGTCACAATCTATATGGAGGGTAGATGGAGACACGAGGTGAGGTCACAATCTATATGGAGGGTAGATGGAGACACGAGGTGAGGACACAATCTATATGGAGGGTAGATGGAGACACGAGGTGAGGTCACAATCTATATGGGGGGTAGATGGAGACATGAGGTGAGGTCACAATCTATATGGAGGGTAGATGGAGACACGAGGTGAGGTCACAATCTATATGGAGGGTAGATGGAGACACGAGGTGAGGTCACAATCTATATGGAGGGTAGATGGAGACACGAGGTGAGGACACAATCTATATGGAGGGTAGATGGAGACATGAGGTGAGGACACAATCTATATGGAGGGTAGATGGAGACACGAGGTGAGGACACAATCTATATGGAGGGTAGATGGAGACATGAGGTGAGGACACAATCTATATGGGGGGTAGATGGAGACATGAGGTGAGGACACAATCTATATGGAGGGTAGATGGAGACATGAGGTGAGGACACAATCTATATGGAGGGTAGATGGAGACATGAGGTGAGGTCACAATCTATATGGAGGGTAGATGGAGACACTAGGTGGGGGTCACAATCTATATGGAGGGTAGATGGAGACATGAGGTGAGGTCACAATCTATATGGAGGGTAGATGGAGACATGAGGTGAGGTCACAATCTATATGGAGGGTAGATGGAGACACGAGGTGAGGACACAGTCTATATGGAGGGTAGATGGAGACACGAGGTGAGGACACAATCTATATGGAGGGTAGATGGAGACACGAGGTGAGGACACAATCTATATGGAGGGTAGATGGAGACATGAGGTGAGGTCAAAATCTATATGGAGGGTAGATGGAGACATGAGGTGAGGTCACAATCTATATGGAGGGTAGATGGAGACACGAGGTGAGGACACAGTCTATATGGAGGGTAGATGGAGACACGAGGTGAGGTCACAATCTATATGGAGGGTAGATGGAGACACGAGGTGAGGACACAATATATATGGGGGGTAGATGGAGACATGAAGTGAGGACACAATCTATATGGAGGGTAGATGGAGACATGAGGTGAGGTCACAATCTATATGGAGGGTAGATGGAGACACGAGGTGAGGTCACAATCTATATGGAGGGTAGATGGAGACATGAGGTGAGGTCACAATCTATATGGAGGGTAGATGGAGACACGCGGTGAGGTCACAATCTATATGGAGGGGAGATGGAGACATGAGGTGAGGTCACAATCTATATGGAGGGTAGATGGAGACACGCGGTGAGGTCACAATCTATATGGAGGGTAGATGGAGACACGAGGTGGGGGTCACAATCTATATGGAGGGCAGATGGAGACACGAGGTGAGGTCACAATCTATATGGAGGGTAGATGGAGACACGAGGTGAGGACACAATCTATATGCAGGGTAGATGGAGACATGAGGTGAGGTCACAATCTATATGGAGGGTAGATGGAGACATGAGGTGAGGTCACAATCTATTTGGAGGGTAGATGGAGACATGAGGTGAGGTCACAATCTATATGGAGGGTAGATGGAGACACGAGGTGAGGACACAATCTATATGGAGGGGAGATGGAGACATGAGGTGAGGACACAATCTATATGGGGGTAGATGGAGACATGAGGTGACACAATCTATATGGAGGGTAGATGGAGACACGAGGTGAGGTCACAATCTATATGGAGGGCAGATGGAGACATGAGGTGAGGACACAATCTATATAGAGGGTAGATGGAGACATGAGGTGAAGCCACAATCTATATGGAGGGTAGATGGAGAGATGAGGTGAGGTCACAATCTATATGGAGGGTAGATGGAGACATGAGGTGAGGCCACAATCTATATGGAGGGTAGATGGAGACATGAGGTGAGGTCACAATCTATATGGAGGTAGATGGAGACATGAGGTGAGGTCACAATCTATATGGAGGGTAGATGGAGACACGAGGTGAGGTCACAATCTATATGGAGGGTAGATGGAGACATGAGGTGAGGTCACAATCTATATGGAGGGTAGATGGAGACATGCGGTGAGGTCACAATCTATATGGGAGGGTAGATGGAGACATGAGGTGAGGTCACAATCTATATGGAGGGTAGATGGAGACATGAGGTGAGGTCACAATCTATATGGAGGTAGATGGAGACATGAGGTGAGGTCACAATCTATATGGAGGGTAGATGGAGACACAAGGTGAGGACACAATCTATATGGGGGGTAGATGGAGACACGAGGTGAGGTCACAATCTATATGGAGGGTAGATGGAGACATGAGGTGAGGACACAATCTATATGGAGGGGGTGAGGGTAGATGGAGACATGAGGTGAGGACACAATCTATATGCAGGGTAGATGGAGACATGAGGTGAGGCCACAATCTATATGGAGGGTAGATGGAGACATGCGGTGAGGTCACAATCTATATGGGAGGGTAGATGGAGACATGAGGTGAGGTCACAATCTATATGGAGGGTAGATGGAGACATGAGGTGAGGTCACAATCTATATGGAGGTAGATGGAGACATGAGGTGAGGTCACAATCTATATGGAGGGTAGATGGAGACACAAGGTGAGGACACAATCTATATGGGGGGTAGATGGAGACACCAGGTGAGGTCACAATCTATATGGAGGGTAGATGGAGACATGAGGTGAGGACACAATCTATATGGAGGGGGGGAGGGTAGATGGAGACATGAGGTGAGGACACAATCTATATGGAGGGTAGATGGAGACACGAGGTGAGGTCACAATCTATATGGAGGGTAGATGGAGACACGAGGTGAGGACACAATCTATATGGAGGGTAGATGGAGACATGAGGTGAGGTCACAGTCTATATGGAGGGTAGATGGAGACACGAGGTGAGGTCACAATCTATATGGAGGGTAGATGGAGACACAAGGTGAGGACACAATCTATATGGAGGGTAGATGGAGACACGAGGTGAGGTCACAATCTATATGGAGGGTAGATGGAGAGATGAGGTGAGGACACAATCTATATGGGGGGTAGATGGAGACATGAGGTGAGGTCACAATCTATATGGAGGGTAGATGGAGACACGAGGTGAGGTCACAATCTATATGGAGGGTAGATGGAGAGATGAGGTGAGGACACAATCTATATGGGGGGTAGATGGAGACATGAGGTGAGGTCACAATCTATATGGAGGTAGATGGAGACACGAGGTGAGGACACAATCTATATGGAGGTAGATGGAGACACGAGGTGAGGACACAATCTATATGGAGGGTAGATGGACACATGAGGTGAGGTCGCAATCTATATGGAGGGTAGATGGAGACAAGAGGTGAGGTCACAATCTATATGGGAGGGTAGATGAAGACACGAGGTGAGGTCACAATCTATATGGGAGGTAGATGGAGACATGAGGTGAGGTCGCAATCTATATGGAGGTAGATGGAGACACGAGGTGAGGACACAATCTATATGGAGGGTAGATGGACACATGAGGTGAGGTCGCAATCTATATGGAGGGTAGATGGAGACAAGAGGTGAGGTCACAATCTATATGGGAGGGTAGATGAAGACATGAGGTGAGGTCACAATCTATATGGAGGTAGATGGAGACATGAGGTGAGGTCGCAATCTATATGGAGGTAGATGGAGACATGAGGAGAGGTCACAATCTATATGGAGGGTAGATGGAGACACGAGGTGAGGACACAATCTATATGGAGGGTAGATGGAGACACGAGGTGAGGACACAATCTATATGGGGGGTAGATGGAGAGATGAGGTGGGGTCACAATCTATATGGAGGGTAGATGGAGACATGAGGTGAGGTCACAATCTACATGGAGGGTATATGGAGACATCAGGTGAGGTCACAATCTATATGGAGGGTAGATGGAGACATGAGGTGAGGTCACAGTCTATATGGAGGGTAGATGGAGACATGAGGTGAGGTCACAATCTATATGGAGGGTAGATGGAGACATGAGGTGAGGTCACAATCTATATGGAGGGTAGATGGAGACATGAGGTGAGGACACAATCTATATGGAGGGTAGATGGAGACACGAGGTGAGGACACAATCTATATGGGAGGGTAGATGGAGACACGAGGTGAGGACACAATCTATATGGAGGGTAGATGGAGACATGAGGTGAGGACACAATCTATATGGAGGGTAGATGGAGACACGAGGTGAGGACACAATCTATATGGAGGGTAGATGGAGACATGAGGTGCGGTCACAGTCTATATGGAGGGTAGATGGAGACACGAGGTGAGGACACAATCTATATGGAGGGTAGATGGAGACATGAGGTGAGGTCACAATCTATATGGAGGGTAGATGGAGACACGAGGTGAGGACACAATCTATATGGAGGTAGATGGAGACATGAGGTGAGGACACAATCTATATGGAGGGTAGATGGAGACACGAGGTGAGGACACAATCTATATGGAGGGTAGATGGAGACAAGAGGTGAGGTCACAATCTATATGGGGGGTAGATGGAGACATGAGGTGAGGTCACAATCTATATGGGAGGGTAGATGGAGACACGAGGTGAGGTCACAATCTATATGGAGGTAGATGGCGACATGAGGTGAGGTTACAATCTATAAGGAGGGTAGATGGAGACATGAGGTGAGGACACAATCTATATGGAGGGTAGATGGAGACACGAGGTGAGGACACAATCTATATGGAGGTAGATGGAGACATGAGGTGAGGTCACAGTCTATTTGGAGGGTAGATGGAGACATGAGGTGAGGTCACAGTCTATATGGAGGGTAGATGGAGACATGAGGTGAGGACACAATATATATGGAGGGTAGATGGAGACACAAGGAGAGGTCACAATCTATATGGAGGGTAGATGGAGACATGAGGTGAGGTTACAATCTATATGGAGGGTAGATGGAGACATGAGGTGAGGACACAATATATATGTAGGGTAGATGGAGACATGAGGTGAGGACACAATCTATATGGAGGGTAGATGGAGACACAAGGTGAGGACACAATCTATATGGGGGGGTAGATGGAGACATGAGGTGAGACACAATCTATATGGGAGGGGAGATGGAGACATGAGGTGAGGTCACAGTCTATATGGGAGGTAGATGGAGACATGAGGTGAGGTCACAGTCTATATGGAGGGTAGATGGAGACATGAGGTGAGGTTACAATCTATATGGAGGGTAGATGGAGACATGAGGTGAGGACACAATCTATATGGAGGGTAGATGGAGACATGAGGTGAGGTCACAATCTATATGGAGGGTAGATGGAGACATGAGGTGAGGACACAATCTATATGGAGGGTAGATGGAGACACGAGGTGAGGTCACAATCTATATGGAGGTAGATGGAGACACGAGGTGAGGTCACAATCTATATGGAGGGTAGATGGAGAGATGAGGTGAGGTAACAATCTATATGGGGGGTAGATGGAGACATGCGGTGAGGTCACAATCTATATGGGAGGGTAGATGGGGACATGCGGTGAGGTCACAATCTATATGGAGGGTAGATGGAGACATGAGGTGAGGTCACAATCTATATGGAGGGTAGATGCAGCCATGAGGTGAGGACACAATCTATATGTAGGGTAGATGGAGACATGAGGTGAGTACACAATCTATATGGAGGGTAGATGGAGACATGAGGTGAGTACACAATCTATATGTAGGGTAGATGGAGACATGAGGTGAGGTCACAATCTATATGGAGGGTAGATGGAGACATAAGGTGAGGACACAATCTATATGGAGGGTAGATGGAGACACGAGGTGAGGACACAATCTATATGGAGGGTAGATGGAGACATGAGGTGAGGTCACAATCTATATGGAGGGTAGATGGAGACACGAGGTGAGGACACAATCTATATGGAGGGTAGATGGAGACATGAGGTGAGGAGACAATCTATATGGAGGGTAGATGGAGACACGAGGTGAGGACACAATCTATATGGAGGGTAGATGGAGACATGAGGTGAGGTCACAATCTATATGGAGGGTAGATGGAGACACGAGGTGAGGACACAATCTATATGGAGGGTAGATGGAGACATGAGGTGAGGTCACAATCTATATGGAGGGTAGATGGAGACACGAGGTGAGGACACAATCTATATGGAGGGTAGATGGAGACATGAGGTGAGGTCACAATCTATATGGAGGGTAGATGGATACACGAGGTGAGGACACAATCTATATGGAGGGTAGATGGAGACACGAGGTGAGGACACAATCTATATGGAGGGTAGATGGAGACATGAGGTGAGGACACAATCTATATGGAGGGTAGATGGAGACATGAGGTGAGGACACAATCTATATGGAGGGTAGATGGAGACATGAGGTGAGGACACAATCTATATGGAGGGTAGATGGAGACACGAGGTGAGGACACAATCTATATGGAGGGTAGATGGAGACATGAGGTGAGGACACAATCTATATGGAGGGTAGATGGAGACACGAGGTGAGGTCACAATCTATATGGAGGGTAGATGGAGACATGAGGTGAGGACACAATCTATATGGAGGGTAGATGGAGACATGAGGTGAGGACACAATCTATATGGAGGGTGGATGGAGACACGAGGTGAGGACACAATCTATATGGAGGGTAGATGGAGACATGAGGTGAGGACACAATCTATATGGAGGGTAGATGGAGACACGAGGTGAGGTCACAATCTATATGGGGGGTAGATGGAGACATGAGGTGAGGACACAATCTATATGGAGGGGTAGATGGAGACACGAGGTGAGGGCACAATCTATATGGAGGGTAGATGGAGACACGAGGTGAGGACACAGTCTATATGGAGGGTAGATGGAGACATGAGGTGAGGTTACAATCTATATGGAAGGGAGATGGAGACATGAGATGAGGTGAGGTCACAATCTATATGGAGGGTAGATGGAGACATGAGGTGAGGTCACAATCTATATGGAGGGTAGATGGAGACATGAGGTGAGGACACAATCTATATGGACGGTAGATGGAGACATGAGGTGAGGTCACAATCTATATGGAGGGAAGATGGAGACACGAGGTGAGGACACAATCTATATGGAGGGTAGATGGAGACACGAGGTGAGGTCACAATCTATATGGAGGGTAGATGGAGACATGAGGTGAGGTCACAATCTATATGGAATGGGACAATGAACCACCAATCCATAAGGACCTGTAGGTGGTTTACTGTCCCAAAGCATCCTGACAGGTTCTTTTTAACTGCCCCTATTTCACCACTTTTTGCCTGCAGGCCAAGTGAAACAGCACCATCTACTGGCCAATAATATTAAAACAGCAGGTTACCTATGCTGAAGGAGTGAACTGTTAACATACCTCCGAAATTTCATAGCAGAGAAAGAGGTACAAAATATTTTTTTTCCATAAGTCATGCCTTTTGCTCCCTCCACCCTCACTTTCGGCGTCAGTGCCCTTCATCTCCCCCGACTCCTGCTCGAATCCCTATCTCTTTTTGTGCCCTCCAAGCAGCTCCCTCTCTTATTTACACCCCCTCCCCCCAGAAGACCCACCTCTTATTTTGACGCCCCAAACAGCTCCCCCTTTTATTGTGTGTCCCCAGCAGCTCCCCCTCTTAGTTTGCGCCCCAGCAGCTCCCCTTCATATAAAATTTCCTTAAAATAAGGAATTCTAGAAAGGGCATTTCATATTCTACCTGAGGGAGACTAGTTGTTACATTGGGTAAAACCTGGTGACAGGTTCTGTGATAATAATATTACTCCTCCACAGTTTGTTTGTTATATATTTTTTTTTCTTTCTTTGTGTTTCATTCTGCCTGTTATAAATCATTAGACTCCATTTGTTTAAGACCAGCCAGGAAGATGAGCCTGGCAGGGTGGTTATAAAACCCCAGGGAGTCTATGTGTGATCAGAGAAGCATGGTCTTCCTAAGTGGTAAAATTAACACCTTTCGGCCAGAGTAGTCTAGCTAGTGGGGGATGAAAAGAAGCCACAGACTGCATGTTTTTCCCTCCAAATTCAGACAAAGGGGAATATCATAGCTGTCCATAACTGGGACATAATTCATAATTATAGGTCCCAAGTTACACAGGACAGTTATGGGGTCTAGACACACTCCTGGACCGAAAATCAGAACATTAGCTGCAATGGAAGGCAGCCAATAGCAGAACACCCCTGATATTAGGCTAAGACACCCCGAGTTTGGTATGGGGTTAATGGGAATAACATGCCCGTTTGGTTGGAAGCCATGGCACAATTGTGCCATCTTCCAATCAAAAGTTATGGGGCTCTGATAAAAACCCAGACCCAAAAAGTAGCTCACTGATGGGAGGGGGATAGAAAAATCCCCCTCACAGTGACATCACAGCCAGGGGTGGGGGTCAAAAAATCACCTGGGTTTAAATTAATGAAGCAGCCACATAATAGTGTTCAGTCTGGGAGACTCTATGACAATAGAAGGCTGGATCGATGCTTATGCCCTGTCCTCGGGCCAAAGAATTTCTTCCTACTCCACTAGCAAGAATTTTTTGTTTCTTCTTCCCTCACTGTTTGTAAGTATTGTATGTGTATTGTTTTTAATCCTTTTTTCATTTTATCTGACAATTTAACTCTTTGAGTGTACTGCATTTTTATGTAAATTAAAACTTTTTAATAAGCCTCTGCTTGTAGCCTTAAAGAATCTGAGTCTCTAAAGGGAATCACGTTACCAGAGGTCATTATTAGCATAGTCCATGTAGTAAGCGATTGCATGTTCGGTGTGAGTTTATAATTGTAATATCGTGTAAGTAGTGAGTGCATGTGCTGAGTTATCATCAGGGGGCATTGTCTGTGTGGTTGAGGTGCCTACGGCCTTCTTTGTGTAAGTAACTCGTGGGTGGTGGCAGTGCGGATTCTGTGGAGTAAATTTAGCGTAAGGACGCCATTTTGTGGAAGTGGGCGGAGCTTAAGGGCTAAATTCTGGGACTCCATAGAGTAGGTATCCCCGTGTGTGAACTCCGGTGAGTCGGGTTCGTGACAGGTTCTTTTTAAAGGACACCTGTCATCAGGTCTCTGTCTGTATTTCTGTCACTACTACCTGTTGGAGCAGCTCACAAGGATCCCATCCCAGCCTTTATATAGTCAATTCATACATTAATCACTATAAAATCTAATTTTCTCTATTATGTAAATGAGGCTGGTCACATGGTTAGAGGCAGGGATGTCACCCCTGTTACCCCTCCCCTCTCCTCCCCCTGCTCATGTCTGTGTGTAATGTATAGTAAAGCATTGCCAGTGTCTGATCTTTATCTGCTGACCTGCTCTCTCCTACAATACACATAAAATCAAATCAAAAGACGAGGGGGCACTGTCTCCGTCTGGAGAAATCAAGGTTAAATCACCAGAGGCGACAGGGCTTCTTTACTATGAGAACTGTCACTCTGTGGAATAGCCTGCCTCAGGCGCTGGTCACAGCAGGGACAGCAGAGAGCTTCAAGAAGGGTCTAGATGCCTTTTTACACCTAAATAACATCGATGGTTATGTTATATAGAATTGTTTCCCATAAATCCCTTCCTCATCCAATCCCTGCCCTTCCTTGGTTGAACTTGATGGACAAGTGTCTTTTTTCAACCGTATAAACTATGATACATATGTGAGACACAGACATCAGCTACACAAGTAGTTTATAGGAGTAACAGCATGTCAGGCTGTTACAACTCCTACGGGATGCAGCCATGTGTATAGGAGTATGTCATACACACACAGGCTGTAGGGGCACCAGCACCAGGAGTGTCACATCATTATACATGATGCAGCCATGTGTATAGGAGTATCTCATACACACACATGCTGCAGTGGGCGCCAGCACCAGGGAGCACATAGAGGAGCCAGCACCAGGAGGGTCAAATCATTATACAGGCTGTCAGTCATGTGTATAGGAGTATCTCATACATACACAGGCTGCAGGGAGCGGCAGCACCAGGAGTGTCACATCATTAAACAGGCTGTCAGTTATATGTATAGGAATATCTCATACACACAGGCTGCAGGGGGCGCCAGCACCAGGAAGCACATAGAGGAGCCAGCACCAGGAGGGTCACATCATTATACAGGCTGTCCGTCATGTGTATAGGAGTATCTCATACACACAAAGGCTGCAGGGGGCGCCAGAACCAGGAAGCACATAGAGCAGCCAGCACCAGGAGGGCCACATCATTATAAAGGCTGTCAGTCATGTGTAAAGGAGTATCTCATACACACAAAGGCTGCAGGGCGCGCCAGAACCAGGAAGCACATAGAGCAGCCAGCACCAGGAGGGCCACATCATTATACAGGCTGTCAGTCATGTGTAAAGGAGTATCTCATACACACAGGCTGCAGGTGGCGCCAGCACCAGGAGTGTCACATCATTATACAGACTGTCAGTCATGTGTATAGGAGTATCTCACACACAGGCTGCAGGGGGCACCAGCACCAGGACTTTCACATCATTATACAGGCTGTCAGTTATGTGTATAGGAGTATCTCATACAGACACAGGCTGCAGGGGGTGCCAGCACCAGGAAGCACATACTGGAGCCAGCGCCAGGAGGGTCACATCATTTTACGGGCTGTCTGTCATGTGTATAGGAGTATCTCATACATAGGCTGCAGGGGGCGCTAGCACCAGGAAGTAGATAGGCATTTCCCAGGATAGTAAATAACTGCTGTTAGCTGTATCAAAATAGGATAGGCTATCAAAAAATATTTTATTTGTATCTACCTCTCTCTGACTGTCTCTGAATGTTTCTGTCTCTGACTGTCTATCTCTATCTGTCTTCGACAGTCTTTGGCACTGACCGTCTCTGTGACTGACTACCTAAACTTCTCTGTCTCTGTTGACTGTCTGACCGTCTCTGTCTCTGAATGTGTCTGTCTGTCTCTGACTGTGTCTGTCTATCTCTGACTGTATCTGACTTTGTCTGTCTGTCTCCGACTTTCTTTTTCTGTCTATGACTATGGGTTTCTCAGATGGTCTCTGTCTCTTATTGTCTCTGTCTTTGTCTCTGACTCTCTCAGACTGTCTCTATCGCTGTCTGTCTCTGACTGTGACTGTCTCTGACCATCACTGTATTTGTCTCTGACTGTCACTTTGTCTATGGGGGGATTTATCAGATAGTTTCCCTATCCATATTACCACACACATAAGTGGTCTTATACTCATTGCCTATAGTAACCAATTAAAGCTCAGAGCTCATATTAACGACCTGTAGCAGAACAGCAACCAATCACGGCTCAGCTTCCAACGAGTCTATGTCATTCCCTGTGTCACAGAGAGCGGCTGTGCAAAATTTGGTGACTGCAAATGCGACGGTGCATATTCCTTTAGCGGGCAATCACACATACACACATGCATCGAGCTTTATATATTAGATTTCAAGTCACAACAGGTGGAATGGTGGAAGATTTGAGATGGTGGTTGCTCGGTTGGCCGACTTGCCAGCTGGGAGGCTCAGGGCTCAGAAACATATAGATTATATAAAAAAAATAAAGCTGTGACCTAATTTTCTACCTGACAAGAAGTGTCTGACATATTTTGGAAGTTACTCATACAATAAAGGTTTACTGATAGAAGACCCGAGACTGAGCGATGATCTTCACCAAGATGGCGGCGCCCATGTGCTGCCATCTTTTGAAGCTGCCGGCAGCTTTGCCAGCGGTGATGTGCGGGATAACAGCGGGCGTTACAAGTAAGTCTTTGCTGCAGTATGCAGCAAAAAAGTCTATAGAAAAAATGTTGCATGGAAGGTATGTAGGGCTCACCTGTTCCGATGGTTTTCAGGGAGGACTTTCAGTCGGGCAGCACGGATCCTCACGTGACCAGCGTGTTCAGCGAGTATAGAAATCCAAAAGGAAAAACGGTCCAGCGCACAAGGTTAAAAGTGCCTCCAAGTTTTATTGTAAACTCCAGACAGGGCAATACATAGAGAAACGCACTACAGCACTGCGTCCAAGAGGTAGGCTACAGGCTCAAGCCTACGCGTTTCGAGCGCGTTACACGCTCTTAGTCATGGCATTCATCTTGACCAGTGAAGATTTCACACTTGGTCACAGGTGCCTCATATATACCCTCCACACAACTGTCTATGGGGGTCATTTATTAAGGGCCCGATTCGCGTTTTCCCGACGTGTTACCCGAATATTTCCGTTTTGCGCCGCTTGTACTTAAATTGCCCCGGGATTTTGGCGCACGCGATCGGATTGTGGCGCATCGGCGCTGGCATGCGCGCGACGGAAATCGGGGGGCGTGGCCGAACGAAAACCCGACGTATTCGGAAAAACCGCCGCATTTAAAAACCGAAAATGTGTCGCATAAGGACCGCTTACCTTCACCTGGTCCAGCTCGGTGCATTCCGGCGCGATGAGTTTACTTTCAGCGCAGCAGCGCCACCTGGTGGACGGCGGAAGAACTACCTTATTAAATCCCGGCCGGACCCGAATCCAGAGCGGAGAAGCCGCCGCTGGAACGCGAATGGACCGGGTAAGTAAATTTGCCCCTATATGTTTTATAAGACAGTTCTGTAAAAGTTGTGTGTAGTTAGCGTGCATAAATCAAATCCGATCACCTGCGCACAATTCTGCTCCTTCCCAGTGAACATTCAGCCCCGAGCTTCTGCATTTCTAGATGTGACTGCAGTATGTTCCTGTCTGCGTTCATGTGGAAACAGGTCACCTGGTGGCAATGGGCGCCATCCAGTTCTGCATTATGAGCACATCATTTTATGTTATTATCATTTTATGTTCTGTGTACATTCACCAAATGACAGTATTCTTAAAAACTGGCCATGTTTTCGGTGACTCCTGACTGACAGCACAGTCCCAACACACAGATTACACATAGATAAATATATTGGACATTCCAGCTACCAGGGGCAGGTAAATATCTGTAATGGGCCACCTGACGGATCCCTTATGAACCTTGTACATTTCAAATATCCTTAGAGATGTAGTTGAAGTACGGACGATTAGATGTTATTTTCTGAGTGGTTTTCTATAGCCCCAAATCAGTTAGAGAAGGGGCTGGGGACTGCGGGGGATTGTGGGGGTTAAAAATTGTTAAAATGAAAGGCGGCGATTGCCTCCCCCTTTCCCTGGGTGGTCATCAAGGGGTGGGCTCAGTCAGCCCAGGGGGTTTACCCAGGGGATATAAAAGCTAGGAGCACAGCACCGTCCACCGGATTGCTTGAGCCCCGGCTCACCTGTGCCTGGTAAATGACATGGTGTGGGTGCAAAGAAGAATGCTGCCTCTCCTGCACATGTCCTCTCCGTTCCCCGCCAGCAGCATGATCAGCGTGGCGTCCGGCCTGACGCTACTCGCCATTGGGGTAAGCTGTACTCACACGTACATACTTCCCCCTCTGCCTCTCATACTGCCCTGGTCAGCCCAAGTCCAGCAGCAACTCCCACGTATCCTCATAATCCTCCTCCTACCCCCATGGGCCCAGGGCTCGTCTCCAGCATCCCTAGCAAGCTAAGTCCTCCACCACTCCTCTCCCCATAATGTCTCCAGCACACTTCTGCCCTTATCTCAGTCTCAGGGGCCAGCTCATCTTCCCTGAGGGGTAGCAGGTCGCCCAATGCTACCTTTCAAAATGTAGATGTCATTGCAACTCCTCTGTACTCTATCAAATCAACTAAACCAGCTCACCTGCCCCTCACTTTTACGACTGGTGCAGGGATCTCCACCGCGAAGCGGGTGCCAAACATGTAGAAAAGGAAATTGCGCTCCAGCACTCAATCGAATAAAAAGTTTCTTCTTATGCACATACTATACATCATTTACACTGACGCGTTTCGACTAAATGTAGTCTTAGTCATGGTACCTTGGTACTTTTTATTCGATTGAGTGCTGGAGTGCAATTTCCTTATCCTCTGTATCTACAGCCCACAGGGAACATGACTGCAGGTCCCCCACACATTCCCGTCACCAGCAGTATGAACTCTTGGGGGTCAAACCGCAGTCAAACTGCCGATTCTAGACACCGAGTTTTCTCAAGCAACACTGTAGTTGCGATAGCCTTCATTTCAGCTCCTCTTCGGCTCAAGTGGCGCACTTTCACAAGTGCTATCATCACTATGGCTATCCGGCGTGGACGAGGCCTGTTCCACCTGGAATATGACCCAGCTTGCGTTAGGCTGCGCTAAGGCCAACCACTCAGGTACAAGGGGACTTCAGCTGCCCCTATGCCATTAGGTCAGGACCCAGTGGGAGGATGTTGTATATTCACCAGCTACAAACAGGTAAGTGTCCACCAGCCCTTCCGGTGCGAACAGATGAAGAAAGAGACCAGGGCAGGTAATAAGGTGCAATGGCAATCACTAATGAGTCCGAGACTGGAGGGCAACAGAACACCTTATGTGAACCACCTGTAAGGGCACTTTAATTGATTACCCATAACACAAATATCAGTAAACTTTACCGTATAAGTGACTTGAAATTAACTATAAAATACAAAGGTAAAACATTTCCAAGTTACATAACATCTTAATAACATAGGGAGGGAGGGACAGCTTGAGTGTCACCTAAAAGAGGGAGTTATTCTTGAGTGATCAGTCATATATATATAGCCTCAGGTCCTGAAGGAGGGGAGGAGGTCATGAGGTAAGAAACAGGGGAGGAGTGAGAACACATCTTGAAGGCACAGATCACCAACCCTATTAAAGTGCAATAGTACCCAAACGTTTACCCCTTTGCATCTAGGGTACCTTCTAGGGGTACCTTCCTTAAACAGTCAGGTGTACCCCACAAGAATGGGACGAGACCAACCTTATATGCATGTAGGATGAAGCACCAGGGTGCAAGAAAAGCTAGGTTTGTGGAAGTACTCCCAAATAGACTGGCCGACCCCAAAATACTAAACCTTTACAAAATCTCCATAAAAGTGACAGCAAGAAGTGAAGACCCCCACATACAGTGCCTGCCATGGCATTCACAAAATAGGGACTACAAGAGGACCACCTGACAAAGTGCCTGCCATAGGGTCCACATAACAGTGACAGCAAAAGGAACCCATATACACTGCCTGCTATAGGGTCCCCATAATGGTGACCCCTAACACAGTGGGGCAAATTTACTTACCCGGTCCTGTCGCGATCCCCAATTCGGACGGTCTGACGAAGATGAAGTCCGGCACGATTCACGAAGCTCGTACGCCTGAGTTCCTGCATCCGTTCACCTTCTTCTTCCCGATGCTTGTAAGTGTGTGTCTTGCGACACAATTCGAAATGTTAAATCACGTGCATAGTTCGAATCCGACAGGTTGTCTGACGGCCCGCCCCCTGTTTTGTGTCGCGTGCAAGCCGGCGCGCCAAAATCCTCTGTTAAATGCGTCGCAAAACGGAAATCGTCGGGAAACCAGACGAAAATGCACTCCGCGGACCCTTAGTAAATGAGCCCCAGTACCTCCAATTGGGTACACATAATAGTAACAGGAAGAAGACAACTTAAGAGGATGCCCTACAGTGTCCGTCCCAGGGTCCACATTATAGTGTCAGCAACTTGTCCCCCTAATACCGTGCCTGCCATAGCGTCCACATTATATGACAAAAGAGTCTCCATATACAGTGCCTGTCCTAGGGTCCACTTAATAGGGACAGTAAGAGGACCCCATATACAATGCCCGCTATAGGGTACACTTAATAGGGACAGTAAGAGGACCCCATATACGATGCCCGCTATAGGGTACACATAATAGTGACAGTAAGAGGACCCCATATACGATGCCCGCTATAGGGTACACATAATAGTGACAGTAAGAGGACCCCATATACAATGCCCGCTATAGGGTACACATAATAGTGACCGTAAGAGGACCCCATATACAATGCCCGCTATAGGGTACACATAATAGTGACCGTAAGAGGACCCCATATACAATGCCCGCTATAGGGTACACATAATAGTGACAGTAAGAGGACCCCATATACGATGCCCGCTATAGGGTACACATAATAGTGACAGTAAGAGGACCCCATATACAATGCCCGCTATAGGGTACACATAATAGTGACCGTAAGAGGACCCCATATACAATGCCCGCTATAGGGTACACATAATAGTGACAGTAAGAGGACCCCATATACAATGCCCGCTATAGGGTACACATAATAGTGACCGTAAGAGGACCCCATATACAATGCCCGCTATAGGGTACACATAATAGTGACAGTAAGAGGACCCCATATACAATGCCCGCTATAGGTTACACATAATAGTGACCGTAAGAGGACCCCATATACAATGCCCGCTATAGGGTACACATAATAGTGACAGTAAGAGGACCCCATATACAATGCCCGCTATAGGGTACACATAATAGTGACAGTAAGAGGACCCCATATACAGTGCTTGCCATAGGGTCCTTAAAGTGGATAGAAGGAAGATCCCCAATTACAAGGTTTGCTGCAGAATCCTTATGATAATCAGGAAGACAGAGAAATACAGCGCCTGCCTCGTCATCCTCATCCAGAGGTCCTAGGGCAGCCGCAGGCACTGGGGCATGTGGAAGACCTTCTGGGGTAAGTGTTCTGAGGATCCTATTATAGAGGTCAGCCTCTAACAATAACATTGGATTTCCTAATACTCTGAGGTCGGAGTTTCCTCCTTATACAGTTTAGACCTCTGGGGGTTAATTATGAATAGCTGAATAATGTAATTGGCAAATGTTCAGTGGTTACAGTGCACAGTGAGTGCCCCATGTGATGCCCTCTGGGGCTGGCGGGTGTGTGACCCCATTGTCTTGTCATCAGCCCTTCCTCGTGACTGGCTGGTCCTGGCAGCCCCCTCCCGCTCCCTCTTTTATTCCTTCTCTCCGTTAGTGTCTGTCACAGTCTGTCTGCTGCCGGCTGTGAGCAGATGAAGGTCAGAATCCCAGAATCTGCTACTGGCGAGGACCAGCAGGTAAGGTGACAGCTGGGGGCTCCTGATCCTAGACTTTAAGTGCTATATTCATCGATAATTATTTGGGAAGTGACATTTTGCCTTTGACCTTGATTCTCAGTCATAGCTAGGTTTTCCTAGGATTTGATTCAGTGGCTTGTCGTGGCACCCCTTGGCATCATGCACCCAGAGCTCATGTCCTTCCCCCTGCAACATACTTTGTTTCATACACTTATCTTTGCCTGCACTGATACATTGTAGAAAACTAAGAAGGAAGATTTGTACTAATGCTCCTCACAGGAGACTTTCTAGACTGGATACAATTGTGACAAAACCTGAGATATATATATCTCAGTATATAGAATCGTTTTATGAATATTAGGCAGGGACCTTAAAAATGCCAAAGAATTAAAAAATTTAGAGCAACAGAGGACTCATCAGAATATCAGAAGACCCGGAGAACCTACCTAAGGATTCACTAGAGGATCCTTTAAAGTATCAAATAATCCATCAATAGGACTCACGCCAGAGCGTCCACCAGAGTACCAGAGGGTCTATCAGTACACCAGAGCACCGACCAGAGTACCAGAGGATTTATCAGTGCACCAGAGCACCCACCAGAGTACCAGAGGATCTATCAGTACACCAGAGCATCCACCAGAGTACCAGAGGGTCTATCAGTACACTAGACAACCCACCAGAGTACCAGAGGATCTATCAGTACACCAGAGCACCCACCAGAGTACCAGAGGATCTATCAGTACACCAAAGCACCCACCAGAGTACCAGAGGATCTATCAGTGCACCAGAGCACCCACCAGAGTACCAGAGGATCTATCAGTACACCAGAGCATTCACCAGAGTACCAGAGGATCTATCAGTACACCAGAGCATCCACCAGAGTACCAGAGGATCTATCAGTACACCAGAGCATCCACCATAGTACCCGAGGATCTCTCAGTACTTCAGAGCACCCACCAGAGTACCAGAGGATCTATCAGTACACCAGAGCACCCACCAGAGTACCGGAGAATCTCTCAGTACTTCAGAGCACCCACCAGAGTACCAGAGGATCTATCAGTACACCAGAGCATCCACAAGAGTACCTGAGGATCTCTCAGTAATTCAGAGCACCCACCAGAGTACCAGAGGATCTATCAGTACACCAGAGCATTCACCAGAGTACCAGAGGATCTATCAGTACACCAGAGCATCCACCAGAGTACCAGAGGATCTATCAGTACACCAGAGCATCCACCAAAGTACCCGAGGATCTATCAGTACTTCAGAGCACCCACCAGAATACCAGAGGATCTATCAGTACACCAGAGCACCCACCAGAGTACCAGAGAATCTATCAGTACACCAGAGCACCCACCAGAGTACCAGAGGATCTATCAGCACACCAGAGCATCCACCAGAGTACCAGAGTATCTATCAGTACACCAGAGCATCCACCAGAGTACCAGAGGATCTATCAGCACACCAGAGCATCCACCAGAGTGCCAGAGGATCTATCAGTACATTAGAGCTCCCACCAGATTACCAGAGGATCTATCAGCACACCAGAGCATCCACCAGAGTACCAGAGGATCTATCAGTACACCAGAGCATCCACCAGAGTACCAGAGGATCTATCAGTACACCAGAGCATCCACCAGAGTACCAGAGAATCTATCAGTACACTAGAGCATCCACCAGAGTACCAGAGGATCTATGAGTACCCCAGAGAACCCACCAGAATACCAGAGAATCTATCAGTACACCAGAGCACCCACCAGAGTACCAGAGGATCTATCAGTACACCAGAGCACCCACCAGAGTACCAGAGGATCTATCAGTACACCAGAGCATCCACCAGAGTACCAGAGAATCTATCAGTACACCAGAGCATCCAACAGAGTACCCGAGGATCTATCAGTACCCCAGAGCACCCACCAGAATACCAGAGGATCTATCAGTACACCAAAGCACCCACCAGAGTACCAGAGGATCTATCAGCACACCAGAGCATCCACCAGAGTACCAGAGGATCTATCAGTACACCAGAGCTCCCACCAGAGTATCAGAGGATCTATCAGCACACCAGAGCATCCACCAGAGTACCAGAGGATCTATCAGTACACCAGAGCTCCCACCAGAGTACCAGAGGATCTATTAGCACACCAGAGCATCCACCAGAGTACCAGAGGATCTATCAGTACACCAGAGCATCCACCAGAGTACCAGAGGATCTATAAGTACACCAGAGCACCCACCAGAGTACCAGAGGATCTATCAGTACACCAGAGCATCCACCAGAGTACCAGAGGATCTATCAGTACACCAGAGCATCCACCAGAGTACCAGAGGATCTATCAGTACCCCAGAGCACAAACCAGAGTACCAGAGGATCTCTCAGTACACCAGAGCACCCACCAGAGTACCAGAGGATCTATCAGTACACTAGAGCACCCACCAGAGTACCAGAGGATCTATCAGCACACCAGAGCATCCACCAGAGTACCAGAGGATCTATCAGCACACCAGAGCATCCACCAGAGTACCAGAGGATCTATCAGTACACCAGAACATCCACCAGAGTACCAGAGAATCTATCAGTACACCAGAGCACCCACCAGAGTGCCAGAGGATCTATCAGCACACCAGAGCATCCACCAGAGTACCAGAGGATGTATCAGCACACCAGAGCATCCACCAGAGTGCCAGAGGATCTATCAGTACATTAGAGCTCCCACCAGATTACCAGAGGATCTATCAGCACACCAGAGCATCCACCAGAGTACCAGAGGATCTATCAGTACACCAGAGCATCCACCAGAGTACCAGAGGATCTATCAGTACACCAGAGCATCCACCAGAGTACCAGAGAATCTATCAGTACACTAGAGCATCCACCAGAGTACCAGAGGATCTATGAGTACCCCAGAGCACCCACCAGAATACCAGAGAATCTATCAGTACACCAGAGCACCCACCAGAGTACCAGAGGATCTATCAGTACACCAGAGCACCCACCAGAGTACCAGAGGATCTATCAGTACACCAGAGCATCCACCAGAGTACCAGAGAATCTATCAGTACACCAGAGCATCCAACAGAGTACCCGAGGATCTATCAGTACCCCAGAGCACCCACCAGAATACCAGAGGATCTATCAGTACACCAAAGCACCCACCAGAGTACCAGAGGATCTATCAGCACACCAGAGCATCCACCAGAGTACCAGAGGATCTATCAGTACACCAGAGCTCCCACCAGAGTATCAGAGGATCTATCAGCACACCAGAGCATCCACCAGAGTACCAGAGGATCTATCAGTACACCAGAGCTCCCACCAGAGTACCAGAGGATCTATTAGCACACCAGAGCATCCACCAGAGTACCAGAGGATCTATCAGTACACCAGAGCATCCACCAGAGTACCAGAGGATCTATAAGTACACCAGAGCACCCACCAGAGTACCAGAGGATCTATCAGTACACCAGAGCATCCACCAGAGTACCAGAGGATCTATCAGTACACCAGAGCATCCACCAGAGTACCAGAGGATCTATCAGTACCCCAGAGCACAAACCAGAGTACCAGAGGATCTCTCAGTACACCAGAGCACCCACCAGAGTACCAGAGGATCTATCAGTACACTAGAGCACCCACCAGAGTACCAGAGGATCTATCAGCACACCAGAGCATCCACCAGAGTACCAGAGGATCTATCAGCACACCAGAGCATCCACCAGAGTACCAGAGGATCTATCAGTACACCAGAACATCCACCAGAGTACCAGAGAATCTATCAGTACACCAGAGCACCCACCAGAGTGCCAGAGGATCTATCAGCACACCAGAGCATCCACCAGAGTACCAGAGGATGTATCAGCACACCAGAGCTCCCACCAGAGTACCAGAGGATCGATCAGTACACCAGAGCACCCACCAGAGTACCAGAGGATCTATCAGTACACCAGAGCATCCACCAGAGTACCAGAGGATCTATCAGTACACCAGAGCTCCAACCAGAGTACCAGAGGATCTATCAGTGCACCAGAGCTCCCACCAGAGTACCAGAGGATCTATCAGCACACCAGAGCACCCACCAGAGTACCAGAGGATCTATCAGTACACCAGAGCACCCACCAGAGTACCAGAGGATCTATCAGTACACCAGAGCACCCACCAGAGTACCAGAGGATCTGTCAGTACACCAGAGCATCCACCAGAGTACCAGAGGATCTATCAGCACACCAGAGCTCCCACCAGAGTACCAGAGGATCGATCAGTACACCAGAGCACCCACCAGAGTACCAGAGGATCTATCAGTACACCAGAGCACCCACCAGAGTACCAGAGGATCTATCAGTACACCAGAGCATCCACCAGAGTACCAGAGGATCTATCAGTACACCAGTGCATCCACCAGAGTACCAGAGGATCTCTCAGTACACCAGAGCACCCACAAGAGTACCAGAGAATCTATCAGTACACCAGAGCATCCACCAGAGTACCAGAGGATCTATCAGTACATTAGAGCACCCACCAGAGTACCAGAGGATCTATCAGTACACCAGAGCATCCACCAGAGTACCAGAGGATCTATCAGTACACCAGAGCATCCACCAGAGTACCAGAGGATGTATCAGCACACCAGAGCTCCCACCAGAGTACCAGAGGATCGATCAGTACACCAGAGCACCCACCAGAGTACCAGAGGATCTATCAGTACACCAGAGCATCCACCAGAGTACCAGAGGATCTATCAGTACACCAGAGCTCCAACCAGAGTACCAGAGGATCTATCAGTGCACCAGAGCTCCCACCAGAGTACCAGAGGATCTATCAGCACACCAGAGCACCCACCAGAGTACCAGAGGATCTATCAGTACACCAGAGCACCCACCAGAGTACCAGAGGATCTATCAGTACACCAGAGCACCCACCAGAGTACCAGAGGATCTATCAGTACACCAGAGCATCCACCAGAGTACCAGAGGATCTATCAGCACACCAGAGCTCCCACCAGAGTACCAGAGGATCGATCAGTACACCAGAGCACCCACCAGAGTACCAGAGGATCTATCAGTACACCAGAGCACCCACCAGAGTACCAGAGGATCTATCAGTACACCAGAGCATCCACCAGAGTACCAGAGGATCTATCAGTACACCAGTGCATCCACCAGAGTACCAGAGGATCTCTCAGTACACCAGAGCACCCACAAGAGTACCAGAGAATCTATCAGTACACCAGAGCATCCACCAGAGTACCAGAGGATCTATCAGTACATTAGAGCACCCACCAGAGTACCAGAGGATCTATCAGTACACCAGAGCATCCAGCAGAGTAATAGAAGATCTATCAGTACACCAGAGCATCCACCAGAGTACCAGAGGATCTATCAGTACACCAGAGCATCCACCAGAGTACCAGAGGATCTCTCAGTACTTCAGAGCACCCACCAGAGTACCAGAGGATATATCAGTACACCAGAGCACCCACAAGAGTACCAGAGAATCTATCAGTACACCAGAGCATCCACCAGAGTACCAGAGGATCTATCAGTACATTAGAGCACCCACCAGAGTACCAGAGGATCTATCAGTGCACCAGAGCACCCACCAGAGTACCAGAGGATATATCAGTACACCAGAGCACCCACAAGAGTACCAGAGAATCTATCAGTACACCAGAGCATCCACCAGAGTACCAGAGGATCTATTAGTACATTAGAGCACCCACCAGAGTACCAGAGGATCTCTCAGTACTTCAGAGCACCCACCAGAGTACCAGAGGATATATCAGTACACCAGAGCATCCACCAGAGTACCAGAGGATCTATCAGTACACCAGAGCACCCACCAGAGTACCAGAGGATCTATCAGTACACCAGAACATCCACAAGAGTAACAGAGCATCACCAGAATACAAAAACATCTATGAAAGTATCTGAGGATCCCAGCAGCTCAGGGCTCTGGAGGTCCGTGATGATAAGAAGCCAGGTCATGGTTACATTATACGGATGACACTTTTTCTATGGGCCACCATGTAGGATTGATTCTTCTGCTCTATAATATACTATATACTTTATATAATAAAAGATTGGAGAAGCTGGTGGAGATGCTGGTGACAGAACAAGGCATATAGACATGTGACAGCTCGCCCTGTGGCTGTGTGCTGGAGTATAACAATGCCTGGCAGTCATCCATTGTCGCAGGAAGTAACTAAGATTCCTAACTCCCCGGCATGGGAAGTTATTAACACTGGATACAATCCTTCAGCCCTGTTATCATGGGAATGTAGCAGTGACCTCCCGCTAGTGAATGGAGAATGATGTAGCAGAGGTGTCATTTATCATCATTAGATATATCATTCATTATTCAGAGTGTCCGGAGGAAAGAGCTGCCGGATAACGTGATGCTATATCAATACTATGGGGCAGATTTACTTACCCGGTCCTGTCACGATCCAGCGGCGACGAGGATTCGGGTCTTCCGGCGATTCACTAAGGTTGTGTGTCCGATGTCCACCAAGTGTCTCTGCTGCGCCAAGGTCCGACGGAGTTAACCAACCTATTCCTGGTGCATGTAAGTGTGTGTCAAGTGACACTTTTTTTTTTTTTAAACAGCGCGATTTTTCCAAATCCGTTGGGTATTCCGACGGCCACCCCCTCCTTTTTCGCCGATGCGACACAATCCGTTCGCGCGCGCCAAAAACCCGGGACAATTTGGCGCAAAACGGTATAATTTGGAAAACCCAGCGGAAAAACGCGATTCGGACCCTTAGTAAATGTGCCCATTATGTTGTTGTTTTTATTAGAAATAAGAATATTTCTAAAGAACATTGATTTGAGTAAGAACCGGGGAATGGTGAAAGCCCTAAGCAACGCCTTGCGGTCCTTTCCAATATGGCCTGACACCTCCCCTCATGACGCCTACTGTCTCAGTGACTCCTATATATAATCCTGTACTGTGACATCACTGTGTGTATTATCCCTGTACTGTGACATCACTGTGTGTATTATCTCTGTACTGTGACATCACAGCATGTATAATCCTGTACTGTGACATCACTGTGTGTATTATCCCTGTACTGTGACATCACTGTATTACCCCTGTACTGTGACATCACTGTGTGTATTATCCCTGTACTGTGACATCACTGTGTGTATTATCCCTGTACTGTGACATCACTGTGTATTATCCCTGTACTGTGAAGACACTGTGTGTATTATCTCTGTACTGTGACATCACTGTGTGTATTATCCCTGTACTGTGACATCACTGTGTGTATTATCCCTGCACTGTGACATCACTGTGTGTATTATCTCTGTACTGTGACATTACTGTGTGTATTATCCCCTGTACTGTGACATCACTGTGTGTATTATCCCTGTACTGTGACATCACTGTGTGTATTATCTCTGTACTGTGACATTACTGTGTGTATTATCCCTGTACTGTGACATCACTGTGTATTATCCCTGTACTGTGAAGACACTGTGTGTATTATCTCTGTACTGTGACATCACTGTGTGTATTATCCCTGTACTGTGACATCACTGTGTGTATTATCCCTGCGCTGTGACATCACTGTGTGTATTATCTCTGTACTGTGACATTACTGTGTGTATTATCCCCTGTACTGTGACATCACTGTGTGTATTATCCCTAGACTGTGACATCACTGTGTGTATTATCTCTGTACTGTGACATTACTGTGTGTATTATCCCTGTACTGTGACATCACTGTGTGTATTATTCCTGTACTGTGACATCACTGTGTGTATTATCCCTGTACTGTGACACCACTGTGTCTAATATCCCTGTACAGTGATGTACTGTGACATCACTGTGTGTATTATCCCTGTACTGTGACATCACTGTGTGTATTATCCCTGTACTGTGACATCACTGTGTGTATTATCTCTGTACTGTGACATTACTGTGTGTATTATCCCTGTACTGTGACATCACTGTGTGTATTATCCCTGTACTGCGACATCACTGTGTCTAATATCCCTGTACTGTGACATCACTGTGTGTAGTATCTCTGTACTGTGACATCACTGTGTGTAGTATCTCTGTATTGTGACATCACTGTGTGTATTATCCCTGTACTGTGACATCACTGTGTGTATTATCCCTGTACTGTGACATCACTGTGTATTATCCCTGTACTGTGACATCACTGTGTGTATTATCCCTGTACTGTGACATCACTGTGTGTATTATCCCTGTACTGTGACATCACTGTGTATTATCCCTGTACTGTGACATCACTGTGTGTATTATACCTGTACTGTGACATCACTGTGTGTATTATCCCTGTACTGTGACATCACTGTGTGTATGATCCTGTAATGTGACATCACTGTGTGTATTATCCCTGTACTGTGACATCACTGTGTGTATTATCCCTGTACTGTGACATCACTGTGTGTATTATCCCTGTACTGTGACATCACTGTGTGTATTATCCCTGTACTGTGACATCGCTGTGTGTATGATCCTGTAATGTGACCATTCCCTGCTATGACCATAAGGGGGCGCACACTGTACATTGACATATTTTTGACATCTCTGTTCAGTGAGCGCCCCCTTGTGGTCTCATCAGGCAGATGCCAATCATTAACCCTTTCTCCATTCTAAACAATGTTGTAGGAATATGACATGATAAGAATATTATAAAATGCAGATTATTAACCCTGTAACAAACTCTAAACCCTCAGGGATGTTACACTGTGACCCGGTGACCAGCATTGAGTCCTATTCATTAAGTGTAGCTGAATATTTTCCTCCTGGTGTGTGATTGTAGGTGGGAAGGTGCAGGAGCTGATGGCCATGAAGAGGCACAATTAAAGGGACTTAGATATTTCTTCTTGTTCCATACTTATCCTTTGATCCTTACTTTTCCAGGTTCACAAAACGACAAAGGTTCCTGATGTGACACCGCTACAAGCAGTTCGGGCCTCAATAGGTGTTTTCCATGGACAATAAACTGAAAGACTCTACACATGAAGCAGGGGGTCCCCTGAGAGCCTCCTGTCACCTCCAGAAGGGGGAGCCACTATTAGTATTCTATGATGGACAATACACCAGAATGCTTGGTCTACATGAGCTGCGATCTCTTCACAATGGTAGGTCAACTCCTCATGGTGCAATATGGCGCCTCCACTAGCACTAGGACTTATATGTCCTGGTCTACTGAATAGGTGGACGCACATTTCATCATCATGGTTGGCCCACTACATATGTTGATGGACGGTGTTCCATCTTCCGTCATGATTTGGAAGAACACCCCAATATCAGATGAATAATTCATTTTCTATCTATCTTTGGTGGATTCTCCTTTAACAGTCCTATTTTTGACCTCTTGACACTCCACTAGGTAGGGATGTTCAGCATGTGGTGAGGGGTCGTGGTGGAGGCACCACTTCTGTAACGACCACACTACAATATGTGGAGATAGCGATATCTGGTCTTTATTTTAATGATATATAAAGATAGAACCTATACAAACAAATTCAACCTGTGGTGGCCCTTAAAATCATTAACAAGATATCCAGGTTGGAGTAAGTGTCCTCACATAACCCATATGACCATAAGTCCATTCCTAAATCACAAACGTTAAGGCCCTTAGAAATAAATAAATTGTGGTCAACGAGTCTTGGAAATGATGAACTATCATCATCTATGAATTGCCCGGCAAGTGGAAGACGATGTCACATAGCAAACATCTTGGCCAAGTCATGGCATCATCTTGGGCAAATTCAGTCTGAGAGAGGGACGCAAGATGGCAAAGAAGTCTATAAACCTTAGAGGTTCCTCTGAGGACCACCAGGACATTCTCACATGACTGACATCTAACACTTTAAAATGGTCTCACAAATGACATCTACATGAGTGATTCCAGGAGGATATCAAAAGAAAGGTAGGACTAAAGTCGACCCATAAAGTCTAGGAAACACCATAGTTTCTGAGACAATGGGGGTCATTTACTAAGGGCCCTGAATCGCGTTTTTTCCGACAGGTTATCCGAAAATTTCCGATTTGCGCCAATTTTCCCTGAATTGCCCCGGGATTTTGGCGCACGCGATTGGATCGTGTGCACACGACGGAAATGGGGGGGCGTGGCCGTACGAAAACCCGATGGATTTGGAAAAACCGCCGCATTAAAAAAAAAAAAAGTGTCGCTTGACACGCACTTACCTGCACCCGGCCCGGCTTGGTGAAGTTCAGGCATTCCGATGCTCTTCAGCGCAGCAGCGACACCTGGTGGACGTCTGAGGAACTACCTTAGTGAATCCAGGCAGAACCTGAATCCTCCGCAGCGAACGCGCCGCTGGATCGCGAATGGACCGGGTAAGTAAATCTGCCCCAATGTGCTCAGGACAGTCGAGACAAAGATAGAATTTTTTGGCCACTGTAGCAGTAGATAATTATAGATGGTAGACCACTAAGGAAATGCTTCTACTTCCAGCTATGACAGTCTCCAAGGCATTAAAGAAGACTTATGACCAGGCCATCATTTTCTGTAAGAAGCCGACTCCTCTTTGGAGCCCCATCTCACACTCCTCCAATCCATCTCACTGTTATCTACCCATATACCTTAAGGGTTTCTGATAACTCACCCCTTCAAGGGTCTTCTTTATAGTTTAGTTTTTCACCAGCAGGTAACTGTATGTAGGTAGATGTTTTGTTATTAATCTCCGTTAATAAAGATCTTGTATAAAAATATAAAAAAAAGTTTTAAGGAATGTATATGGGGGAACTTACTTTTTGTATGAGATCAAAAAGTTTCAGAGTGACGTTTCTGACTTCTCTCCATTGTCTATGCTTCACAGAAAAGGACAGAATGCCCATGAAGCGCCCTAAGCATGGCACCAATTTCCATAGCCTGGCAAGGGACGTTGAGCAAGAGGGAACTGGACATTTGGGAGAAGAAAAATGGAGATTACTTGACAATGAAGCCAATAAAAGAGAAGATTTTCTGTTGGGAATGACCTCCGAATTTAGAAGTGCAGTATGGAAAAAGGTGAAAGCTGAACTGCTGGAGGTCAAGAAGAGCGCATTTACGGAAGTATACAGAATGAGGGGCGCCGGGGAGCGGAGGGGTGGCTTGCCAGGAAGTGCCTTCTCACCCGTGCCTAGCAGAATGGGACGGAAAATGGACACCATCTTCAAGTCTGGGAAAGGTCTTCTGGTCAGTGATTCAAGAGATGCAACAGATATTTCGGGTGACCTTGGCTATCATGACCTCTTGATTCAACGTGACTATTTGACTTTCCCTAACTCTATGACCATCCTCCCTCTTACAGACAATTGGCCTAAATGTGAAACGGTGTCCTCACCACAGGTCCTTCCATCAACGTTCACTACCTTAGGGTCTACAGCACAGATCTGGTGTGCCAAGTGCAAGCTCTCTTTCCGCATGACTTCAGACTTAGTCCTTCACATGAGACTAAGACATAAGAAGGATCCAGGAGTCGAAACCCAAAGCAGAAGACCCAGAGAGCTGCAGCTAACGTGTCCGGTTTGCTATGCCTACTTCAGGGAACGCCATCACTTGTCTCGCCACATGACCTCCCACTGCTGATGGCCACCACCATCACGTCTTGCATTCATGATGACTTCTAGACAAATATTAACATTTTTGTCTATTTACTTTTAAGAAATATTAAATTTTTTCTTCGATTACACAAAATTATAATACTAGCCCTGTCAACAGTGTGGAATAATATGGTCCATTGATGAGTCCTGTTGTGTATCTCTCGATCTGCTGAACAGGACTGGGGTGAGGAATGTGCTTGTCCCTCTTCCTCTAAGATACAGGGACACATTTACTTATCCGTCCATGCGCGTTCCCCGATCCGGAGTGTCCGACTGGAATGCACATCTTCCACGATTCACTTAGATCGGGCGCCCGATATCCTGCATGTGTCGCTTCCCCGCTCAGGTCCACCGGAGTTCACCTTCTTCTTCCCAGTGTATGTAACTGCATGCCTTGCGACACAATTTTTACGCTAAATTCCGCTGTTTGTCCGAATCCGTCGGATTGTCTGTCGCATGAAAGTTGGTGCGATTGCGCCAAAATCCGATTGCGTGCAATCCCCTTCTAAATGCCTGTCCCAGCAGCGCTATTCCCCAAAAGTTGGAAAACCCAACGGAAATGCGGCCACGGGACCCTCAGCCCCATAAAATTTGATTTTTGCAAGTTCACTGAACTGATGATCCCTACACCATGTGGTCTAGAAATAATAAAGAAGTTCTACTTGTCTCTCTCTGAGACCCTTGTCTGGAATGGCCTTAATTAATAGCAAGGATGGTAGTGGAGGTTTTCAGGTGACACTCACTACTATCCTTGTAACGTGGTAATCTTATAACAAGGGTCACTATAGTTTATAGGGTCACCCTATAAAAGTGTGTCCTAACAAGGTCAATGTTTATTGTAAGATTTCAGGCAGGAAGGTGGGCCGGTGGGGGACGTTCCTGTCCCAGTTCCTGCCACACTCTGCCACAATTCTCAAATGTGAGAAGTAGCTGGTTGTGCTTATTTCTACGCCAGGTGAGGGGGTGCAGAGGTTGCGGTCGCACCTGGGCCCAAGAGGTTTAGGGGGCCCTTATGGTGTCACTTTCCCATATGAGCAGACTATTACTATAAACCATACATTATAGTCGGGGGCCTGGCACAGACTTTGCACTGGGGCCCATCAGCTTCTAGTTACGCCACTGGGTAGGACCAAAGCCCCGGCGTATGATACTTACCCCCCAATGTGCCTGGCTGAATCAACTAAACAACACAATTCAAGCCAAAAATATATTAAAAAGGAAAAATATTGAAAACACATAAAATAGAAGGAAGATGATCCACCGTGAAAACCAAGGCTGACACAGGGAATAAATGTATCAGTATCTGAACATGGTCTCATAAATAAGTATCATAGTGAATGTTTAGTATACAGTGGGTACAGAAAGTATTCAGCCCCTTAAAGGGGTATTCCTCCCACAAAGACAAAATAACACATTCTCTAATTCTAATTCGCAGCAGTTATCCACAGAATATAATTCCAACCTGTCTCTATCAGCCCTGCTGGGCACAATTTTAGTTGCCCCTAGATCCGACCCTGTAATTGCAGACGTAGGGTCGGGGAAGCCATCTTGGATGAGGCAGTGCTGCTGAGATTACGGTGTCTTGTGCCTGTAGCCACGTCCCCTGCAGTCCTAGCACCGGAGCTCACAGACACCGATTCAATTGCTAAGGAGAGACAAGCTGCAAACTACAAGCTACAAGGAGATAAGTGATCTGGGGGAAGGGGGAGGCAGGCACATGTCTGTGAGATGTAGCAGTGCTGTGTGTGTAATAGGCATCTCATGCATGTCTGATCTGTCTCATCTCTCTCACTATATGTCAGTGAGTTAGTACAATGTCAGAAGTGATGAAAGTGCATATACACCTGTACCCTGATAATGTAACCACATTGTCACCCCACAGAACTAGATGGATAATACAGTAATGTGTCTGCTAGAGAGGCCCCACCCACTCCCTGGGATTTTGCACTGAGCATCATAGACAGTGATAGGAGCTAAAACAGCAATAAAACTGAGTAACATTGTAAAGTAAGGTTAAAATTATCTTTATTGTATTAACATCACTGGGGGATTGACATGTGAGAATTTTCCTTTGTGGAAAAATCCCTTTAAATTTTTCATTCTTTGTTTCATTTATATTGCTCATTAAGCCACTTTTCCCCATCTTGACAGACCCCCCCCCCCCTCAGAAATGTAGATATTTTCTTAATTTACTAAATAAGAAAAACTGAGACCTCACATGGTGATGAGTATTCAACCTCTGGAGAAAAGTATTCAATCCCTAATTATAAGTACCGTATATACTCGAGTATAAGCCGAGACCCCTAATTTTACCATCAAAAACTGGGAAAACCTATTGACTCGAGTATAAGCCGAGGGTGGGAAATGAATTTGTCACAGACCCCCCAGTATGTAGCCAGCCTGCCCCCAGTAGTATACAGCCTGCCCCCAGTAGTATACAGCCTGCCCCCAGTAGTATACAGCCTGCCCCCAGTAGTATACAGCCAGTCCTCAGTAGTATACAGCCAGTTCCCAGTAGTATACAGCCTGCCCCCAGTAGTATACAGCCTGCCCCCAGTAGTATACAGCACTGCCCCCAGTAGTATACAGCACTGCCCAGCATAAAAAAAAATAATAAACTTATATACTGCCCCGACGTGCAGCGCTGCTCCCCCGAAGTACGCGCAGGTCCTCTTCTGGCTTCTGCGCCCGTCTTCTCTTTTCTCTATCATCGTGCTGGGCGCCGCCATTGTTCTCCCCCAGACGGCGCCTAGTATGACGTGCCGCTGCTGACGTCATACTAGGTGCCGCCTGGGAGAAAAACAAGTCGTCGCCCAACACGAAGTTAGAGAAGACAGAAGACTGGCACGGAAGCCAGAAGAGGACCCGCGCGGATATCGGGGGAGCAGCGCTGCACGTCGGGGTCACCGGAGGAGGAGTATATAAGTTTATTATTTTTTAAATATTTTTTAAGTATATAAGTATGTGTATTGACTCGTGTATAAGCCAAGGGGACGTTTTTCAGCACATTTTTTATGCTGAAAAACTCGGCTTATACACGAGTATATATGGTATTCAGCCTCTGGTGATGAATATTTGATGCCTGCTTATAAGGTATTCAGCCCCTGGTGATAAGTAGTCAGCCCCTGGTGATAAGTAGTCAGCCCCTGGTGATAAGTATTCAGCCCCTAGTGATAAGTATTCGGCCCCTGGTGATAAGTATTCAGCCCCCGGTGATAAGTACTCGGGCCCTTGTGATAAGTATTTAGCCCCTGGTGATAAGTATTTGGCCCCTGGTGATAAGTATTCAGCCCCTGGTGATAAGTATTCAGCCCCTAGTGATAAGTATTCGGCCCCTGGTGATAAGTATTCAGCCCCCGGTGATAAGTACTCGGGCCCTTGTGATAAGTATTCAGCCCCTGGTGGTAAGTATTCAGCCCCTGGTGATAAGTATTTGGCCCCTGGTGATAAGTATTCAGCCCCTGGTGATAAGTATTCAGCCCCCAGTGATAAGTACTCGGGCCCTTGTGATAAGTATTCAGCCCCTGGTGATAAGTATTCGGCCCCTGGTGAGACGTATTCAGCCCCTGGTGAGAAGTATTCAGCCGCTGGTGATAAGTATTCAACCCCTGGTGATAAGTATTTATCCCCTGGTGATAAGTATTTAGCCCCTGATGATAAGTATTCATCCCTTGGTGAGAAGTATTCAGCCCCTTTCTCATTGTAGCCTTGGCCAGATATGTGCCTTTCCACAATTCTGCCTCTGTGCTCCTTGGGCAGTTCCTTAGACCTCATGATTCTCATGTACTCTAACATGCACTGTGAGCTGTGAGGTCTTATATAGACAGGTGTGCGCCTTCCCTAATCAAATCCAAGCACTTTAATGAAACACAGCTGGACTCCAACAAAGGAGTAGAACCATCTCAAGGAGTATCAGAAGGAAATGGACAGCATGCAAGTTACATATGAGAGTCACAGCAAAGGGGCTGACTACTTATGACCAGGTGATATTTTAGTTTTTCTGGTTTGATAAATTAGCAAAAAATATCAACATTTCTGCTTTTTCTGTCAAGATGGGAGGAGAGTGCACATTAATGGGCGAAAAAAGAACTTTCGCCAAGCTCACACATGTGATTTTGTAAGTACGTGTACTCTACAGACTGTTCCCTTGATGCCCGGAAAGCTGCCATCTGTGCCATTAATCAGTGGAAGAGATTTTCTGATTAGTTCATTAAAAGGTGATTAGAGCAGTAAATGGTTCTGCAGGTTTTTAATCTCCTTCCCTGACACTAAAGGAATGGGAACTCTGCCATATAAATGGGAAGACCCGAGTGATGGTGGAGAATGCGGTCACAACTTCACAACTTAACACCGACTAAGCTGGTGGTAAGTTCTTAACACAGACACATATTTAGTTCACTGTCTCCTTCACTTACTGTCCAGTTGATAAAGCTCCCACCTTTGGGATCCATGTCCATTGGTTTGGGTTCCCTCAAACCCCATGTCCAGTGTATGGAGATCTGGTCATGTGTCTGCCTCTCTCTAAGTTCACTTCTATAGAAGGTCTGAGATTATCCAAGTTTATTGGATTGTGACTATGATAATTTTATTGACTGTACCTCATCAGTGGTGGTAAGGGACAAACATTGCATTTTAATCTTGGTGTCAAGGCCACAGTCCTTCAACAAAGGGCAAAAATAATGGGCGCCTGTTACTAGCCATAGCCCCCACAAATCCCACAAAATTCCTTATAGCTCACTGTATATGTCTTCCATTCAAGGCTTTATACATAATTTGATGTTAGTAGTCTTCTTAAAAAAATTCTTTAATTCACTCCCTTGATAAAGTCAAGTAGGCGGTGGAGCACCGGCATATAGTTACCCGTGAAACCGGCCAGAGACACGAGGGTGCACACATGTGTGAGTACCCGGCACCAGAAGAGAATGACATCCCGATGTAAGGTCAGGTTGGGAGTGTGAGGGGAGGAGAGGAGACGGGGAAGCTTGACTGTGGGGGTCATTTACTAAGGGCCCGATTCGCGTTTTCCCGGCGTGTTACCAGAATATTTCCGATTTGCGGCGATTTCCCCTGAATTGCCCCGGGATGTTGGCACACGCGATCGGATTGTGGCGCATTGGCGCTGGCATGCACGCGACGGAAATCGGGGGGCGTGGCCGAACGAAAACCCGATGGATTCGGAAAAACCTGATGTATGCCTGTGGACTATAGTAGCCACAACTCCCTGGTTAATACTACAAAAATTGAGAGACAATTTTCGGAAAAACCGCCGCATTTAAAACAAAAAATCTGTCGCGGAGCTTGCACTTACCTTCACTCAGCCCGGCTCGGTGAACTCCGGCGCGTTCCGATGCTTTTCAGCGCAGCAGCGCCACCTGGTGGACGGCGGAGGAACTGCCTTAATGAATCCCATCCGGACCCGAATCCAGCGCAGAGAACGCGCCGCTGGATCACGAATGGACCGGGTAAGTAAATCTGCCCCTGTATGTTAGAGCTGCCCCGCCTCTCTGACTTTATCAAGGGAGGGAATAAAAGTACTTTTTAGAAGACTACTGGCATCAAATTACTATGTAAAGCCCTGGATGGCAGACATATACAGTAAGCTACTACGTGAGGTTTGGGGCTATGGCTGCTGACAGTATTCATACTTACCAGCAGAGATATTGGTAGACTCTCAATCATGGGGTTGAAGACGCAGATACAAGTGAATGGGCTGATTGCTGGTGCCAGGGTGTGTGCCAATGGTGCCAAGTGCCAGCGAAACCATAAATAAAACTGCAAATATTTATTTTGAAACCTTAATTTATTTGAAAAAAAAAAAAAACATGAACACAAAACATAAACTGTCTGAATGTGGTCCACATACACACAAATACACAAGAAAAGCCTAATATCAGCCCAAATGTCAGCGCCTGTAACTGTAAATGGACCTTCATTTCACAACATGGAACAAATACATAAATTCTAGGTGACCCATTTTTCATATTTTTGGTGTAGGTTCTTGGATCTCCAGTCCCTCCTTCTCTGACTACAATTTGTAGTCAGAGACACGCCTCCTGCTTCGGTTTGGACCACAACTATATATTATCGTTACATGCAGTGCATATATAACTATTGGATTTGATTTCTATGTGATGAAACTGGTTTTCTAGTCCTGAACATTCTGCGTTGTATACATTTTTTATTTTCCATGTGTGGCATGTAGGGTAGAGAGAATGTGCAAATTGGGGAACATTTTTATATTCCTTTTTATTTTCTGTTGCCCCCCAAAAATACAGCTCCTCAAAAGAGAATACTTTATCTACTTTCTTGTAGCTGAGAGGCCAGGATCTGCTTTGCTTGCAGCAGAGCAGTTTCAGAGGGGACCTCCAGGTCAGGTAACACCCCTTTTCCTTCCCAAAAATCTTTGGGTTCTCCAATGGCTGACCTTGATGTAGGTATAGTAAGGTAGAGGTGTGTATCATCTACATGGTAGGTCTGTGGGGGGTGACAACCACCGCTTGTTTTATCTCCTATGACATATGCCCTTCCAAGCCTTTTCATTATGTACACAAACTCCTCAGCGGCCCCTTCCGTCACAGAGCTGGTCAAAATGACGAGGGGCTTTGTAGAGCCATATGAGGAACCTGCATATAATGTGGGAAAAAGAAACAGAAATTGCATTAATGAAATATCCAGCAGCCATTAATAGTGTCCAGCAGCAGCATCCCCTCACTAATAGAATGCTAAGCAGCCTTCCCTCAGTAATAAAGTGTCCAATAGCCTCTCCTTATTAATAAATTGTCCAGCAGGGGCATCCCCTCACAAATAAAATGCTCAGCAGCCTACCCTTAGTAATGAAGTGTCCAGCAGACTCCCCTTATTAATAAAGTTTTCATGAGCCTCCCCCTATTTAATAAAATATCCAGCAGACCCCCCATGATTAATACAATGTCCAACAGCCTCCCCTCGTTAATAATGTGTTCAACAGCTCCCTTCATTATTAAAATATCTATCAGTCTTCCTCATAAATAAAATATCCAGCAGCCTCCCCTTATTAATAAAGTGTGCAGCAGCCTTCCCTCATTAATAAAGTGTCCAGCAGCCCTCATCATTACTAAAATAGGCAGCATGCCCCCTAATTAATAAAGTGCCCAGCAGCCTCTCCTTATTAATAAAGTTCCCAGCAGCCTCCCTCAATCATAAAATATCAAGCAGCCTCTCCTCATCAATACAATATCCAGCTGCCTCCCTCATTGATAAAGTGTCTTTTAACCTCCCATTACTTATACAATATACAACCTTCAACAATTTAGATGGGCAGGAATTCAGCCAACTATATAGAATGTAATTACAAAAGACTGTATTCAGGAAAAGATCAGAGTAGACATTTTTAAAAAGGCAAGTATACTGAAACAAGTGTCGGGGTAACTATTGCTGGTGTGCTACTAACATGGGTGTGCATTGAAGTGATTTGATAGGCACTTGTTACTGTGCGTAGGCACTTTATTTGCATTTTGGAATACACACATTATTGCTTGATTAGTGTCTTCATCTTCTCACAATGAATTGCTTCATTTTTACCCCATTCTATGTAACCATGTTCTCTATTACAATATATACATTTTCTAATACAGACAGTCCCCGGGTTACATACAAGATAGGGTCTGTAAGTTTGTTCTTAAGTTGAATTTGTATGTAAATCAGAACTGTATATTTTATCATTGTAATCCCAGCCATAGTTTTTTTGGTCTCTGTGACAATCAGATTTTAAAAATGTTGGGTTGTCATAAGAATCAGGATTAACACTAAAGCTTCATTACAGACGCCTGTGATAACTGTTACAGCTGATTATTGTAGCCTAGGACTAAAGTACAGTAAATTACCAATATCCAGAGGTCCCAACCACTGCGGGCCCCCCTCCATCCCTGGGCCCGGTACTGGTTGCACCCCCTGTGACGGAGATCGTTAAGCTCCTGCTTGGTGGAGGTTGACTAATGTCCCCAGAAAATTTAGTGTTTTACTTGGACATAATGGGCCACATTTGTTAAAGCTTTTGCACCAGTTTTCTGTCTGACTTTGCACTAAAAAGAATGTGCAAATAAAATGTCTGCGCCAGTTTTGTGTCCCGGTTGCACTGTGTCCGACAAGACCGAAAAAATGTGCACCAAAAAGGACGTGCTTGTTTGCTTCATTCTGTCTTTGCCAGTCTGAACACTGGTTTATTCATTTCCTAGCAGCATTGATGGATTTCCACCACACCCATCAGTTTCATGTGAACTCAGCTTTGGTTCACTAACAGTTAATCTGCTGTGATGGAAAAAAATCTCCCCCCACACTCATCGCTACCTTGTCTGATGTCTGAGAACTGATCCAAACATCTTCTGTATCCGGGCCCTGGCAACTTATATAAGGTTTTCCTTTTTGCCTGCTACAGTCTTACACTGAGCTCTAGTGTTCATATTTTCTGTATCTAAGTATGTCTGATCCTGTGCCTGAGCCATTGACTATCCATTTGGCGAGTGATTTTGTACTATATTGTCCTCTGTGTTCTGACCCGTATTTCAAGGCTATGAAGTATGAGGCTTCTATCCATTTTTGTTTTGTGTTGTCTTATCTTTGTGTTGCACTTCATTGAAGGATGGTATTGTCGACCAGTTGTCTCCTACCGCTTATGGTAGACTGGGCAATTAGGCATGGAAGGTGGAAAGGGCGTTTTAGTCTCAGAACCCACTGTCTATTTCTGTTCCTCCTATCCATCCGTACTATTCCCCTACAGAAGCATCACAGAGGCTCAAACTCAAGAGGCTACAAAGTTTCTTTATCATAAGGTTTGTGAATCTGTGATATTGTCTTCCTCTATTGTACAAGCTGTGTGTATGTGCCGTTGTCTATCTGATTATTTACTGTGAGAACTGTGAAGGTTTGTAATAGTTATCTGGCTTTATACTGTTGTTATGCTTTTGTATCTTACCTGCAATCATAGGCAGGGTCATCACATCAGATATGGCATTTGCAGTCCGACTGTAGACTTTATCTAGCAGAACAGGGGTTCCCTCATCGAAAAAATAGGAGCAGAGCGCGGGGATGGAGTTGGTGGGACCACCAATGTTAAATCTGCAAGAAAAAAAAATCTCTTTATGATTTTGTAACACAGTGGCAGTTGCAACATCCCCCACCGGGGCCTAGCCGTTTCTCGGGGCCTGGAGTCAGCCGGGGCCCGCAGTACCTGAGTGGCTGGCGGTTGCGGCCTAGGCACGCTAGTGTCACGGTGCTTGGTATGGGGAACCGGAGGGCTGTCCTACAGCCTGGCAGGTCTCCAGCAGGGTGGTGTTGGCAAGAAATGATGAGGGAGAGGCTGCTATAGCGGATCTCCCTGGGGCAACCCTTTGGTGTCTAGAGTATGAGTCTCTGTGTGGTGGACAGGGTGCCTGTGATGATGGCAGCCGTAGTAGCAGGGACCAGACGGAGGCAGAGGTTGAACAAAAACAACTTACAGTTCTTTATTGGAACCGACAGGAACCGCAGCAACGTGCCTTTAACAGAATGGTGGAGTGCTGAGATGCAGTTGGAGGAAGCCACAGGAGGTAGATCGCCAGCCTGGATGCAGAGGGCAGGCTGGGAGGTACCTGTGTCCTAATAGGAAGCTTCAGCTTGTCCTGGAGTGCTTCAGGTATCACCCTTGAAGGTAGGATGATACCCCTTTCCTCACTAACTCTTATCTATTAGCTCCACTCTTCAGAGGCAGGGGCTAGGCTCTTCCTGCTCTGGTATGGTATGCTGGCTGAATAGAGTCTGGACTGGGATAACCCAGTCTGCTTCTTCTGATCTGAGCTAGGCTAAAACTAAACTCTTCTGGTGTCCTGCAGACCCTCAGGTCTGACTAGAACTGAGCTCTTCTCTCTCCTGAGAGAGACTGCTCTCTAGAACATTCCTGGCCAGGGGTTTTGTAACTCCCCTGGTCAGGTGGTGGCTGCTCCTCCAATTACATCTCAGCTTACATTAGACAGAATGCAATACAAGTGATTGGACGACAGATCTTGAATCATACAAAAGACTTAACTCCTGCCTTGCCAGGCAGGAGCTACCACTGCAATGTCCCCTGTGTGATGTGATGACATGCTGTGGGACGTATTCGCAAGCACTCCTTCGCCATTGCATCGGCGAGGGTGTTGCATACCCCCGGGGCAATTGAAAGAGCCGCCCTCGGCTCGATTACAGACTGATTGGGGCGCAGAGGTAGATAAGGGCACTTCTGGGAAGTGCAGGCTATATGATATGTAGGGACAAACCGCCCATGGTCCTGGAGACAGGCACCTGGGTTGGTGTCAGACTAAGACAAAGACATGTAAATGTGAAGCATGACAGTTGGTCGCTAACGCCATTAAACCAAACTGTACAGTAGGAAAGGTGTGGTGTCATGTCCTGTAATCCACTCCTTGCACCAAGGCCTGTATATTTGTTATGTAAACACTTCTTCCCTGGCGACAAATATGTGTGTATATTCATTACATTGGCATATGTGACACAATAAGACATTGTACAATGTACAAGTACCTGCCGACTAACATTCTTACCCTTGTATGAGCGGCATCCAGGTGCTATCTCTGTAACACCCCCGGTCCCCGAAAGACCCGCAGTTTACGGACTACCCCCACGTGCAAACCTCGGTTTGAGGGATAAGGTAGCGGTCAGGGTTTTACATAGAGACGGTCCGACACAGTCACACTACAATCTGAAAAGCCTATCAAAGGTTAGTGCAAACTACTGGCATAAATTGACAGTGTGCAAAACTCACATTGGCTTAGGAGCCCAATGGGTACACATCTTGAACGTTACAAACGTTACAGAGGTAGGCTACTTTAGGGTAGCAGGATAAAATGTCTCTTTACCTGAAAAGGAAAGGCATAAAAGTGCAAGCAGAATGTCCATACCTAAAAGGAAGGCATTAAGTGCAAGACAATAGCAATAGCAACTTTTCCTTGGAGTATCTGGCAAAAGTCTCACAGAAGGTCTTTAATGGCAAAGTCCATCTTCTGGGCTGGAAAAGTGCAATAAAGATGCAAAGGGTCTCCTCTTTGTGTAGAGGGACAGAGTCCTTTGAAGGAATCTCTGCGGTGGCAGAGGAAGGGGTGCTATCATAGCACATGACAGTAGAAAATCTCTTGACTGAGATAAATAAGGGTGAGGGTCTCAGGACAGTTTCTGGCTCTATAAGGATAGGGGCAGAAATATACAATATGTACACAGTACCTGAAGAAGGCTTTCAGCCCATCAGGGGTTACTCAGTGTTGCTGGGTTCAGCAGAGACAGGATCCAGCTCCAGCAGGGAATCCTGTGCATCCTCAGCGGGAGTAGGTGCCGGCTGGGGACACCCGGTGGCAGTAGCAGGTACTGCAGGTTCAACAGCAGCCTCCGAACCTTCAGGGGGGAGGAGATCTGTCGCCCGGGGTGTCGGCTGTTCCAGCCGGGGGCTCAACAGAGCCAGGGACCACGGAGGGGTCCAGCAATAAACAGATGGGAACCTGCGGCAGCGCCGCAGCTCCTTCCAGCTCCGGTTCTTCTGGGGCCGGGTCGTCACCCCATTGGTAACTGGCAAGTGGAGATGTGGGCCTCGTCGGAACCTCCGGACAAGGTTCACTAGCCGGGATGTCTTCTCCCACGGAAGAGCCGCGGGACCTGGCAATGCTCCCGGCAGGGGAGACGGTGGGGGTGGCGCCCTGGATCATGCCCGGACCATGGATGGCAATGGGACCCGTACTCACGATCACCGTGGATGGAGCATTCACGTGGGTCACCGCCCGGGGACTCGCAGCCGAGGAAGAAGAAGTGTTCGGGGATTCCGGCCACTCGTCGTCCTCATACCACTCATCGCACGATGGGTAGCGGTCTTCGTCGGAGTCTGGGATCCGGATCATGCCAGCCGCCCACGGCCCTCGGGGCCCCTCCTGCAGGGAGAACTCAATACACTCTCCCGGTCTCAAATTGTGAAGTCTTTCCGGAAGGTCAGGCCTCTTGACGGACCGGCGGGGAATAAATACCTCCCGTCCGGTGTAGTCCTGGGTGGCGAAGCCATAGCCACGCTGCCGGTCGAAGTACCGGACCATGCCGGTGGTGCGGTTCTGTTCCACCCAGGCTCCAGCTGCAGACCGGCCGGCCATGTAACACTGGGCCTCCTTCTCTCGGCGTCGCTGTTCTGAAACAGCGTCTCGGAGTCTCTGGCGGACGGCCTCACCTCGGCCTCGAGGCTGCGGAGGTCCCGGTGCTGGGGCTCGTGGCTCCGGTGTAGGCTCGGATCTCCGTGGTTGTCGGGCAGGTGCAGCCGGAGGATCAGGAACCGTCACAGCAGGGCTAGCAGGCCGAACAGCAGGGACAGTAGGCCTCGGAGCAGGTGGCACGGCAGCAGTAGGCCCAGGCGCTGACTCGACAGGAGTCGGGGCCTCCCCACGTGGCGCCTCCACGTGGGCCCGCGATACCGGCATGGAAACCGGGAGAGGTACGAGGAACCGCCCGGGTGGTACTTGGTACTCCGTCACCGTCTGGAAATACCTCCTGGTGATGAAGGCTTGGGTCAGTCCTCGATGCAGCCGGTGCCCAGCGAAGGGCCTCCGGACCGGCTGAGCAGAGACCACAACCATGGTCTCCAGAACCTCGAAGAACTCCGGTTGTTCCACGGGAGGGAATCGCGGAGGACCCCACATGGCGCTGACCTCACTGTTCAAGATCCGCACCAGTTCTGGCGTTTCGTTGAGGCGGGGCAGGAAGTCCGCTTCGTGCCAGAGGGAGGAGTCCAAGTCCTTCCCGCCAAGAGCTGTGGCGGGCTCTAATTTTTCCTGCGCCACAGGAGGCGGGGTTCGCGCCCTTCGCGCGTGGGTGGAGCTTGGTGTGTCATCTGGGTTTTCCGCCAGTGAAGGTTTTGGCGGGCTGGAATTACTTGCTGCGCCACAGTTTCGTGAGGTAAAATGCTTCAGACGCGGCAGCGCCGGATGTAGCAGAGCTGACAAAGTTTTTTGCAGGGGTTAACCTCTTGAGTGCTGGAGCGGTGCTCGACAGCACGTGGCAGCAGTAATACAGTTCAATGCAGAAACACACAATCACTTGGGGCCTAAACCCGAATGGCAGCAGGGTTAGGAAGCACAGTCTTTTTCAATAAAGGATAGTCTTTAATGCCGGAAAAAGGCACAGAAGTATCAATCCTGTTCGTGACGCCACTTGCAACATCCCCCACCGGGGCCTAGCCTTTTCTCGGGGCCTGGAGTCAGCCGGGGCCCGCAGTACCTGAGTGGCTGGCGGTTGCGGCCTAGGCACGTTAGTGTCACGGTGCTTGGTATGGGGAACCGGAGGGCTGTCCTACAGCCTGGCAGGTCTCCAGCAGGGTGGTGTTGGCAAGAAATGATGAGGGAGAGGCTGCTATAGCGGATCTCCCTGGGGCAACCCTTTGGTGTCTAGAGTATGAGTCTCTGTGTGGTGGACAGGGTGCCTGTGATGATGGCAGCCGTAGTAGCAGGGACCAGACGGAGGCAGAGGTTGAACAAAAACAACTTACAGTTCTTTATTGGAACAGACAGGAACCGCAGCAACGTGCCTTTAACAGAATGGTGGAGTGCTGAGATGCAGTTGGAGGAAGCCACAGGAGGTAGATCGCCAGCCTGGATGCAGAGGGCAGGCTGGGAGGTACCTGTGTCCTAATAGGAAGCTTCAGCTTGTCCTGGAGTGCTTCAGGTATCACCCTTGAAGGTAGGATGATACCCCTTTCCTCACTAACTCTTATCTATTAGCTCCACTCTTCAGAGGCAGGGGCTAGGCTCTTCCTGCTCTGGTATGGTATGCTGGCTGAATAGAGTCTGGACTGGGATAACCCAGTCTGCTTCTTCTGATCTGAGCTAGGCTAAAACTAAACTCTTCTGGTATCCTGCAGACCCTCAGGTCTGACTAGAAATGAGCTCTTCTCTCTCCTGAGAGAGACTGCTCTCTAGAACATTCCTGGCCAGGGGTTTTGTAACTCCCCTGGTCAGGTGGTGGCTGCTCCTCCAATTACATCTCAGCTTACATTAGACAGAATGCAATACAAGTGATTGGACGACAGATCTTGAATCATACAAAACACTTAACTCCTGCCTTGCCAGGCAGGAGCTACCACTGCAATGTCCCCTGTGTGATGTGATGACATGCTGTGGGACGTATTCGCAAGCACTCCTTCGCCATTGCATCGGCAAGGGTCTTGCATAGTCATACAGGAGCTGACGAGGGTCAGTGCAGGTAGGTAGCAAACAATTTAATTCGGGTTAAAAGTGGTGCGGAATAGGATGACTCGCTGGCCTGCGGCTTCCTATTATAAATGTTATAGGGAGTTGTTCAGGAGCCAGAAGAGCCGGCTATTCTTAGTGAGTGGAGCCTAATGAGCCAGATCACTAAGAAGAGCCGGACTTCCCATCACTGGTGCATAACTGCTTTCCCCTGCAGGTCCTGTAACCTCCGGAGAATATTACTACCTGGAGACTGCAGGACCTGTGATGATGCCATGATCACATGACCGGCAGGAGGAAGCAGCGCACAGAGCTGCAGAGCTGCTAAAGTAGGGGGAGAACATGGGGGGGGGGGGTAACTGTGTGGGGCCAATGACTGGGGGTAACTGTGTGGGACCCATGACTGGGGGTAACTGTGTGGGACCCATGACTGGGGGTAACTGTGTGGGACCCATGACTCCCCTAGTGTGTGGGGCCCATGACTAGAGGTAACTGTGCGGGGCCCATGACTGGGGGTAACTGTGTGGGGCCTATGACTGGGGAAAACTGAGTGGGGCCCATGACTGGGGGTAACTGTGTGGGGCACATTACCGGGAAGCTATGTGGGGGACATTACTGAGGGTAACTCTTGTATGGGGAACCTGTGTGGGGAACATTACTGGGGGTAAGTGTGTGGGGAACATTACTGGGGGAAACTGCTGTGGGGGCACATTACTAGAGGTAACTGTGTGGGGAACATTACTGGCGGTAACTGTGTGGGGAACATTACGGGGGTAGCTGTGTGGGGCACATGACTGGGGGTAACTGAGTGGGGCACATGACTGGAGGTAACTGAGTGGGGCACATTACTGGGGGGTAACTGTGTGGGGCACATTACTGGGGGGTAACTGTGTAACGAGCACCTGGTGTCTTGTATTTTAGAAATTCAAGATCACAGCCTTACAGTATTTGGGGAGAGTGTTTGGGGTAACACGAGGATAACACTGTCAGGGAACCAAGATGTAGGGACAATGAGGAACATAAGAAATGGTGATGCCTAATGGAGAAGATGGAGGACGCGTCACCTGCAGGCACCGGATGTAACAAGTAGGGATTTCTCCGGTGTTTCTGTAGCTGTATATACATGAAGTTATTATTGGCAGAGCCACATGTGAGGGGGTTATGTACAGGAGCGGCCATTAATGTAAGGGCGTTACACATGCATTGGAGCCCATGCCCGGATCTTTTACCACCCTAGCAACGCCCCTGCCAATCTGCGATTATAATTTATAACACTTTACATTAACAAGGTGATATTCTGATGGGTTTTTTTTCGTGAAGCATTACATACGAGTACAGTATAGAGGTATTATTTACAAGACCAGTGTAATGCTATTATTTATTGAGGTGTGTTATAGAGGTAATATTTATGTGCACATAATATTAGGACTGTTTATGTGGTTATTATGTAGGCCCTATGTATGAGGACGCTATATATTAGTGAAGTGTAGCGGTACTATTAATTTTTATGGTATAGTGCTACTATACATGGTACTATCTGTGCGTGAATATAGAGGTATTATTTATGTGTAATAGCAGTAAAATTTATGAATATATTATAACGGTACTATAGTGTACAGTATAGCGGTACTATTTAGGCGCTTAATATAGCGGTACTATTTCTGAGAACAGTATAGAGGTACTAAAGTATTTATGTGTACAGTATAGCAGTACTATTTATGTGTACAGTATAGAAGTACTATTTGTGAGAACAGTATAGAGGTACTACAGTATTTCTGAGAACAGTATAGAGCTACTACAGTATTTATGTGTACAGTATAGCAGTACTATTTATGTGTACAGTATAGCAGTACTATTTGTGAGAACAGTATAGAGGTACTACAGTATTTCTGAGAACAGTATAGAGCTACTACAGTATTTATGTGTACAGTATAGCAGTACTATTTATGTGTACAGTATAGCAGTACTATTTGTGAGAACAGTATAGAGGTACTACAGTATTTCTGAGAACAGTATAGAGCTACTACAGTATTTATGTGTACAGTATAGAAGTACTATTTATGTGTACAGTATAGCGGTACTTTTTGTGAGAACAGTATAGAGGTACTACAGTATTTATGAGAACAGTATAGAGGTACTACAGTATTTATGTGTACAGTATAGCAGTACTATTTATGTGTACAGTATAGCAGTACTATTTATGTGTACAGTGTAGCGGTACTATTTATGAGAATAGTATAGAGAGGTACTACAGAACTACAGTATTTATGTGTACAGTGTAGCGGTACTATTTATGTATACAGTGTAGCGGTACTATTTATGAGAACAGTATAGAGGTACTGCAGTATTTATGTGTACAGTATAGAGGTACTACAGTATTTATGTGTACAGTATAGCAGTACTATTTATGTGTACAGTGTAGCGGTACTATTTATGAGAATAGTATAGAGAGGTACTACAGTACTACAGTATTTATGTGTACAGTGTAGAGGTACTACAGTATTTATGTGTACAATGTAGCGGTACTATTTATGTGTACAGTATAGAGGTACTGCAGTATTTATGTGTACAGTGTAGAGGTACTACAGTATTTATGTGTACAGTGTAGCGGTACTATTTATGTGTACAGTGTAGCGGTACTATTTATGTGTACAGTGTAGAGGTACGACAGTATTTATGTGTACAGTGTAGCTTTTTGCTATTCTCAAACCAAGGTAGAACATTATTCACCACAAATTCAGGGCAAATCGCACATAGTGACCTACCTCATGTCCACGATTAAGGCCTTTGTACCAACCACTTTCTTCCACACGTGTTCAACTAACAGATCTGATACTTGGCGGAGAAGTTCCCAGTCAGCAAACATATCAAATCTCATGTATCCAATGTTATTCTCAAAGACATCAGTGCGGAAGGAGAACTTGATGAGATCCTCAAACATCTCAGGGGACGGGATCTGAAAGAAGGACAAAGAAGCCTCAGAGGAGTCACTGACCACATCACAGGGATATCAGAAACCACATGCCAGAGGAAAACACCAGCACTCCATTACACCAGCACTCCATCACACCGGCACTCCATCACACCGGCACTCCATCACACCGGCACTCCAGCACACCGGCACTCCAGCACACCGGCACTCCAGCACACCGGCACTCCATCACACCGGCATTCCATCACACCGGCACTCCAGCACACCGGCACTCCAGCACACCAGCACTCCATCACACCGGCACTCCATCACACCGGCACTCCAGCACACCGGCACTCCATCACACCGGCATTCCATCACACCGGCACTCCAGCACACCGGCACTCCAGCACACCAGCACTCCAGCACACCGGCACTCCAGCACACCGGCACTCCAGCACACCGGCACTCCATCACACCGGCATTCCATCACACCGGCACTCCAGCACACCGGCACTCCAGCACACCGGCACTCCAGCACACCGGCACTCCAGCACACCAGCACTCCAGCACACCGGCACTCCAGCACACCGGCACTCCAGCACCCGGCACTCCATCACACCAGCACTCCATCACACCCAGCACTCCAGCATACCGGCACTCCAGCACACCGGCACTCCAGCACACCGGCACTCCATCACACCAGCACTCCATCACACCGGCACTCCAGCACACCAGCACTCCAGCACACCGGCACTCCAGCACACCGGCACTCCATCACACCAGCACTCCATCACACCCGGCACTCCAGCATACCGGCACTCCAGCACACCGGCACTCCATCACACCGGCACTCCATCACACCAGCACTCCAGCACACCGGCACTCCAGCACACCGGCACTCCATCACACCAGCACTCCATCACACCCGGCACTCCAGCACACCGGCACTCCAGCACACCGGCACTCCATCACACCGGCACTCCATCACACCGGCACTCCATTACACCAGCACTCTATCACACCAGCACTCCATTACACCAGCACTCCATTACACCAGCACTCCATCACACCAGCGCTCCATCACACCAGCACTCCATCACACCGGCACTCCATCACACCGGCACTCCAGCACACCGGCACTCCAGCACACCGGCACTCCATCATACCGACACTCCATCACACCGGCACTCCATTACACCGGCACTCTATCACACCAGCACTCTATCACACCAGCACTCCATTACACCAGCACTCCATTACACCAGCACTCCATCACACCAGCGCTCCATCACACCAGCTCTCCATCACACCGGCACTCCATCACACCGGCACTCCAGCACACCGGCACTTCATCACACCGGCACTCCAGCACACCAGCACTCCATCACACCGGCACTCCATAACACCGGCACTCCATCACTCCATCACACCAGCACTCCATCACACCGGCACTCCATCACACCAGCACTCCATCACACCGGCACTCCATCACACTGGCACTCCAGCACACCGGCACTCCATCACACCGGCACTCCATCACACCGGCACTCCAGCACACCGGCACTCCATCACACCGACACTCCAGCACACCAGCACTCCATCACACCAGCACTCCAGCACACCGGCACTCCATCACACCGGCACTCCAGCACACCAGCACTCCATCACACTGGCACTCCATCACACCAGCACTCCATTACACCAGCACTCCATTACACCGGCACTCCAGCACACCAGCACTCCATCACACCGGCACTCCATCACACCGGCACTCCATCACACCGGCACTCCATCACACCAGCACTCCATCACACCGGCACTCCAGCACACCGGCACTCCATCACACCGGCACTCCAGTACACCGGCACTCCAGTACACCAGCACACCATCACTCCATTACACCAGCACTCCATTACACCAGCACTCCAGTACACCAGCGCACCATCACTCCATTACACCAGCACTTAATTGCACCAGCACTCCATTACACCAGCACTCCATCACACCAGCATTTGATTGAAAAAGCACTCCAGTACACCAGCACTCCATTATACCAGCACACAATTACACCAGCACTCCAGTACACCAGCACTCCATTACACCAGCACTCCATTACACCAGCACTCCATCACACCAGCACTCCATTACACCAGCACTCCATTACACCAGCACTCCATTACACCAGCATACAATTAAACCAGCACTCCATTACACCAATACTCCATTACACCAGCACTCCATTACACCAGCACTCGATTGAATAAGCACTCCATTACACCAGCACTCCAGTACACTAGCACTCGAATGCACCAGCACTCCATTACACCAGCACTCCAGTACACCAGCACTCGATTGAATAAGCACTCCATTAAACCAGCACTCCAGTACACCAGCACTCCATTACACCAGCACTCAAATGAAGCAGCACTCCACTACACCAGCACATCATTACACCAGCACTCCAGTACACCAGCAGTCTATTACACCAGCACTCGATTGCACCAGAAATCCATTACACCAGCATTCAGTACACCAGCACTCCATTACACCACCACTCCATTACACCACCACTCGATTGAATAAGCACTCCATTACACCAGCACTCCTGTACACCAGTACTCGAATGCACCAGCACTCCATTACACTAGCACTCCATTACACCAGCACTCAAATGAAGCAGCACTCAAATGAAGCAGCACTCCACTATACCAGCACATCATAACAACAGCACTCCATTGCACCAGCACTCCATTGCACCAGCAATCGATTGCACCAGCACTCCATAACACCAGCACTAGATTGCACCAGCACTCCATTACACCAGCACTCCATTACACCAGCACACGAATGAATCAGCACTCTATCACACCAGCACTCCATTACACCAGACGTCCATTACACCAGCACTCCAGTATACCAGCACTCCATTACACCAGCACTCCATTACACCAGCACTCCATCACACCAGCACTCCATTATACCAGCACTCCATTACACCAGCACTCCATTACACCAGCACTCCGGTACACCAGCACTCCAGTATACCAGCACTCCATCACACCAGCACTCCATTATACCAGCACTCCATCACACCAGCACTCCATTACACCGGCACTCCATTACACCGGCACTCCATTACACCAGCACTCCATTACACCAGCACTCCAGTACACCAGCACTCCATCACACCGGCACTCCATTACACCAGCACTAGAATGCACCAGCACTCCATTACACCAGCACTTGATTGAATAAGCACTCCAGTACACCAGCATGCAATTAAACCAGCACTCCATTACACCAATACTCGATTGAATAAGCACTCCATTACACCAGCACTCCAGTACACTAGCACTCGAATGCACCAGCACTCCATTACACCAGTACTCCAGTACACCAGCATTCGATTGAATAAGCACTCCATTAAACCAGCACTCCAGTACACTAGCACTCGAATGCACCAGCACTCCATTACACCAGTACTCCAGTACACCAGCATTCGATTGAATAAGCACTCCATTAAACCAGCACTCCAGTACACCAGCACTCGAATGCACCAGAACTCCATTACACCAGCACTCAAATGAAGCAGCACTCCACTACACCAGCACATCATTACACCAGCACTCCAGTACACCAGCACTCCAGTACACCAGCACATCATTACACCAGCACTCCAGTACACCAGCACTCCAGTACACCAGCACTCCAGTACACCAGCACTCTATTACACCAGCACTCGATTGCACCAGAAATCCATTACACCAGCATTCAGTACACCAGCACTCCATTACACCACCACTCCATTACACCACCACTCGATTGAATAAGCACTCCTGTACACCAGCACTCGAATGCACCAGCACTCCATTACACTAGCACTCCATTACACCAGCACTCAAATGAAGCAGCACTCAAATGAAGCAGCACTCCACTACACCAGCACATCATAACAACAGCACTCCATTGCACCAGCACTCCATTGCACCAGCAATCGATTGCACCAGCACTCCATAACACCAGCACTAGATTGCACCAGCACTCCATTACACCAGCACTCCATTACACCAGCACACGAATGAATCAGCACTCCATTACAGCAGCACTCTATCACACCAGCACTCCATTACACCAGACCTCCATTACACCAGCACTCCAGTATACCAGCACTCCAGTACACCAGCACTCCAGTACACCAGCACTCCATCACACCAGCACTCCATTATACCAGCACTCCATTACACCGGCACTCCATTTTACCAGCACTCCATTACACCAGCACTCCATCACACCAGCACTCCATTATACCAGCACTCCATTACACCGGCACTCCATTACACCGGCACTCCATTACACCGGCACTCCATTACACCAGCACTCCATTACACCAGCACTCCAGTACACTAGCACTCCATCACACCAGCACTCCATCATACCAGCACTCCATTACACCAGCACTCCATTACACCGGCACTCCATTACACTAGCACTCCATTACACTAGAACTCCAGTACACCAGCACTCAAATGCACCAGCACTCTATTGCACCAGCACTCGATTGCACCAGCACTCCATTGTACCAGCACTCCATAACACCAGCACTCGATTGCACCAGCACTCTATTACACCAGCACTAGAATGCACTAGCACTCCATTACACTAGCACACAAATGAATCAGCACTCCATTACACCAGCACTCCATTACAGCAGCACTATATCACCCCAGAACTCCATTACACCAGCACTCGTTTATCACATGCAGTCACACTCAGGTAGCAGGAGCCTCCATTGGGCTTTAGAGAAGGAACAGGTTGGACTGCAGGAAAATCTAGACATGGAAAGACCTAAGCACTCGATTGATTAAGCACTCCATTACACTAGCACTCCATTACACCAACACTCCATAACACCAGCACTCCAGTATACCAGCACTCCATTACACCAGCACTCCATCACACCGGCACTCCATCACACCGGCACTCCATTACACCAACACTCCATAACACCAGCACTCCAGTATACCAGCACTCCATTACACCAGCACTCGATGGCACCAGCACTCGTTTATCACATGCAGTCACACTCAGGTAGCAGGAGCCTCCATTGGGCTTTAGAGAAGGAACAGCTTGGACTGCAGGAAAATCTAGATATGGAAAGACCTAAAAAAAATCCTAAAATATATTTTTCACCTTTATTTCCTTTAGCATGCTAAGATTAAGGAAAAGCTTCAGCTATTCTTGTACTTCACATTGCATACACATTTTTAACAGACTGAAATAAAGGTGAAAAATATTTTTAGTTTCCACAAGACTTTATTGAATTGTGAAAAATATTTTTAAACCATAGCGCTGGTGTTCCATGTCTACATCACAGACTCCCCAGTAAAGGAACTCCTAATAACAATGAACCGACCCATAACCCGTTAAACTGTAATTTGGATTGATAAAGGTGGTAACACTCATGATGAAGATTACTTTGGCAGAAAACTGTTGCAGGCATAAAGAGTTTAATATTCTCTCCAATAAAACAAATCCCACCAAATTCTTGACAAGGAGCAGAAAAGAGTCATATTTTGCCTGAGATGAGTCAAGTTTAGACACCGCTGGGGGAGAGTCATTTCAGGGGCCGCTACTAGATGTATCTATTGACTTCTGTTGTCGGCCGGCACTAGCCCGGGCAAGCTCATGGCAGTGCGCTGGAGAGGAGGAGGGGTAGGTGCTGCTCACCCCTTCCCTCCCCATAGTGATGCATGGTGCCCAGTCATACGTCCAAGGTACAGTGCCATGTGTATGGTCACCGTACTGTTGCCGGGTGCCATAGCTGGCTATGGGGACGTATATCCAGCTGATATATATCCCCACAATGGCTGTGTGAAGGGGGCCTAAAAGTAAAAACTTTATGTTGCAGATCACATCGGGCTTGTGCTTCTGTGAGCTTCAGAACTGGGGATACAGACAGTAAAATCAAATGGGAAATTAGAAGTTTAGTTCTTACAGATGAGTTTCTTATCTTTAATATAACACCAGTAGCATGTTGCTAGGTGCTACATAACCAAACGTGGGAGAGGAATCTGAAGTGAAGCTCCCATTGCATTCTCTAAATGTGACTCATCTCAGGCAAATATGACTCCTCTCTGCTTGTCACTTGGAGGAGATTATTATAGGTAACAGGTGAGTTTTCTCATAAAAGAGAGAATTCTAGAAAGAATATTTCATGCCTGACCTGAGAGGGCTAGTGATAGATTAAAGTGACAGGTTCTCTTTAAACATGAACCCATTCACTGCCCCAGGATACAGCACTTATGTGCATGGTGTAGCAGCATTATTTCTTCTCTACAGGTCCGGAAACCACAGATTGAAAGCAGGAAGAAGGGATTTACAAGCACCATAGGTAGGAAGTGATTCCAGACACGTAGGGGCTATAATATCCTTACTGCCCAGGACCCATGGCAGGCTTAGACCACCGCTGAATACAGGACATGGCAGGTTTACACAAAGGGGCTCATTTACTAAGGGTCCGTCGGACACATTTGCATTGGGTTTTCTGATGATTTCCGTTTAGCGGCGAATTTCCCCGGGATTTTGGTGCACGCGATCGGATTTTGGCGCATCGGCGCCGGCTTGCACGCGAAAGAAATGAGGGGGGGGGGGGCGCGTTGGACAACCCGACAGATTTGGACAAACCGCTGAATTTTAAAAAAAAGGAATTGTGTTGCAAGACAAGCACTCACAAGCACCGGGAAGAAGAAGATGATTTCCGGCGGACCTCAGCATGGAAGCGGCGGATGCAGGAATTTGGGCGCACGATCTTAGCAAATCCCGGCAGAACCCGAATCCTCGGCGGACAACGCACCACGGGATCGCGACAGTACCAGGTAAGTAAATGTGCCCCATTATCTCACACATTGGGGCACATTTACTTACCCGGTCCTGTCGCAATCCCGCGGTTCCTTGTCAGACGAGGATTCGGGTCTACACCGATTCACACCTTTTTTAAATTCCGTGGTTTGTCCGATCCCGCCCCCCCGATTTCTGTCGCATGCAAGCCGGCACCGATGCGCCAAAATCCGATCGCGTGTGCCAAAATCCTGGGGCAATTCGGCGCAAAATGGAAATCGTAGGGAAACCTGGCGAAAACGTGTCCGACGGACCCTTAGTAAATGAGCCCCAAAGTGTTTTATAACCAGGAGAACCCTGAAAGGTTCTGACCCACACCAATAATCTGGACGAGCTATCTCAGCATCAAGAACAGCCCTAAGAGACAATAACAAAGGTATAGTATCTCACCTGCATGGGTACCACACCTGGGATGCGATCCTTGGAGTTCTCTGGGATGTATATGGCTTTCAGATGGACGTCCCCAGAAAGTGTCTGAAGATCATAGTTCAGTTTCTCAGCTAAGTCTACTTCAGATTTGATCATTTTGTAGTCCGTTTTGTCCACCAGTGAAAGTAGCGTGGAAGCCACCTCTGCCCCGGTGTCTTCGAATGCATAGTTATCTGCCACCAGTTTCCCTACCGTCCGGATGACTGAGGGAATCTTGGAGCGCAGTTTGATAATACGGAAGGTGCTGTTCATGGCGTCATTAGCTTGAACAATTACGTGGGGTTCAACCCCCGATACACTCCACACTTTACCAGTCACTGAACTGATCACCACTTGATTTGGGATAGATACGTAAAGGTGGCTTTCCCCTACTTTGTACATCCCGACAGATAGGGACACCCCACTAGTCGGCTCCCCAATGATGGTTGCTCTGTTCAAATCCTTCATTGATCTTGTAAAGGCTTCAGCAGCTGAACCAGTCATGTGACTTGTGAGGACATAAATGTCCTTAGTAGACCCATATCTTTGACCTGCCACCACTGGCAGTGTCCAGATTTCTGTGCCGGTGGATGTGCTACGGTCATATACCGTGTACAGGTGTTGCAGAGGCTCTGGTTCAAAAAAGTAAGAACAAAAAATGGGGATAGCAGTGGAATAACCACCGGTGTTGAACCTCATGTCAATGATTAGGGAACTTGTGTCCACCAGCTTATTCCAGACAAGGCTAACGAGTTGAGGGCCAATTACCTTAATAATCTCTGCATCAGCCATCATGTCAAAGCGCAGATAACCGATGTTCCCTGGTAACACTTCTATCTTGAATAATGCATCAATGATGTAGCTGAGTTCTTCAGGAGATGGGACCTTTGGTGGTTTTTCTTCTGATACTTCTGGCTCAATATCACTATAAAAGACATGAAGTCTATGATCTCCTGAGATCTCCTGTATGTCAGATGTTAGTTGAGATGCTAAAGACTCTAGATCCACCACGGAGCGGTATCTACCCTCAGAACATTTGTGTTTGAGCACTTGGCTAACCTTAAAAGCCACCTCAGGAATGGCATAATGGACTTCTAAAAGTTGGCCAGTGCCCTCTACCAATGCAAACACTTCTGGGTGAAATGCAATTATTTCCGTGGCTTTGTCTAGGGCTTCTTCTGCCAGCACAATGGCATCGGGAACTACCCCTCCCCCAAGCCAACATTCACCGTTGTTATCTATAAAATTAATGATGGGTACTGTCACAGTTAGCCGGGTATCTCCAAGATTGAATGACCGAGAGTGCATCAGAGATCCGGATGTTATTTCACCAATGATGGTTGCTCTGCTTAAGGACTGCATCAGGTAAGCAAATTCCTCTGCTGCTGTGGCCGTTTTGTAGCTAGTCAACACATAGACTCCTCTCTTGGAACCATAACGTTTTCCTAGAAGTTCAGGGAGGCTGTAAAATTCCTTGGTAGAATTGGCAAGTCGATCATATGTAGTAAAGAGACGGATTTTAGGTTCCGGCTCTTGGAAATAGGACAGAAGTAACGGAACGGCTTCAGAAGGGCCACCAGAGTTGTACCTTAAGTCTATTATTAGATTATCTGTTCCAGTGATTTGGTCCCAAACTTTGGTAACAATGTAAGGTCCTAACTTGGTAAGAACAGAGACATCGGCAAATTCATCAAAGCGGAGATAGCCAATGTTTCCAGGAAGGATGTTAACTTTGAAGACAGTATTAACCAAATTTTGGAGAACATTCTCATCATCTGGTAAATGTTCTGCAGATGGATGGGCTTCAGGGATTTCTGGGGTGTCTGATATACCTCGTAATAGCAGCCGTGGGTCCTCTGTAACTGACTGAAGCTCGTAATTCAACTTAGCAGCCAGATCTTCCTCAGAAATGACGGATGCATAGTCTAGATTTGAAAGGTGCTTAAGTAAGGCCGGAATACGATCTGAGAAAGCATAGAACTTGCCCAAAATCTCACTGAGCTGATGTAAGACATTAGGAATTTTAGAACGTACAGACAGAATGGCAATGGCTTTGTCCAGAGCATCATCTGCATTGACAACTACACAAGGGAAGACACCGGCCACTTCCCAACTCTGCCCAGTCAGAGGACTGATAGATCTGGATACTGGAACCGTGATATAGTAATCGGACTGGCCAATCCTTATCTTCTGGATGTCTAACGAGCCTCCGGCAGTTTTCTCCCCCACAACTATGGCCCTGTTCATATGTTTGAGGATGTATGCAACATCTTCTGCAATGCCTTTGGTGAACCTGCTTGTGAGCACTATCACATCTTTATCCTTGCTGTATCTCTCACCCATGAGCGCAGCTAGAGTTTGCAGTTCTGTGGTGGTATTGGTGGGACGGTTGTAAATGGTATCGATGTGGAGCACAGGTTCAGCTTCATATAAGTAGGAAACAACAAAGGGAATGCCAGAAACCTTACCCTCCGTGCTGTATCGGAAATCCAGGATCAGTGCAGAACTCGGCATCAGCTTGGCCCATATGTTTTTGACGAGAAATGGGCCAATTCTTTGTACCACATCTTGGCCTATTATGCAGTCCACGCGGAGATAGCCAATGTTTCCTGGGAGAACTTCATACTTAATGGACTGTTCGACCAGAAACTGTAGCTGCTCTGGAGTTGGTATCATCTCTTCCTCGGGCTTGACCACGGTGTCGGCTGGCTCATATGAGACTATGAGTCGGGGGTCATTCAGTGAACCCTGTACCCCAGCGGTAAAGACATTGGCCAGAGTATATGGATCTGACACATGAAGAATCTCCCCACTTTTTATAGCTTGCTCAATGGTCTCTTGCATTCCTACCAGGTTCTCTGGAAAGCAATAATTATCCAGCAGGACTCTGGCCATATCCATCACGAGAGAGGGCTGAAACACAGGGTTACTGCAGGCATTATAGAATAATAGCAGAAATATCAGTCTCTGATAACAAGGAGACATTTTGGCCAGAGTTTCCGTCCTAATGTCCCCACCACCGTGGTCCGTCTCTGCTTCTAGAGAATGAAGAATTAGACCAGGGCAAGGAACAGCAAATTCTCTTTTATCTCTGCTAAACCTTTAATCATATTAATGAAAGGATAAGCATCAGCACAAGGGTATTTCTGGGAAAACGGAGTGTCCCGCCTTGAATCTGAGCATCTGTTCCGGTAACGTGGTGAAAAATTAGCTACGGCTTGTCGTTCAGCATTTTATTGTAGAATAGTCAACCCAAAACTGAATCCTGTGATTATAATGTTAAACAAGTAGATGGATGTAACATGTGAGGCCAAAGACCTCATGTCAGCTCAGCGTGTATCTCCCATCCTCCACAAGTAGCCTCCATCCGTGTAGGAGAACTGGATGTTCCATGATGGCTCCATGTAGAGGTTACGGATAACAATGACATCACGTTAAGTCATCTGTGGAGAAAACTCGCATTTATGAGCTCCATATGCAACAGGGATTGGAGGGGTTCACTCAGGATAGACGTTGGTGACCTATCTCTAGGATTTACAACCAATTCTTGAGGGTGCACCAGAGCTACCATGGTGGGATCCAACTGCTGGCTAAAAGTAGAGCAGCACTATAAATGCTACATGTCATGTTTTATTATAAGATAATAAATGTAAGAATGGCGCAAAAGGTGGCAAGTGTTTACTAGCCCAAAGTGAAGTCTTACTAGCACCTCTGCCAATCAAATACGGAGGCCAGTCCAACTTCCACCAAGTGTAAACGGGATGGGCATCCTTACTCTAGGTCAGTGGTGGTGAACCTATGGCACGGGTGCCATCACCCCAGGGCAGGGTTCACCAGACAGGACTCAAGACTTCTTGCAGTCCCAGGCAGCACAGGACTCTGCTAGGAAGCTACAATGATAATCCAAACTTCTTCTCCTTCTTTCTACTGTATTGGTGTCCTCAGGTGCCTATACAATTTAATCCTGTGAAAGAGCAGGGAGTAATAAGTTACTGCTTAAATTCTCGCATTGGCACCTTGCAAAAAAATATGTGGGTTTTGGTTGTAGTTTGGGCACTCGGTGTGTAAAAGGTTTGCCTTCACTGCTCTAGGTCAACATATGGATTTCTACGTATATTACATATGTGTTCAATAATACAGATATCGATACTTTTCTAATTCTTGCTTCTTACAATATTTCCAGGAGAGAAGATGTTACACCACAAGTCCCACTGAAGGTTCTTACAAGTGGGACATAAACATTGAAAGACGTAACGGTAATTAGGATTTGGCGTCTTTATCCTGGTGCTATATGGGGACACATCTGACACCATGTTTCATGACCAATAGCATTCGGAAGAGGGTTAACGAAGAGCATGAACTTTTCAACCTGTCGAATGACATAAAGCCGATAAGTAGCGTCCTGTAATCCTGAGTCCAGACTTATGGAGAGCTGACGGGTTTTGTCTATGGAAAATAAGGTAAACAGGAGGGTCAGGAAAAATTCTACGCACAAAATGTAACGGGGGAATAAAATACAACAGCAAAACACTGGACACGACATTCAGAACCAGAGCAGGGACATTCAGATCCAAATCTGAAACTGAGAATGTTTCACGGCCACCAAAAAAGCAATGAGAGGGGAGAAGGAGGTTAAATCTTCGGAGGGTGAGGTCAGCGACATGTGGACAATGCTGCCGGTCTAATGCTGTGAAGTGGCAATAGATTGGGGCTCATTTACTAAGGGTTGTGCGCTGCACTTTTGTCGGACTTTGCACTTTTTTCAGAGATTTCACGGCTTGGAAAGGTAATTAACACGTGTCTGCGCTGGGATTGTGTCGCACCGATCGGATTGTGGCGCGGCCATGCGACAGAAATTGGGGGGACGGGCCATCAGACAATCCGTCTGATTCGGAGTGAACGCGGGATTTAACTTTAAAATTGTGTGGCAAGACAACGCACTTACATGAACCGGGAAGAAGAAGGTGAACTCCGGGGACCTGAGCGGGGAAGCGACACATGCAGGATATCGGGCGCAGGATATTAGTGACTCCCCGCACAGCGCATTATACACGGACAATGCACTTACATGAACCGGGAAGAAGAAGGTGAACTCCAGGGACCTGAGCGGGGAAGTGATACATGCAGGATATCGGGCGCAGGATCTTAGTGACTCCCGCACAGCACATTATACACGGACAATGCACTTACATGCACCAGGAAGAAGAAGGTGAACTCCAGGGACCTGAGCGGGGAAGTGACACATGCAGGATATCGGGTGCACGATCTAAGTGACTCCCCGCACAGCGCATTATACACAGACAATGCACTTACATGCACTAGGAAGAAGAAGGTGAACCCCAGGGACCTGAGCGGGGAAGCGACACATGCAGGATATCGGGTGCACGATCTAAGTGACTCCCCACACAGCGCATTATACACCGACAATGCACTTACATGAACCGGGAAGAAGAAGGTGAACTCCAGGGACCTGAGCGGGGAAGTGATACATGCAGGATATCGGGCGCAGGATCTTAGTGACTCCCGCACAGCACATTATACACGGACAATGCACTTACATGCACCAGGAAGAAGAAGGTGAACTCCAGGGACCTGAGCAGGGAAGCGACACATGCAGGATATCGGGTGCACGATCTAAGTGACTCCCCACACAGCGCATTATACACCGACAATGCACTTACATGCACCAGGAAGAAGAAGGTGAACTCCAGGGACCTGAGCGGGGAAGTGACACATGCAGGATATCGGGTGCACGATCTAAGTGACTCCCCACACAGCGCATTATACACAGACAATGCACTTACATGCACTAGGAAGAAGAAGGTGAACCCCAGGGACCTGAGCGGGGAAGCGACACATGCAGGATATCGGGTGCACGATCTAAGTGACTCCCCACACAGCGCATTATACGCCGACAATGCACTTACATGAACCGGGAAGAAGAAGGTGAACGCCAGGGACCTGAGCGGGGAAGCGACACATGCAGGATATCGGGCGCACGATATTAGTGACTCCCCGCACAGCGCATTATACACGGACAATGCACTTACATGAACCGGGAAGAAGAAGGGGAACTCCAGGGACGTGAGCGGGGAAGTGACACATGCAGGATATCGGGCGCAGGATCTTAGTGACTCCCGCACAGCACATTATACACGGACAATGCACTTACATGCACCAGGAAGAAGAAGGTGAACTCCGGGGACCTGAGCGGGGAAGTGACACATGCAGGATATCGGGTGCAGGATCTTAGTGACTCCCCGCACAGCGCATTATACACGGACAATGCACTTACATGCACCAGGAAGAAGAAGGTGAACTCCGGGGACCTGAGCGGGGAAGGGACACATGCAGCATATCAGGCGCACAATCTAAGTGACTCCCCGCACAGCGCATTATACACAGACAATGCACTTACATGCACCAGGAAGAAGAAGGTGAACTCCAGGGACCTGAGCGGGGAAGTGACACATGCAGGATATCGGGGCACGATCTTACTGACTCCCCGCACAGCGCATTATACACAGACAATGCACTTACATGCACTAGGAAGAAGAAGGTGAACTCCAGGGACCTGAGCAGGGAAGCGACACATGCAGGATATTGGGTGCACGATCTAAGTGACTCCCCACACAGCGCATTATACACGGACAATGCACTTACATGCACCAGGAAGAAGAAGGTGAACTCCAGGGACCTGAGCAGGGAAGTGACACATGCAGGATATCGGGTGCACGATCTAAGTGACTCCCCGCACAGCGCATTATACACAGACAATGCACTTACATGCACCAGGAAGAAGACGGTGAACTCCGGGGACCTGAGCGGGGAAGCGACACATGCAGGATATCGGACGCAGGATCTTAGTGACTCCCCGCACAGCGCATTATACACAGACAATGCACTTACATGGACTAGGAAGAAGAAGGTGAACCCCAGGGACCTGAGCGGGGAAGCGACACATGCAGGATATCGGGTGCACGATCTTAGTGACTCCCCGCACAGCGCATTATACACGGACAATGCACTTACATGCACCAGGAAGAAGAAGGTGAACTCCAGGGACCTGAGCGGGGAAGCGACACATACAGGATATCGGGCGCACGATCTTAGTGACTCCCCGCACAGCACATTATACACGGACAATACACTTACATACACCAGGAAGAAGAAGGTGAACTCCGGGGACCTGAGCGGGAAAGCGACACATGCAGGATATCGGGTGCACGATCGGGGTCCTTAATATAAATAAAATGTATGTATGTATGTGTGTATTATATGTATGTATGTGTATGTATTTGTGTATGTGGGTGTATGTATGTGTGTGTATATGTGTGTATGTGTGTGTGTGTATGTATGTATGTATATATGGATGTATGTATGTGTATGTTTGTATGTATGTGATTGTATATGTATGTATGTGTATGTATTTGTGTATGTGGGTGTATGTATGTGTGTGTGTATGTGTGTGTATGTATGTATGTATACATGGATAAATGTATGTGTATGTTTGTATGTATGTATGTGATTGTATATGTATGTATGTGTGTATATGTATGTATGTGTGTGTGTATATGTATGTGTGTGTGTATATGTATGTATGTGTGTGTGTGTATTTTGCACAGTCGCTCTCTGACTCAGGGTACGTCATAGACTCGGTGCTGAGACAAAATTTTCACCCCGCGCTTTCCAAAATTCACCTATTACCCACCATTGTTTGCTGCTGTGGCTGTTGGAAATGTAAGTGTATGTATGTATGTATGTATGTATGTGTGTATGTATGTATGTATGTGTGTGTATGTATGTGTATGTATGTGTGTGTATATGTATGTATGTATGTATGTATGTATGTGTATATGTATGTATGTTTGTATGTGTGTGTATGTATGTATGTATGTATTTGTGTGTATATGTATGTATGTATGTATGTATGTGTGTGTATGTATGTGTGTGTATGTATGTATGTATGTGTGTGTATATGTATGTATGTATGTATGTGTGTATATGTATGTATGTATGTATGTATGTGTGTGTATGTATGTGTGTGTATATGTATGTATGTATGTGTAGGTATGTTTGTGTGTATGTATGTGTGTTTATGTGGGTGTATGTGTGTGTATATGTATGTATGTATGTATGTATGTATGTATGTGTGTATATGTATGTATATGTATGTAAATGTGTGTATATGTATGTGTGTGTTTGTATATGTATGTATGTGTATGTATGTATGTCCGCTAAAGGAATCTGCACCCTCGCGTTTACAATCCCCATATTTTGCACAGCCGCTCTCTGACTCAGGGAACGTCATAGTCGGGGCAATTCAGGGAAAATCGGCGCAAATCAGAAATTTTCGGATAACCCGTCAGAAAAACGCGATTCGGGCCCTTAGTAAATGACCCCCAATATGACCCATCTAGTTCTGTGGGATGACAATGTGGTTACATTATCAGGGTACAGGTGTATATGCACTTACATCTGGTACCCAACTTTACATTCAATCCTGCCTTTCAAAAGGTCACCATGGTATCCCACTAGACATGCACTCTCCGCTCTCCAGTGGGTACCATTTTATCCCACTAGACATGCACTCTCAGCTCTGTAACAGTCACCATGTTATCCCACTAGACATGCACTCTCAGCTCTCTGACCTTCAATGTATTATCCCACTAGACATGCACTCTCAGCTCTCTGACCTTCAATGTATTATCCCACTAGACATGCACTCTCAGCTCTCTAACAGTCACCATGTTATCCCACTGGACATGCACTCTCAGCTGTCTAATCACCACCATGTTATCCCACCAGACATGCACTCTCAGCCGTCTAGCAGTCATCTTGTTATCCCACTAGACGTGCACTCTCAGCTCTCTAGCAGTCATCTTGTTATCCCACTAGACATGCACTCTCAGCCGTCTAGCAGTCATCTTGTTATCCCACTAGACATGCACTCTCAGCTGTCTAGCAGTCATCTTGTTATCCCACTGGACATGCACTCTCAGCCGTCTAGCAGTCACCTTGTTATCCCACTAGACATGTGCTCTCAGCTGTCTAGCAGTCCCCTTGTTATCCCACTGGACATGCACTCTCAGCCGTCTAGCAGTCACCTTGTTATCTCACTGGACATGCACTCTCAGCCGTCTAGCAATCACCTTGTTATCCCACTAGACATGCACTCTCAGCTGTTTAGCAGTCACCATGTTATCCCACTAGACATGCACTCTCAGCTCTCTAGCAGTCATCTTGTTATCCTGCCTTGTTGCCTTGGATCGTCGCTCTCTGTGACATCATCGGGGAGCGGTCATCCGATGCTATGACAATACTTGTATGTCATACAAAGACCTGAGGCTTTCTTGTTTTAACACATTTATTACAAGGTGCGATTTGCACATTGGGGCAGATTTACTTACCCGGTCCAGTCGCGATCCAGCGGCGCGTTCTCAGAGGAGGATTTGGGTTCTGCCGGGATTCACTAAGGTCGTCCGCCCGATGTCCACCAGGTGTCGCTGCTGCGCTGAATTCCGTCGTAGTTCCCTGAAGTTTACGTTCCTATTCCTGGTGCATGTAAGTGCGTGTCAAGCGACACATTTTTTTTTTAAATTCCGCGGTTTGGCCGAATCCATCGAGTTTTCCGACGGCCACGCCCCCCTGATTTCTGTTGCGTGAAAGCCGTGCGTGATGTGCCACAATCCGATCGCGTGCACCAAAAATCCGGGGCAATTCAGGAAAAAACGTGCAAATCGGAAAAATACGTGAAACCCGATAAAAATGCGCGAATCGGACCCTTAGTAAATGACCCCCATTGTAATAGATGCTGTGGAAAATTCCCATATATTGACTTACTGTAGTATGGCAGTATATGGTAGGATAAGACGACCTAAAAGTAAATAATAGTAAAGAAAAATTTTTTTTAAAAAATATACAAATTCTAATCGCCCCCTTTCATTAGAAATGATATAAATATAAATAAACAGTAAAAATCATAAATATGTTATATATCACCGTCTCCAAGATGTGTCAAAATATTATAACTGTTATTCCCGGCTTTTAATCCGGAAAATAGCGCCCAAAATTCGACCACTTTTTTGCCATTTTGCAAAATAAAAAGTATGCAATAAAAAGTGATCAAAAGGTCACACAGTCCTCAGAATGGCAGCATTGAAAACGGCATCCAAAGTCGCAGAAAATGACTCCCCCCACAGCTCCGTACACCAAAGTATTAAAAAGTTAGTGCCAGAAGATGGCAAAATAAAAAAAAAAAGTACAGGAGGTTTTACATTTTGTAAATGTATAAAAACATTATAAAACCAATATAGATTTGGTTTCCCCGTGATCGCACCGACCCAAAGAATAAAGTAGACCTGTCATTTGGGGCGCTAAGTGAAAGCTGTAAAATCCAAACCCACAAGAAAATGGCGCTAATGCATTTTTCTTCACCAATTTCACTGCATTTTCCCGCTTCCTAGGACACGTCATGGAAAATTAAATACCGTCACTAATGAAAAAAGGGCCTGGTCGTTAAGGGGTTAAAGTAAAAAGCTTTAATACAAAAAGGAGTTCAGTGCTTATAAAAGGAAGTAAAAAAGATACAAAATATGACACACAGCTCAGCAAAAGGGAGAAAATGAACCGAAAATGACAAGTTCCCCTAAATCCTGGTTCCCTTGGAGGTAGGAGAAAGAAGGACACAGGAGTCCTGGCTGCCGCCACCTTGGGAGAATTGGGGCTCATTTACTAAGGGTCCGAACGTCGCATTTTCGTTGGGTTTCGCGATTTTTTTCCATTTTGCCCTGAATTGCCCCGGGTTTTTGGCGCCCACGATCGGATTGTGGCGCATCGGCGCCGGCTTGCTTGCGACACTAATCAGGGGGCGTGGACGTCGGACAACCCGACTGATTCGGACAAACGAAACGAAATTGTGTCGTAAGATCAGCAGTCACATGCATCGGGAAGAAGAAGGTGAACTCCGGTGGACCTGAGCGGGGTAAGCGACGCATGCAGGAAATTGGACGCACGATCTTAGTGAATCGCGGCAGCTCCAAATCCTCGTCGGACAACGCACCGCGGGATCGCGACAGGACCAGGTAAGTAAATCTGTCCCCTTCTGTTTGTTTCAGGTTTCATAATCCTCCATTAACTAATTAGTCAAAAGTCTTCTTCATGATTGCACAAAGTGTTTAATAAAGTGAGAATCCAGGAATATTTAAAAAGTTCTTTTCAGGAAGTGGGAGGAGTCAGCCATTAACCCCTTTTTCTAGTCCTCCCTAAAGGCAGATTCATCTACCAAAGTGGCAGATTGAAATATATTGACATTAGGCACCACATTGGACAGTCTATGGGGTTGTGAATCCCTTCCCTCGCGGTGTCAGGATACTACATATCGGAGGTGTACCAAGATGGCGCTGTGGTGTTGTGATGTTATACACTGTGCCGCCAGCGGCAGGATGCCACCATCTTTGTGTACCTCCGATCGTCTATGGCAGAGCAGGGAACTAATTGATACCTCGCTCTGCCATAGACTGAAGTCGGGGCACATCTGCTGGATATGGCCCGGGGAGCCCGGACCCAAATACACTGTGGGCGATTTGAGCGGTCATGCAACACATGGTTGGGGCCCCTTTAAGGGCAAAGTGGTGGGGGATCTGGGACACGTGCTCCATGCACCCCCCTATAATCCGGCCCTGGTTGTGAAGAGTTCCCAAAAATTATAAGAAGTAACATGGGGCAGCACATGGAACAGGGGCTCCATACGTCACCATACTGGAGCCCAACACTGCAGCCAGTTTGTTATTGAGTTGGGATGTGATATACATGCAGCAAACAAGAAAAGGAGCAAGGCTCTTAAAAATATCTTCTTTATTACATAATCATGGATATTTTACAACATTTTGTAAAAATTCACCATTTGACACAAGAGAGGCCTGAGGACTGCAGCATGTATCAGACACTTCTGGTGAAATAACCATACACATTGGGGGTCATCTACTAAGGGCCCGATTCGCGTTTTCCCGTCGTGTTACCCGAATATTTCCGATTTGCGGCGATTTCCCCTGAATTGCCCCGGGATTTTGGCGCACACGATCGGATTGTGGCGCATTGACGCTGGCATGCACGCGATGGAAAACGGGGGCCGTGGCCGAACGAAAACCCGACGGATTCGGAAAAACCACCGCATTTAAAAAACAAGTGTCGCGGAGCTTGCACTTACCTTCACTTGGAATAGGCCGGTAAACTTGAGTGCGTTCCGATGCTCTTCAGCGCAGCAGCGCCACCTGGTGGACGTCGGATGAACTGCCTTAATGAATCCCGGCCGGACCCGAATCCACCGCAGAGATCGCGAATGGACCGGGTAAGTAAATCTGCCCCATTCTCCACATTTCTCAATGTAGTCAATATATAACGTAAGGCATCGCACGGAAAACAAATCTGACTATAGATTGGGGTTACCAGTCAATATATCATCCCTGGTGCCGCCATTGTCACGGATCGGCTCCATCCTCTGCCCTGCACCAGGACAATGGGGCAACATGGTGACTATCCATGCCCAATCTATTGGGAATTATTATATCCAGGTTGGGGGTTCCTATAAGATGGGACCCATGTCCAGCTGACCTGCTGTATTTTGCTTTAAAAAATGTTTTAATTTTGGAATTTATAAAATCCCATTTCTAGACATAATTGGGGAGATTTATCTGAAGTGTCTGAGAGCCGAACTGCTCTAGCCGCCCATGCAACCAATCAGAGCTCAAGTTTCATTTTCCCACAGCTGTTTATAAAATGACAGCTGATCTCTGATTGGTTTCCATTGGCCACCAGAACAGTTTTACATCAGACGCTTCCGATAAATCTCCCCCAGTGCGTTTTTATACTGTATGTAAATGGCTGAGACTCCCAGAGCTGAGGGGTAACATGATATATGTCATACACTGACCTTTGCCTCTCTCCTTCATCGCTTTTTAACCCCTTTGCCGATGGAATTCACATAAAACACAGGCAGATAGAACTTGGCGCTTCCTGAGAGAATAAGAATAGTCTGTGGTTTGGTCCTGACTTTCTTTTGTGGTCTGTGATCCAAAACGTCATATATCCCAGCAAACCTATTTTTCTACAGTTTCTCACTTATATCCCAGCCTCAATACGTGAAATTGCACTTAGGACCCTAAAAGAACCTTAGAAAGTAAGTAATATGCCAGAGGCGGAATATCAGAAGGGGGCATTGACTAAGTGCAGGTATGTGACGTGTACGTCTCCTCTCCTGTCAAAGAGACTTGTACATGGAAGCTCAATGTTGGATATTACTTGAAGTATAGAACATACAGAATATCATACAATCAAGTATCAACTAAACTGATACATGGAAGACCGGTACCCAACGAGGCAAGGCCTCAGAAGAGCCAAGAGAAGAAGACTTGGACTGGCCCTCAGGGGATCAGGTGAATCCTCTGGTGGCCCTCAGCTCAAACATTCATTATAATTTATACAAATATTCAGCATACAGCATAAATTCATATAATAATACAACGCATAGAACTAAAAGGACCTAGGGCGAGTGCCAGTCAGCAGCTTACTGACAGGGCTCCCAAGACACTAAAAATTGGGGGCGAGAGATAGAAAGCAAAATTCTGTCCACTGAGAGTGAATTTTACAGGAGTCCTTGGACAACCCAAATCCCCACTGCGGAGAAGGAATATGTAATGGAGAGGTAAAGTATACGTCCACTTGTTTTTCAGGCGGGCACTATCGTTAAAGCCCAGTCAACAGCATGGTGCTATTCCTTTGGCAGCCTGACGTTTCATACCGACCATACTAAAAGGTGTTTATGTCCCCTTCCACGATAAGCAGAGTCGTGGTGTTGTGTCTCCATCTGGTGGTGCAGCATTTAGGTGGATGGGACTGAGCTGTTATATCCCAAGCACAAGCTATGGAGAACTGTGACACCTTCTGGGAAATGGAAAGCAAATTCTATGCCTGGATAACCTCTCTAATAGGGTTTTTCTGTGAAATGATCTCATTACGATTGGCTGCTAGTGAGTAAAAAATTATTTATACCATAGCAGAATTCTCATTGTATCAGAATCTATAATATACATGTAGTTGTGCACCACATGTTATCCCCGAGGGCCTTGGTTTCCTAAAGCGATCCATCTTCTTGGAGATAGAAGTGTCATGGATGGGCCTCTGATAACATGGATGCGCAGTGAAGGCTCCTGGGTCCATTCCTTGGGTTGTGACCCTCATTACCGAGCATATGCTGATGACTACCACATTTATAATGACCTGGTGCCACTATGTGGGGAAACCTCTGTCCCCCGTGACTCCATCATTCTGTTACTCAGTAGGGTTCCAGTTGGTCACTTTCTATAGTAGCCATCTCCTTAATTTGTTGAACTGTAGCCAACCAGGAATACAAGTACATAAATAAGTTAGCAAATTTAAGTTTTAACATGACTCCAACACAGACATAGCTAGTCAGATCCGAAATATTGTCCCTTGTAACGGTGGCCTGCTGTGAAGACTACCTACAGCCGCACTCCACAACTTTCATGTCTTGGTAATTTTTCACGTATACACTTTTACTACTTTCCCGGTAGACCACCTGCAAACCCTCCAACTTGGTTGGGACACAGCAAACGTTTCCAACTCCCTTTTGCCTATTGTTCTGTAACAATGATTTGACGATGGCGTATGTTGTTGGTGTGAGGTTGTCAGTCAGGGGGTAGTGGCAATCTCCTACACACTGACCGGCATCATAACTTGGGGGGAAGATGATGAAGGTGTTCCATCCAATGTCTTTAAAGTTGACCATAAGTGATACCTTTGAGCAGTAATTCTTCTCCACGCTGCGCTTTGTCCTAGTCCCTCTTTCTAAAGGGATGTGTCCTTCTCCATGACCAGCTGTGGTGTTTTGGGAAAATATCCTGAGGTTGTTCCTTCGCTCGTAGAGCATCATTTGGGTTAAATCCATGGGTTTCTCCTTCATATTGTTTTCATTTTGATCATCTGAAAAAATGACTAAGATGGGGGAATGACTATTGTCAGAATCCAGGGCAAATCTTTCCGTCTTTAAGCATGTTTCCAAAGGTTTCTTCATCTTAAGAAAAATTTCCAGTTTATTTAGATGTTCCTTGGACTCCATCCATCTTTTTACAGCCTTGGTAACATCAATGGTCACAGATTCATCTCCTTTAACATCTTTAGAAGCTAAAAAGGAATCAGGGTCCCTTAGGTTGTCCGAGGGCTCAATGTGTATGACGTCAAACAGGCTAAGGTGTCCCAAGCCGGAGTCTCCAAAAGAAAGCTTCAAGTTCAGCTCGGCCTTTGTCACCTCCTCGTGTGGTGGGATAGTCACGTTAAACAGCAAGATGTGACTCTGTAGAAGATTTTCTTGGGAAGATGATGACAAAATATCTGCAAGACAATAGACAGATAGTTACGACCAGGAAGAGGCTAACAGAACTTTTACACAACAAACCAGGTTCTAGAGGGCACCGAACTAAAGCCCTAAAGCAGTGGTGGCAAACCTATGGCACTGGAGCCAGAGGTGGCACTCAGAGCCCTCTCTGTGGGCACCCAGGCTATCACCCAGCCAAAGGTCACCATTCAGGACTCAAGACCTAAATCAAGGAGGTGTGGAAAGAACTTGATTATCATTGAAGCCCCTTCTCCGGACCCTTGATCCATTCTGTTAAGGAGACTTTGGAGGGAAACTACAACTTACTTAATTTTTAATTTATTTTGCGCACACAGATTACGCAGCGCTGCACAAAGCATGTCAAATTGGTCCCTGTCACCATGGGGCTCACAATCTAAACATGGGGGTCATTTACTAAGGACCCAATTCGCGTTTTCCCGACGTGTTACCCGAATATTTCCAATTTTGCGCCGATTTTCCCTGTATTGCCCCGGGTTTTTGGCGCACGCGATCAGATTGTGGCGCGCCGGCATGCACTCAACGGGAATCGGGGGGTGTGGCCGAATGAAAACCCGACGGATTCGGAAAAACCACCGCATTTACAAAAAAAAAAAATGTCGCTCAGCGTGCGCTTACCTTCACTCAGCCCGGCTCGGTGAACTCCAGTGCATTCCGATACTCTTCAGCATCTGGTGGACGGCGGAGGAACTACCTTAGTGAATCGCCGGAAGACCCGAATCCACCGCAGAGAATGCGCCGCTGGATTGCGAATGGACCGGGTAAGTAAATCTGCCCCAGTATGTTTTGGAGTGTGGGAGGAAACCGGAGGACCCGAAGGAAACCCACGCAAACACGGAGAGAACATACAAACTCTTTGCAGATGTTGACCTGGGTGGGTGTCCTCAGGGTGCCAATACGTTTGAAACCTGTGAGTTTGCTTGTAATTTCGGCACTCAGTCCCGAAAAGGTTCACCATCACTGGCCTAAAGTATAACCTATAGCATATAGGCTTTCTATAGGCGGAGGGCTTTAGCCTGTGTTGGTGGTTCAGTAGATTACTAATACTTGTTATTCCATGTACCATACTGCTCCATACATCTGCATGCAGAATAATTTTTCACCGCGGTCGGTCGAGCTGCACTATAAGGTACTGGGTCCATGTAGTACGCTGGTGTCCAACCAATGAAGATCCAAGAAGGTCTTCACACCCTTACGTGAAAAGAGCCTCAGTAATATCAACAAAATCCATGTGTGCTAAGAGTTCAGCACTGAACGGTAGATGGCAGCAGCTGGCAAGTTATCGAGCAGCTCTAGAGGCTCGTACAATGGAGATCCGGGAGACCAGAAAAGCTCTTGGGATGCAAAATACATTAAAGAAAGTGCTCCTGGATGTATAACTTATAGTGTATGCAATTATAGTGGGGCAGCACATACATACAGCACCAGAACCAAGCTTAGTACATAGATACTGCACTTGAACCAATCACAATACATAAATACAGAAGAAATTGGTAAAAAAAAAATAAAAGGACACGAATGAGGGAGAAGTTAAAGGGGTTGGTCACTTTATGTTAATTTTGCATGATATGTTCTAGACATGATATTAAACAACTTAGTGATTATATATATTCAGATAAAGCTCTGCACCTATTCAAATAAATAATAAAGATCATTTTAACCCCTTATTTTTCTCAGTGTTATTGCTGTTTAAGCTCCTATCACTCAGCGATGGTCAGTGTAAGATTCCAGAGTGTGAGCGAGGACTCTCTAAGCAGACACTTTATGATTCCTCTAGTGCTATGAGCTGACAATGTGCTTAGATTATCAGTAAGTATTGTATAATATCATCCTTAATGGCCCCCCACATAGTATAATGCCCCTTTCCCGTGGCCAACCCTCCTATGGACCCATATAATACCCCATAATGCAACTCAGCATATAATACCTCCTCTTTAATTTTATCCTCCCTTTACATTTGTTCCCCCACTTTTATTTATCTCCACAAGCTTTCTGTACTTGAGCTCCCTCCTCATATTGTTGCCTCTTGTCCTCTACCCCCTCACATTGTGGCCTCCTGTCCTCCATCCCCCAATACTGTGGCTTCCTGTCCTCCATCCTCCATCATATTGTGTCCTCCTGTCCCCCATCCTCCTCATATTGTGGCCCCCTGACCTCCATCCTCCTCATATTGTGGCCCCCTGACCTCCATCCTCCTCATATTGTTTCCTCCTGTCCTCCATCCTCCTCATATTGTGGCCTCCTGACCTCCATCCTCCCTCCTATTGTGGCCTCCTGTCCTCCATCCTCCTCATAGTGTGGCCTCCTGTCCTCCATCATCCTCATATTGTGGCCTTCTGTCCTCCATCCTCCTCATTTTGTGTCCTCCTGTCCTCCATCCCCTCCTGTCCTCCATCCCCTTATATCAGTGATGGTGAACCTTTTAGAGACTGGGTGCCTGAACTACAACCACAACCCATTTATTTACCCAAGTGCCAACATGACAATTTAAACAATAACTTATTGTTCCCTGTTCTTCCACAGCATTCAGTCATATCAGCTCACTGAGGCAACCAATACAATTGAAAGAAAGAGGGCAAATTCAGACATCATTGTAGCTTCTCTCCAGGGTCTCTCTGTAGAGGAAGAATCATGGGGACTGTCATGTCCCAGGACTTGTTTCTATTCATTGACATGTATATGTGTTATACTGCCTTGCCTTTTGACCCTCCTGTCTTCCTGTCCTCTAGCTTCAGTATTGTAACTCCTCCCCTCTCCCTCATGTATGCAGCCATCTTTGTCAGGAAAAGTGTATATCTGAATGTCTCTGCTACCCTGGCAAATTATATCCTTTTCACACCGTTGTAACCAGCATTTCTTCAAGATTTCTGCACCAAATAAAGCTGGAATCTTCCCACATGCTTTTTTCGATGGAGTTGACACTGTCTGACAAAAAGTGATTTCGGTGTAAGTACTGGTTAAAGCAAAGATATAAGACTATCTATAAACACCTGCTTACAGCCAGGTTATTGAGTCAGAATAGTGAAAAGGATCATAGACTGCCAGTCCCAGCCGTGGGGACAGAGACTCAGCTACAGCTACAGTCATAACAGCCATCCCTCCTCAGAGTAATCCATCCTGTGTGTATTCCATCATCATGGCTGAGGGACACTCAGTACAGGGAGGCATGGATCCCAGTCTGCTGTCCAGTGATAAGGACAAACGCTCTGTTAAGCCTACATGGAAGGTTAGAGAGAACCTTGAAAGCCTGCAGCATGAACTGTCATCAGACATTATGAAACTGTGGAAAAATTTACAGGCACATGTCTTCACCATTTCCTTGCCTGAACATAATGTATTGCCTCTAGAGGGAGCCCTAGAGACACTGTCCACTAAGCATGAGCATTACATGCTGAAGTGTCAAGAATATGAAAGCATTCTGAAAAGAATCAATACACAAGATAGTCTAGAAGAACTGCAAAACTTCCAGCATCTTAATGCTGAACGAGACGGCTTGATATATGAAGCTTTGTCAAAAACAAGGGCAAGAATTGTGCAACTTCAAGAAACAACATCTTGTACTTCTGAGTCCACAAGACGTTCTAAACGCACGTCTCGGTCGCGCTCTTCAAAATATTCAACACTCAGTGAGCAGCTTATAAAGGCGCGTGCAGAAGCCGAGGCGACTAAGGTTCAAGCCGCCTTTGCGCAAAAGAAAGCTGAAATGGAAGCAGAGGCCGCGCAAAGGAAAGCTGAAATGGAAGCAGAGGCCGCGCAAAGGAAAGCTGAAATGGAAGCAGAGGCCGCGCAAAGGAAAGCTGAAATGGAAGCAGAGGCCGCGCAAAGGAAAGCTGAAATGGAAGCAGAGGCAGCAGCCAGAGAAGCAGATGCAGCTAGAAGAAAGGCAGAAATAGAAGCTCTTCAGAAACAATGTGAGCATGCTGTAGCCATCGCAAAGGTGAAGGTCCTGGAAGAAGCAGCCAGTGGGAGTGAAAGAGACAGTGTTGCCTTGAGCGGAATGGATGCAGAGGATCCTCTCAAGCGTACTAGAGACTATGTGTTAAGCCAAAGCAGTGAACCCCAGATTGCTATTACCGTCCCTGACAAAGCAGATATGTCTTCACAGCGACAACTCATAATTCCTCCTGCAATATCCCAAAATCAAGGTCAGTACAACACTCTGCCTGTTCATCATCCTGATTCTTCACTCTACATGAATCACCACGGCCCTACACCCCAGCACGCTCAACAAGCTAAAACTCCAAACCCTAACAATGGCCTAGCATCATACCAAGCCACAGCTAAGCTTATGGACAGTAAGCCACCTCCTGGGCTAAACGCCTATGCCGCCTCATTTACACCTGTGTTTCTTAGCCAGAACGCCGAGAACAACGTGACCAACATTACTCAGCCAGCATTTCCTTGTCCAAGCTCAGAGCGAACAGACATGTCAGAGTTTGCAAGATACATGTTACGCCGTGAACTTACTAAGACCGGACTCACAAGGTTTGATGACCAACCTGAGAACTACAGAGGCTGGAAATGTGCCTTCAAATCTGCAATTAGTGACCTCGGCCTCACTGCTGCTGAAGAACTAGATCTGTTGATCCGATGGCTGGGCCCACAGTCCACAGAACGTATTAAGAGACTCAGGTCTGTTCACATTGGTAATCCTGCAGCAGGTCTTACAGCTGCCTGGGAGAGATTACAGCGAACCTATGGCAGTCCTGAAGCAGTTGAGAGTGCTCTCTTCAAACGGTTGCAAAGTTTCCCAAGGCTATCTGGCAAGGACAACCAAAAATTTCAAGAGCTTAGTGACCTACTTTCAGAGCTCCAACTAGCCAAGACAGACCCTCACCTACCTGGTCTCAGCTACCTGGATACTTCTCGTGGGGTAAACCAAATAGTTGCCAAACTGCCACCTAACATCCAAGAAAAATGGGCTACAGTTGGGTCAAGATACAAAAGAGAGAATGAAGTCTGTTTTCCTCCATTTGACTACTTCTGTCAGTTTGTCAGCAACATTGCAGAGTCCAAGAATGACCCAAGCTTTTTCTACGGTGAGTCCAGCGGCCTCAGTTCACCACCTTCTAAATATGACAGCCCACGCACCGAGTACAGAAAACACAGAGGTCCAGTGTCAGTAAAAAAGACTGATGTTCTTCCCACTACCTCATCAGCTTCTGAGGAGCTCAGCTGTAAGATCAACCAAGGTGAAAAGATTGAGAACCCCAATCGCCTATGCCCTATTCATAAGAAGCCACATCCTCTCAAGAAGTGTATTGGCTTCAGAAAGAAGCCACTTCAAGAGCGCAAGGAGCTGCTAAAGAAGTTTGGAATATGTTTCCGATGTTGTGCTTCCACTGAACATGTTGCTAAGGACTGTAAATCCACTATAAAGTGCATAGAATGTGACAGTGAGAACCACGTACAGGCTCTTCACCCCTCTCAGTCCAGCCCTACACAACCTGCAGATCTCCCTCCTCCGGCAAAGCATGGCGGGGAGAACACAGATCAAGCAGCAAGGCCTATTACAGTATCCTCTTCATGTACAGAAGTCTGCGGAGAAGATCTTTGTGACAAGTCCTGCGCAAGGATATGCCTGGTCAAGGTGTACCCAAATGGTCAGCCAGAAAAGACTTTAAAGGTGTATGCCATCCTGGACGACCAGAGCAACCGATCACTTGCAAGGTCAGAACTTTTTGATCTGTTTAACCTAAAGGGAGATGCTTACCCATATACCTTGGGCACTTGTAGTGGCATTACAGAGGTTTCAGGGAGAAGAGCCAGTGGACTTGTAGTAGCTTCTCTAATGGGAAATCTAGAGGTACCTTTGCCCACACTTGTTGAATGCAACCAGATACCATCAAACAGACAGGAGATCCCTACACCAGAAGCTGCTCTCCATCATCCTCATCTAAGGACCATAGCCAGTGAAATACCAGCTCTGGACAAAAATGCTGAGATCCTGCTTTTACTGGGAAGGGACATTCTCAGAGTGCACAAAATACGTCAGCAAATCAATGGTCCACATGATGCACCATTTGCCCAGCGCCTTGACCTAGGCTGGGTTATTATAGGCAACGTCTGCATTGACCGAATGAAAAGGCCTACCAAGATATCCTCATTTAAGACTCATATATTGCCAAATGGTCGCAGCACTTATTTTCAGCCATGCCCATGTCATTACCAGGTGAAAGAAAAGATGAGTAACTGTAAGGGGCAGCATGGCCAGCAAGATGACATGAACATTTGCCTTCCATGGGATGATAGCCTTGGATCTACAGTGTTCAACACCACAAGTGATGACAACAAGTTGGCACCTGCTAGAGAAGATAAAGAATTTCTCAAAGTAATGGATAAGGAATTCACTCAAAATGATTCCAACAGCTGGGTAGCACCTTTACCCTTCCGTACTCCAAGAACAAAACTACCAAACAATCTGCAGCAAGCAGCCTCAAGATTTTCCTCTTTAAAGCGTACCTTAAAGAGAAAGCCAGAGATGGAAAAGCACTTTGTAGACTTTATGCAGAAGGTGTTTGACAGAGACCATGCAGAACCTGCACCACCACTAAAGGAAGGAGAAGAATGTTGGTACCTGCCATCATTTGGTGTGTATCACCCTCGGAAACCAGACCAAATCAGAGTGGTGTTTGATTCTAGCGCACAGTTTGAGGGAGTGTCTCTCAACAATATGCTCCTCACTGGTCCTAACCTCAACAACAGTCTTCTAGGGGTCCTAATGCGCTTCAGACAAGAACCTGTTGCAATAATGGCCGACATTCAACAGATGTTCCATTGCTTCATTGTTAAAGAAGACAACAGAAACTATCTTCGGTTTCTTTGGCACAAGGACAACGACATCAACAAGGAAGTCATAGATTATCGAATGAAGGTGCATGTCTTCGGCAACAGCCCATCTCCTGCTGTAGCCATCTATGGACTCAGAAGGACAGCCCAACAAGGTGAGAAGGAGTATGGTTCTGATGCTCGTCAGTTTGTTGAGAGGAATTTCTATGTTGATGATGGTCTTAAGTCTTTACCCACAAGTGAAGAGGCAGTTGATCTTCTTACCAGAACACAAGAGATGCTGTCTGCAGCAAATCTCAGACTTCACAAGATCATCTCCACTAACCATGAGGTAATGAAAGCCTTTCCCTCAGAAGATCATGCCATCAACTTGAAGAGTCTTGATCTCGGTTCTGACGCTCCTCCTGTGCGCAGCCTAGGGTTGCTCTGGAACATTGAACAAGATACTTTTACTTTCCAAGTGTCTGCTTGTGATAAACCCTTCACCAAGCGAGGAGTTTTATCTGTTGTGAACAGTATTTATGATCCTCTTGGGTTCATTGCGCCCATCACTATCCAAGGCAAGATACTGCTAAGACAACTTACCACTGAAAATACGGACTGGGACTCTCCTCTACCTATTGAGAAACAACTAAGGTGGGAAAAATGGAAAAGGTCTCTGGAAGTGTTAGAGCAACTCCAAGTTCCACGTTGTTATTCAACCAGCTCCCTTTCAACAGCCATCAGAAGGGAAGTCCACATCTTCTCTGATGCGTCAGTGGAAGCCATAGCTGCAGTAGCCTATCTGAAGACCACAGGAGCCAGCAATGAGACACATTGCGGATTTGTCTTAGGTAAGGCAAAACTTACTCCAAAACCCGCACACTCTGTACCGAGACTTGAGCTTTGCGCAGCCGTGCTAGCAGTTGAAATTGCTGAAGTAATACGAGATGAAATAGACATTTCAATTGATTCGTTTACATTTTACACTGATAGCAAAGTCGTGATCGGTTATATACATAACCAGACTAAACAGTTTTACATGTACGTCAGCAACCGAGTAGAACGCATCAGGAGTTTTTCTATGCCTGAACAGTGGCAGTATATCTCCACGGAACTTAACCCTGCTGATCGAGGAACAAGACCTGCACCAAATGCACGTCTTTTAAATCACATGTGGTTATCTCCTCCAAAGTTTCTGTGTGAGGAAACTTGTCTGACTCCATCCAATGATGTCTTTGAGCTAATTGATCCTGAGTCTGATAAGGAAATCAGGCCCACAGCCTCCACGTTGTACACTTCTGTAACTTCAAAGGTCAAGCTGAAGTCACATCGCTTTGAGCGTTTCTCAACTTGGTCTTCCATTGTGCGAGCTATTGCCAGATTGGTTTACATCTCTCGCTGCTTTGCTAAGGACACACCATCACAGTGTCATGGGTGGCATATGTGTAAGGAACACCCTACTGCTTCAGACCTTGAACATGCTGAACAAGTCATCATCTGTTTTGTTCAACAAGAAGTGTATCATCAGGAGATAAATCTTATCTCAAAAAACATCAGTTTGTCCAAGAGTTGTGCACTCTACAAACTCAATCCAGTGCTCGATCGCCACGAGTTACTGAGAGTGGGCGGCCGGATAGAGAGATCTGACCTGTGTAACAAGGAACAAAATCCTATTATCATACCAGGTGGACATTACATTGCTACATTGCTGATCAGACACCATCATGAGCTAGTACAGCACCAAGGCAGACAGTTTACTGAAGGTGTCATCAGGTCAGCTGGTTTCTGGATTGTGGGCATGAAGAGATGTATTTCATCTGTACTCCACAAATGTGTTAAGTGTCACAAGTTAAGAGGAAGACAGCAACAGCAGCAAACGGCAAGCCTACCAGCAGATCGTCTGAGTACTGATCCACCATTTACTTATGTTGGGGTCGATGTCTTTGGTCCATGGCCAGTAGTTACTCGTAGAACCCGTGGTGGAGCTGCAAATAGCAAGCGATGGGCAGTACTGTTTACTTGTCTCAGCATTCGAGCAGTACACATTGAAGTAATTGAATGCATGGATGCCTCTTGCTTCATCAATGCCATTAGAAGATTCTTCTCCATTCGTGGACCCGTCAAACAGTTAAGGTCCGACTGCGGTTCCAACTTTGTGGGAGCTTGCAAGGAACTACAATTGGAAAACTTCTTGACCAACAATAGATGTACTTGGGTGTTTAACCCTCCACATTCATCCCATATGGGAGGATCCTGGGAACGCATGATTGGAATTGCACGCAGGATACTTGAATCAATGCTAATGGACAAGTCTTCCTTGCTTACTCATGAGACATTGGTCACTTTCCTTGCTGAAGTATCTGCCATAATCAACGCAAGGCCTTTAGTTCCAGTTTCCTCAGACCCTGATTCTCCAATCATTCTTACTCCTGCAACACTTCTTACTCAGAAGATCGGAACTGCTGATATTCCTCCAGGCACCTTTGACCACAGTGACATCTACAGACGCCAGTGGAAACAGGTACAACATCTGTCTAATGTGTTTTGGCATAGGTGGAAGAGAGAGTATCTACATATGCTTCAAAGCCGTCAAAAGTGGCAGACTTCGAAACCTAACCTCCAGGAAGGCGATCTTGTTCTTTTAAAGGATAAAGAAGCCCATCGTAATGAGTGGCCTATGGGTCTCATCACTAAAGTTATGCCTAGCGACGATGGAAAGATTCGCAAAGTGGAAGTCAAGGTAACAAAGGGAGGTTCCGCAAAGGTTTTCTTCCGTCCTATCCATGAGCTAGTGCTTCTGCTACCAAAAGAAGAAGCTACATGAGTGTCTTGGATACCCACTTAGCTTATGGCGGGGAGCATACCGCCATAGACTATGATATCACCTGAGGATTACTGTGTGGGTTGTTGGAAGTTTTGCTGACTGCGTCTTCCCCAATCCGAAGATGGGTTTACTTGAAGTTCTTCACAGTTTCGCATCAGGATTTCAAATCTTCAACCTCCAGATTTGGACTTATTGTTATTGTTTGCATGTTGATTTTTCTCTTGTTTTCAGGTCTTAATAAGTACCTTTGGACTCATACGACATTCTTTCAATTTTGGCATATTATGAAATCTTAAGATTTCAGACGGGGAGTGTCATGTCCCAGGACTTGTTTCTATTCATTGACATGTATATGTGTTATACTGCCTTGCCTTTTGACCCTCCTGTCTTCCTGTCCTCTAGCTTCAGTATTGTAACTCCTCCCCTCTCCCTCATGTATGCAGCCATCTTTGTCAGGAAAAGTGTATATCTGAATGTCTCTGCTACCCTGGCAAATTATATCCTTTTCACACCGTTGTAACCAGCATTTCTTCAAGATTTCTGCACCAAATAAAGCTGGAATCTTCCCACATGCTTTTTTCGATGGAGTTGACACTGTCTGACAAAAAGTGATTTCGGTGTAAGTACTGGTTAAAGCAAAGATATAAGACTATCTATAAACACCTGCTTACAGCCAGGTTATTGAGTCAGAATAGGGACAACAGGAGGACCTATAAAAGGTAATCTGGCCCCGTTCACAGCTTCTCACTCTTCTTGCAGTTCCATCAGTCAAGGATGTGTCACCTGGGACCTCATTTTCACTAAAGACAGGCCAAATAAAGTTTCATTGAAAATCTGACTTCATTCTCTATCAATTCTTCTTTCTCTAAACATTTTCATTACAATATAACTCTTTGTAGTCCCAGGGGTTGGGCTTTGTTTTGGATGCATTTCAAAAAACATGTGATTTGTCTGTGCTGCAGACTCCTCAGCTCTCAGCCCCCACCTTTGTGCTCCTGTACAGCTCCTCCCTCCTGCTCCTTCACAGAGATCACAGCCTGGTGAGATGACATCAGTGGCGGAGGGAGGAGCTGTACAGGAGCACAAAGGTGGGGGCAAGAGCTGAGGAGTCTGCATCACAGACATGTCATATGTTGTTTTTTTAAATGCATCCAGTGTGCAAGGTAGGTTATAACACACAAATGTAGTGTAATACAGATGCTTAGAGAAAACGGAATAGGCATATAATGAAGGTATGATGGGTTTCTGCAACCTGTCTTTAGTGGAAATGAGGTCTTTAGTGAAGAAAACTCAAGTTGTCTAGGACTGCAGGAAGATTCGAGTCCTGTCTGATGAACTCTGTCTTGGGGCGACAGCCTGGGTGCCCACAGAAAAGGCTCTGAGTGCCACCTCTGGCACCCGTGCCATAGGTTCGCCATCACTGCCTTATATTGTGGCCTCCTGTCCTCCATCCCCTTTATATTGTGGCCTCCTCTCCTCATTTATCTTCTTACTCTGGCCTCCCGCTCTCCACCCCCTAATATTGTGGCCTCCTAGCCTGCAACCCATCATATTGTTGCCTCCTACCCTCCGCCCCTTCCAATTGTGGCCTCCTGTCCTCTATCCTCCTTATACTGTGGTCTTCTGTCCTCCATCCTTCTCATACTGTGGCCCCCTGTCCTCCATCCTCCTCTTACTGTGGACTCCATTTCTCCATCATCTTTTTACTGTAGCGTCCTTACCTCCACCCCTCATATTGTGGCCTTCTGCCCTCCACCCCTCCCAGGACAGCAGCTGAAAAACAGAACTTTATCAGCAAATCTAGAATGGTTTGGAGCTATGTATGCCTCCCTCCAGGATAAAGATCTTATCTGTCTGTAGCTACTAGAGTAAGTCTCTGCACGCTGCTGCTTGCGGGCAGGAAGTGCCTGTGTGCAGACTGGAGAAGCTATTCATGAGAAGAATCTAAACAAAGTCAGAATATTTACTGTTGTATCCAGGGGCAACCACAATTGTAAACAGCAAATTGGAATTATATCTGTGAAATGCTGGATTTTTGTTAATTAGAGAATGTTTTATGTTATATGTAAAAATCTTGAAATCAGAAACCACAGCCCTTCTTCAAAAAATACCTTCTATCTTATGGATGGGAGCAGCAGGCTGCTTTAAGGGTATTTTGGAGGCTCTTTGGGGTGTTGAATGAGAGACCTCTGAGAAGGATGTTGCAGTAATCTAGGTGGGAGATACATTTTTCCGAAAATCAATCCTACTGAAAAGTTAACAAAAATAAGCAGTTCTAGTGTGTTTTACTTTTACTTTTTAAAAATATATTTAATGTTTCTTCTTTTGTTTTCTAAGCTTTGTTATACTTTTATCATTGAAATGGCCGGGTAAGTTACACAATCATTTTACTGTAGTAACTATGTATTAGGGCGAATATTGTTTATGTGGTTTATAATAAATTAGAGGAAACTTTACATTTCAATTTGAATTATTTTTAATTGTTTGACACTTTTTAAAATTTGAAAATGCAGTCACCTTTTAGACCCTGTATGTAGCTGGGAATAATAGGTATCCATACATTGTAGCTGGACGGCCATTGTTAGCATTCTCTGTCTGCCATGTATGGAGGCCAAGGGGTCAGAAAGCTTAGACCTCAAATACAGTACTATCATCGTGGCACATGAAGTGTTTCTATGTTGAATCAGAGAGCTGGGTCAGGAAAATGTGCAAAACTAATAGACAAATGGGAGCCCTGTTAAGGTCCTTTGACTTGTCATCTAGGCCATGGCGCCATGATGGGGGCAGAGATGGCTGAAACACATTGGGGCACATTTACTTACCCGGTCCAGTCGCGATCCCGTGGTGTGTTGTCCGGTGAGGATTCGGGTCCGGCGTGATTCACTTAGATTGTGAACCGGATATCCTGCATGTGTCGCTGCTGCGATGAGGTCCGCCAGAGTTCACCTTCTTCTTCCCGATGCATGTGAGTGCTTGATCTTGCGGCACAAATCGTTTTTTAAATTCTGCAATTTTTCCGAATCCATCGGGGTGTCCGACGGCCACGACCCCCGATTTCTGTTGCGTGAAAGATGCACCACAGTCCGATCGCGTGTGCCAAAAACCCGGGGCAATTCAGCGCAAACCGGAATTATTCGCGAAACCCGGCGAAAGTGCGGCGTTCGGACCCTTAGTAAATGAGCCCCATTATACACTGGCGCCCTCAAGTTGCCTCAGTCATATATAATAGAGGTCAATGTCAAAGTCAAATATTTTTTCCTTTTTAGTTTTCATACGATAGCCCCGTTAGTACAGAAAAGCTATAAAATGTTTGGCATATACACAAGTATGAATGTGATGGATGTGAGTGTATCCAGGTCACTCCGTCAAAAGATGGAAATGATTAAACTGTCCATGACTTTCAGTCACTATTGAATCTAATCTCCAAAATTATCTTCAGTCTTGAAGGTTTCAAGGTCTACAAAACATCGGAGATCTCTACCGGAAAAGTCTTACCTATAGTCTATGTGTAAAATCGGAATCATTACATGCTGTAGGAGGATATCTACCCACATCTTGTCCTACCTTCCACAATGAAGCTCCGGATTATGTTAGAGAGCGGCATAGACGTCCTGTCATCTGCATATCGGTTGTAGAGATCAATCATGTACTGGGGAAGCTTGGCCGTGCTCTTCTCTTGATAGAAGACTCCGCTTGAATTGACACTTTCTCTCAGATGCTCTTTCATAATTCCAGTCAAGGAGTTTAGAACCTCCTGCGCCTCTTCTTCGGGATGTGTTAGACGGTCTACTTCATCCAATTCTGGCAAGGGTTTGTTGAGTGTAGACCTTGCTATGAGTATCACTATGGAACACAGAATAGGTACCTTGGCACGCCACATCATGTTCTTGCTTAATTTTTTGGGTCTGAAGGTTTCTTTCTGTGCCGTGGATGGATTTAGCCGGGATAAGCCCTTCTTTGAGCAAATTTTGAAGCTTCTATCCGGGCAGTTATGAGGCAGACCAAGGCGTTCACTGTCTCTTATCTGGGGTTTGGATTGCAATGTATCCACTGTGCTTATCACATTGAAGTCCTTCGTTAATGAAGATTCTATAAACATGTTGAAGTAGCATGGAGCTCGAGCGGAGGCCGCTCGTATATATTGCATGGAGGGGCTACTGCTTAATTAGCTGCTCTTGACCAAATATCCGCATTCTTGATTTGTGAAATTTCCCGAAACTTTGTTTACTCAAGTAGGCATGACGCCATCCATCTAGAAAAAGTTTGTATACATTTTTAGGAAAAATATGTCTCTTTTTAGGTCTAATGGACCTCATGCACTAAAAAATTATGGTATGTATGGAGAAAATTATATAGCAATACAGAATAGTTAGTGCTATAAAACAACATAAATAGGTGATCTGGCCCCAAATGGGACTGTGTTCTGATGTTCCAGGTCCTTGGCTCATTACTGGATCCTCTGATACTTTGTTAGGCCTATCCAACCCTGAGCAGTGGGACCTTATGTGTGACTACATCTCAAATAATGATGGCAATGGTATGAGGGTAGGAGGGTGATGAAACTGAGTTGTTCATGGACTACTACACCCACAATCCACAATAGAGACCCCCTATTGATGGGAGCAGTGAGCCCAGAGATGATCATGAACGAATCACATAGACACAATACACAGGAGTACATTTTATTAGATCATGTGTAATGAAGAAACACTATGATGAGCAAAGTGGGACGGATACTTACTATGTATAATCATCAAATAAAAAATATTTCACACATATTAATAACTCAAAACATAAATTACATCTTCAGAGCAATGGACACAATGGGGCTCATTTACTAAGGGTCCGCGGTCCGCACTATCGCCGATTTCCAATGTGCGCCGCATTTAGAAGGGGTTTTTTTGGCACACGCGATCGGATTTTGCGGGATTTAACATTCAAAATTGTGTCGCTAGCCATGCACTTACATGCACCGGGAAGAAGATGGTGAACTCCGGCGGACCTGAGCAGGAAAGCGACACATGAAATTGGCACAGGAAATTGGACGGACGATCGGAGTGAATTGTGGCAGCTCCGAATCCTCGTTGGACAACACACCTCGGGGATCGTGATGGGACGGTAAGGTAAATGTGCCCCAATTCACTAAGATTCACTAAGATCGTGTGTCCAATTTCCTGCATCTGTCACTTCCCCGCTCAGGTCACCATCTTCTTCCCGGTGCATCAAAGTGCATGGCTTGCGACACAATTTTGAATGTTAAATCCCGGACTTTGTCCGAATCCATCGGATCTTCCGTCAGACCGCCCCCCCCCCCCCCGCCGATTTTGGCGCCATGCAATCCGATCACGTGCGCCAAAAAACCCTTCTAAATGCAGCGCACATTGGAAATCATAGGGTATTCCGATGATAGTGTGGACCCTTAGTAAATGAGCCCCAAGGTTCCTACCTAAGGAGTGAGCTTGTGTCATAGACCCCCAGTCTCCTATATACATCATATTTGAAAATATCCCTTACAAAAGGGAAATCTCCACTTTGTAACACTACATTATTTTAAGTTCCAAAATTCTCTGCGGGTTAATTCAATTAGCAATTGTCCCACATAAAGCCAGATGAAATTAGGCCTTCTACTGTCCAATTGTATGACACTGTCCGCTGGGGAAAGTGTTTTCCCAAACCTTACCAAATGGGGTCCCTCCCGGTATTGGACAGTTCTGGAGGTTTATGAGCAATGATTTAATATTTCTACTCTCCATATTGAAATATTTCTTAGTACATTTTACTTATACAGAGCTACAAATTTCCTGGAGAAACATAGAGTTCAATTATTAAAAACTCTCTTTGTGCAGCAACCACTAGGGGGAGCCCAGGAGCTCCCTGTAGACAATAGAACCTCACCTTCCTTGTACAGTATAGTACATCAAGTTGTGTAGATGGACCCAATAGCAGATTGTCAGCCATATTTTCACCTTAGTAAGATTGCAGTGAGTGGAAAATCAGAAGCAACGGCATCTTTGTAAATGTAAAACTTTAATCTTCTGTTGATTCCTCCAGCAAATATAGCAGCACTATCCCAATAGCCCTTCTCAAACAAGTTAGACGTACCATTAAAAAATACAAGGCAGCTCACAAAAAACAAGCTCTCCTAGAAATACATAAGTAGGAGGCTTAAAGCTTGTATTGTCTTCTAAATATGATGGTATATTCCATAGAAAATCAATTATACACTAACAATGACCACTAAAGAAATGATCTGATTTTCATTTGCTTTCCCAGCTCTGGTTAGTGTGTACATACCCCCTGACTTGTAGAAATGCCACATTTCATGCCCCATCATTACCCTATCCCTAGTGTGCCCGGATAGTATAAACCCACTCACACTGTATAATGCCCCCCTTATAGTATCACGCCCCCCCCTCCTGCCACGTACAAACCTGTATAATGCCCCCTTCCTGTGGCTCTTATTGTATAATGCCTCTAGTCCGGTGCCCCCCACTTACAATGCCCCACCAATTAATATTACCCTCTTGCTTTGGCCTCCCCTTATAATGCCTCGTCTTTCTGTAACATTAAAGACAGAGCTGATTTGTGGGAGAAACCTCCAATCATCTGGGAGAGAGGGACAGACCCAAAATACCTCTAGGACCCCACTATTGGACTTATAATTTATTGTGGTGGTTCAATTTGGATGAGATATTAATCAGTACAAATAAGTGGACCTAAGCAATGTCCATAGATGAAGGTCCACCTTATATCTACCTCTATATAAAGACACCACGCACATTGGAAGCATATGGCTGTACACGTATATACTATACACATAGAAAGACCTTTTCACATAAAATGTAGAAGTCCTCTCCGGTAATGAATGTTCTAGGCGTGCCATCTCCAGATCAGGTCCGTCCATTACTCCGGCTAGACACGTCTATATTTTCTATTGGATGGATAAGAAGATGTGGGCGCTAGTAGCGTCTCTCCCTACATTTTGGTTGTCATTACTCGGCTTATGATCTGTATCCATTTCCTAATAATGACACTTTTGTCTTGTCCACTGGGACAAATTGTCTAGGAAGGTGAGAAGATGGTGTAGACCTCAAGTTATAGGCCAGCACAAATACTTTTGTAGACCTCCACAGGGCGTTATCTGCAGGAGCAGCTCTCCACCGACATATTGGGGTACACTTTTAGGACTATATTCCGACTTTCATCCAGGAAAAGGACACTCAGGGAGCTCATTCGTTCTGGAGTACAGCAGGGCTCCGGGATACCGGGGATTATGCCGACAGCCTTGACTATGCTCTGTATCGTCGCATGGTTGGAGGGCCGCACCACCTGCAAGAGAGGAGTAATTGTAATAGTTGTGAAAAACATTTAGTGGTTACAAAGTAAAAAAAAACAGACACTTCCCAAGAAAACCCAAACCCCACCAGAAATGACCGTCTTTGGCCAGAGTTTACACCAAAAAGACTGCTAATATTTGCCACAATCAAAACTTCTCAAAAAAAACCCAAACAACCTGTCATTGTACTTTTGTGGTTCTAGTGTGGCTCCTGCACCTTGCTGCAAAAAACTAATTGTATTCCCCTCCTTTTCTTTCACAAATCAAATGAAGAAGGTGGGAGAGCTCTTGGATCCAGTCAAGTTCCTCCACTAATTGATTTTCTTCAAGTTACCAGGGATGGGACAGAGAAGAAGTTGCAGCCTGGGACAGGGTAATTAGAAGAGGTTTGTTTGACAGAGCAGACTGGGGCAGATTTACTTACCCGGTCCATTTGCGATCCAGCGGCGCGTTCTCTGCGCTGGATTCGGGTCCGGCCGGGATTTAATAAGGTAGTTCCTCCGCCGTCCACCAGGTGGCACTGCTGCGCTGAAAAGCATCTGAACGCGCCGGAATTCACCGAGGCCGGCTGAGTGCAGGTAAGCGTGCCCCGAGCGACACATTTTCCGTTCTTAAATGCGGCGTTTTTTCCGAATACGTTGGGTTTTGTTCGGCCACGCCCCCCGGTTTCCATCGCGCGCATGCCGCCGCCGATGCGCCACAATCCGATCGCGTGCGCCAAAATCCCGGGGCAATTCAGGGAAAATCGGCGCAAATCGGAAATATTCGGGTAACACGTCGGGAAAACGTAAATCGGGCCCTTAGTAAATGACCCCCACTGTGTTCCTGTTTGTGTATAACAGTGCTGAATTGGGCACATTTACTAAGAACAGTGCAGTCTGTACTATGTGCAGTGTCTTGTGTGGTGTGCAGGGGGCGCCAGATTCAGGATTTCTGTCGCACGTTCCGCATGAATCTGGCGCCCCCTGCACTGCTCCGACAGAGTGCACCACTTTTTTTTTTTGGTGCACCTTTAACTTGGGACCTGTGACACCATTCTGTTGGACTTTGCATGTTGAATCTGGTGCACGCTCCGACTGAGCACCGGAGCACCCCCTAATCTGTGTCACATGATGACTAGTGCAGCCGCGCCTCAAAAGGGTCAGGTGCGACACAAATGTGGCGCAGGCACTTCTTATATACCCGTGCAAGGAGTTTGCACCTAAAAGAACCTGCAATGTCCAACAGAAATCTGGCGCGTGGTCCTTAGTAAATTTGCCCCAAAGTGTCCATAACAGTGCTGAATGTGTTCGGGTGAGTAAATGTATACATATATATATATGACTAAGTCTGCGGTGGGTCTTACAGTAAAGTGTAAAATCCAAAGTTATCTGAAATCAAAAATTCTTTATTTATTCACAAATCACAGACAGAATAGTAATAAAATGAGTAAATAGTAAAAAGCAGAGTTAAAAACTGTGGGGCTTATTTACTAAGGATTGGCGGATCGCACTTTCGTTGGATTTTCAAAGTTTTCAGGATTTGCGCCGCTGTGACAGGTATTTAACTGGGGATTTTGTCGCACGCGATTGGATTTTGGCGTAGGGGTGTGCCGTCACGTGATCCGATGGATTCGGATTTACCATGGGATTTAACATTCAAATTGTGACGCAAGACAAAGCACTTACATGCACCAAGAAGAAGAAGGTGAACTCCGGCGGACCTGAGCGACACATGCAGGATATTGGACGCTCGACCTTAGTGAATCGCGTACCTCGTGAACTCCTCCGGGTAAGAAAATGTGCCCCAATGGGGCAGATTTACTTACCCGGTGCTGTCGCGATCCAGCGGCGCGTTCTCCGACAAGGTCGTGCGTCCGATGTCCACCAGGTGTCCCTGCTGCACCGAGGTCCGCCGAGGTTTGATGGAGTTCACCTGCTTCGTTCCGGTGTATTTTTCCGAATCCGAATCTGTCGGGTTTTCTGACAACCACGGCCCACGATTTTTGTTGCGTGAAGGCCGGCGCCACAATCCGATTGCATGCGCCAAAATCCCGGGGCAATTCGGTGCAAATCGGAAACATTCAGGAAACCCAGCGGCAAAACCCGATTCGGACCCTTAGTAAATGTGCCCCTGTGTGTCTTGATTTCAAGTAGCATAAACCATTATATGGCTCGTATGATGTCCCATATACTCTAACGTAATATAAACCACAAAAGTAATGGCCATATAGAGCAATCAATGTAAATTGCACATACAAATATCATAGCAGTACATCATGTATAACATGACGAAAGATACGCAATGAGAAAGCTAATTCACCATAACAAAAATGGATAACACACTTTTTTTTTGCTCATTTTATTACTATTCTGTTCTAATTTGTGAACAAATAAAGAACTGTTTTTACTAAATTTGCCAAACCTACGTGTCTTGTAGTAAAAAAAAATACAGTAATTATGAAAAATGACAAATACCTCTTTAAAAATGATTGCCTATTTTTACCATTTACGGTAATGGTTCTGGTCTCAGGACAGTCTTTGAGGACATAGTACAGGCGGTCCCCTACTTAAGAACACCTGACTTACATACGACCCCTAGTTACAAACGGACCTCTGGCTGTTGGTGATTACTGTACTTTAGCCATAGGCTACAATAATCAGCTATAACGGTTATCACAGGCGTCTGTAATGAAGATTTAGTGTTAATCCCGGTTCTTATGAGAATCCAACATTTTTAAAATCCAATTATCACCAAGACCAAAAAAAATTTGGCTGGGGGTTACAATGATAAAGTATACAGTTCCGACTTACATACAAATTCAACTTAAGAACAAACCTACAGACCCTATCTTGGATGTAACCCGGGGACTGCTTGTACAGGGACATTGCCTGTAGTTGGGGGAATACAAGTCTGACCCCCATACATCCCTAAAGGGAACGGTCATTGGTGCAGGGAAAAGTCTGACTATTCGGCCCCTTGGCTAAAATCAGCAACTATAGAACATAAGAGACCCCATTATATGGCTCTTATATGGTCATTGGTTATACTACCAATGTTTTGTTTAAAAATAAGTCCATCATTAAGGGGTTAATAGTGTATAACAGAAAAAAACGGCACATCCTCCACGCTAAGGAATTCTCCTGATAATGGAAACCTATAAAGTACAAACTTTATGGCCCTGAAAAGAGTACGGCCCCTTTAAATTCCAAAAGGTATACAAGCCCCTAAGGAACAAGCACGAAAATCCTGAGAGAGGAAGGATCTAAAAACATGACACAAGCCGCATATATTCACCCACGCAGGACTACGAGGGACAATAGATCTGCAGTGAAGGGGTCTTCTCCTCTAGCATAAATAAGATGCATGTCGGGGTTCAGTATAACCCCCCCAAAGTCTTTGGGTGTACACATGCCTCACATAAAGCCATAATACAATTGTGTGTACAGACTCACAGGGGTAACGTCCATTTGTTATAGTTCATAGGATTCACAAAGTCATTTATACGTTGGGTGGTGCTGTTCTATATTGTAAATACAGTGGATGATTCATATCTCCCAAGATCCACCGGGACAGACACAGAATTAAAAATATTGCTAATAAAACAGAGACCCCAGCCATACATGGAGCTACAGCAGCAGTATAAAGCCTTACATGGAGCTACAGCAGCAGTATAAAGGCTTACATGGAGCTACAGCCGCAGTACACAGCCATACATGAAGCTACAGCAGCAGTATAAAGCCTTACATGGAGCTACAGCCGCAGTACACAGCCATACATGGAGCTACAGCAGCAGTATAAAGCCTTCCATGGAGCTACAGCCGCAGTACACAGCCATACATGGAGCTACAGCCGCAGTACACAGCCATACATGGAGCTACAGCCGCAGTACACAGCCATACATGGAGCTACAGCCGCAGTACACAGCCATACATGGAGCTACAGCCGCAGTACACAGCCATACATGGAGCTACAGCCGCAGTACACAGCCATACATGGAGCTACAGCAGCAGTATAAAGCCTTACATGGAGCTACAGCCGCAGTACACAGCCATACATGGAGCTACAGCAGCAGTATAAAGCCTTCCATGCAGCTACAGCAGCCGTATAAAGCCTTACATGGAGCTACAGTCGCAGTACACAGCCATACATGGAGCTACAGCAGCAGTATAAAGCCTTACATGGAGCTACAGCTGCAGTACACAGCCATACATGGAGCTACAGCAGCAGTATAAAGCCTTCCATGGAGCTACAGTCGCAGTACACAGCCATACATGGAGCTACAGCCGCAGTACACAGCCATACATGGAGCTACAGCCACAGTACACAGCCATACATGGAGCTACAGCAGCAGTATAAAGCCTTCCATGGAGCTACAGCCGCAGTACACAGCCATACATGGAGCTACAGCCGCAGTATAAAGCCTTCCATGGAGCTACAGCCGCAGTACACAGCCATACATGGAGCTATAGCTGCAGTACACAGCTACACATGGAGCTACAGCCGCAGTATAAAGCCTTCCATGGAGCTACAGCCGCAGTACACAGCCATATATGGAGCTACAGCCACAGAACACAGCCATACATGGAGCTACAGCCACAGTACACAGCCATACATGGAGCTACAGCAGCAGTACACAGTCATGCATGGAGCTACAGCCGCAGTACACAGCCATATATGGAGCTACAGCCACAGTACACAGCCATACATGGAGCTACAGCTATAGTACACAGCCATACATGGAGCTACAGCCGCAGTACACAGCCATACATGGAGCTACAGCTACAGTACACAGCCATACATGGAGCTACAGCTGCAGTACACAGCTACACATGGAGCTACAGCCACAGTACACAGCTACACATGGAGCTACAGCAGCAGTACACAGCCATACATGTAGCTACAGCCACAGTACACAGCCATACATGGAGCTACAGCCACAGTACACAGCCATACAAGGAGCTACAGCCGCAGTACACAGCCATACATGGAGCTACAGCCGCAGTACACAGCCATACATGGAGCTACAGCCACAGTACACAGCCATACATGGAGCTACAGCCGCAGTACACAGTCATACATGGAGCTACAGCTACAGTACACAGCCATACATGGAGCTACAGCCACAGTACACAGCCATACATGGAGCTACAGGAGCAGTACACAGCCATACATGGAGCTACAGCTGCAGTATACAGCCATACATGGAGTTACAGCCGCAGTACACAGCCATACATGGGGCTACAGCCACAGCACACAGCCATACATGGAGCTAAAGCAGCAGTACACAGCCATACATGGAGCTACAGCCGCAGTACACAGCCATACATGGAGCTACAGCCACAGTACACAGCCATACATGGAGCTACAGCCACAGTGCACAGCCATACATGGAGCTACAGCCGCAGTACACAGCCATATATGGAGCTACAGCCACAGTACACAGCCATACATGGAGCTACAGCCGCAGTACACAGCCATACATGGAGCTACAGCCACAGTACACAGCCATACATGGAGCTACAGCCGCAGTACACAGTCATACATGGAGCTACAGCTACAGTACACAGCCATACATGGAGCTACAGCCGCAGTACACAGCCATACATGGAGCTACAGCCACAGTACACAGCCATACATGGGGCTACAGCCACAGCACACAGCCATACATGGAGCTACAGCAGCAGTACACAGCCATACATAATAATAATAATAATAATAATAATAATAATTCTTTTATTTATAAAGCGCACACAGATTATGCAGCGCTGCACAAAGCATGACAAATCGGTCCCTGTCCCCAATGGGGCTCACAATCTAAACAAACATGGAGCTACAGCCGCAGTACACAGCCATACATGGAGCTACAGCCACAGTGCACAGCCATACATGGAGCTACAGCTACAGTACACAGCCATACATGGAGCTACAGCTACAGTACACAGCCATACATGGAGCTACAGCCACAGTACACAGCCATACATGGTGCTACAGCCGCAGTACACAGCCATACATGGAGCTACAGCTACAGTACACAGCCATACATGGAGCTACAGCCGCAGTACACAGCTACACATGGAGCTACAGCCGCAGTACACAGCCATACATGGAGCTACAGCTACAGTACACAGCCATAGATGGAGCTACAGCCACAGTATACAGCAGCTTATCTATGTAATGATCTTGCTTCCAGTAATATATGTATGTAGTAGCTTGGTTCCACAAAAGTATCAGAGTTTTTATACACTATCATCAAACATCCACCATTCCTTACTAGGAGTCACTATATGATCACATCCATCAATGAGTACTACAGCAAACTTTGGAGTCCCAGACAAGATAGTCGTGTACTGAGATACGTCCAGCTGGGCTTGTTGTCACATTGTGGAGAATTTATCATGACTTGTAATTGCAACTCCCCCCCCCCCCCCCAGACAGAAGTAGGGGCTGAAAGGGGCAAAAAAATTCCGTACACCACCAGCAAAAGCTGTGAAAATCCCTCCATTATGTTGTGCTGAAGATGTCTTTATTGAAGTTGTTGCCCTGTTTGTTGGGTCCTAAAAGGTACCTGTTTTTTCAGACAGGCTCCATTAATTGTTGTACTGCAGTATATTGTATACATGAAAAACTCTAATCTCCCCTTCTTTCCTAGAATGCATTTAAACATAAACAAAGAAAACATGTGAGGTATTCTCACTCCCAAGATAATAATAATTCTTTATATAGCGCACACAGATTACGCAGCGCTGCACAAAGCATGACATATCAGTCCCTGTCCCCATGGGGCTCACAATCTAACAGTATGTTTTGGAGTGTGGGAGGAAACCAGAGGACCCGGTGGAAACCCACGCAAACATACAAACTCTTTGCAGATGTTGACCTGGATGGGAATTGAACCCAGGACCCCAGTACTGCAAGGCAGAAGTACTACTCACTCAGCCCCCATGTCACCCTAAGATCTAAATATAAAAACAATTATTCACTGCCGTGAACGCTGTACGAAAAGATAACATCCAAATGCCCAAATTGATACTTTTTCCTTCTAAAACAGTGCGCCTTTACTTCCAATCCAAAAGTAATGTATCATGTTATCAAGCCCTCATAAAACTTTGTAAATGTAAAAATCAAATGGTTTGTAGCAGGAGGGGAGTGAAAAACAGAACCAAAAAAACACCAAACGAGCCCGGTCCAAAAGAGGTTCTCCCAAAGTTAATCTTAAACACAATACAAGGAATAACTTGCTGTTGGTTGGGGCCTGACATCTGAGACCCCACTGATCCATTTCACTCATTTTTTTAGGGTAATGAAAACCTTGTGACTACGTCAGACCCAAAATGAATAGCGTGTTACCCCCTATCCAAGGCAGAGGCAGACAGTGACTTAAAAGGAATCTGTCATCAGGACTCACATTTTCACCTAATGACAGGTTCCCATAGGTTTTTTAATACTATTTACCAAATCTGTGATTCTACTGAAGTTTAAAAGTTGATAAAAGTTTACTTGGGTCCCTGCCAGCAAATTGCATGTAGTTACATCATGACATCATCATCATCATTATCTGCTCTCCTCTCTACCCTGTTAGCTCTGTCCCTCTTCCTTTCTCCCTCCTGCGGGCGTGAGCTGCTTTGAGGATGGGGCCAGCTAACTGCTACATGTGGAAGGAGAAAGGAGAGAGAGAGAGTAAAGAGAAAGATCTAGCAGAGAGCAGATAATGATGATGATTTCCGCCTTGGACAGACACCCCCATGACTTAATGAAGTTTGTATAAATCAGCTTTCCTGAACTCCTGAACAAACAGCTGAGAGATAAGGAGAAGCTGATAACGTTGTTATGAGCTACCGCCTTACAGACTGGATAGTCTTACCTCCTTGTAGAGCTTTAATTAACAAGTTAAATATTTGCTAGATAAAAAACGAGGACTCCTGCATCCTGAGCACCATAATTAATCAAAAAATGAATCAACTAAGCCATGTTTTTTCTTATAAAACAGGTTTTGGACTTTATGATATATTACATATAAAATGGGGCAGTACCAGATTCTATTACCAGACGTTAGGATAGTTTGTATAATTTCTGGCACACAGTCTTCTCTATCCAGACTATGAGAAATAAGATTTTCTGCTCTGATGAGATGAAGACTAAATTTTTTGGTGTTAATTGTAAGCGGTGGAGAAAACCAGGCGCCGCTCATCACCTGCCAAATACAATCCCAGCAGTGACACATAGGGGGCAGCATCATGCAATGGGGGCAGGGACAGGACCACTCGGGGTAATGAAAGGAAAGATGAATGCGGCCAAGTACAGAGATATCCTGAATGACAACCTCTTACAGATGCTCTGGACCTCAGACTGGGCCGAACCTTCCAACAAGACAATGACCCTAAGCACACAGCTAAAATACCACAGCAGAGGCTTCAGAACATCTCTGTGACCATCCCTGACCGGCCCAACCAGAGCCCGGACCTAAACCCAATGGAGCATCTCTGGAGAGCCCTGAAAATGTCTCCATCAACGTTCACCATCCAACCTGAGAGCATCTGCAAGGAAGAGGCAGAGGATCCCCAAATACAGGGGGGGGGGGGAACTTGTAGCATCTTCCCAAGAAGACTCCGGGCTGCACCAGCTCCAAAGCTTCTACTCAACACTCAATATAGGGGCTGAATACTTATCTCCGGGGGCTGAATACTCATCACCAGGGGCTGAATACTTATCACCAGGAGCTGAATACTTATCACCAGGGGCTGAATACTTATCTCCGGGGGCTGAATACTCATCACCAGGGGCTGAATACTTATCACCAGGAGCTGAATACTTATCACCAGGGGCTGAATACTTATCACCGGGGGCTGAATACTTATCTCCGGGGGCTGAATACTCATCACCAGGGGCTGAATACTTATCACCAGGAGCTGAATACTTATCACCAGGGGCTGAATACTTATCTCCGGGGGCTGAATACTCATCACCAGGGGCTGAATACTTATCACCGGGGGCTGAATACTTATCACCGGGGGCTGAATACTTATCACCAGGGGCTGAATACTCATCACCAGGGGCTGAATACTCATCACCAGGGGCTGAATACTCATCACCAGGGGCTGAATACTCATCACCAGGGGCTGAATACTTATCACCGGGGGCTGAATACTTATCACCAGGGGCTGTATACTTATCACCGGGGGCTGAATACTCATCACCAGGGGCTGAATACTTATCACCAGGGGCTGAATACTCATCACTAGGGGTGAATACTCATCACCAGGGGCTGAATACTCATCACCGGGGGCTGAATACTCATCACCAGGGGCTGAATACTTATCACCGGGGGCCAAATACTTATCACCGGGGGCTGAATACTTATCACCAGGGGCTGAATACTCATCACCAGGGGCTGAATACTTATCACCGGGGGCCAAATACTTATCACCAGGGGCTGAATACTTATCACCGGGGGCTGAATACTTATCACCAGGGGCTGAATACTTATCACCGGGGGGCGAATACTTATCACCGGGGGCTGAATACTTATCACCAGGGGCTGAATACTTATCACCGGAGGATGAATACTTATCACCAGGGGCTGAATACTTATCACCGGGGGCTGAATACTTATCACCGGGGGCTGAATACTCATCACCGGGGCCGAATACTTATCACCGGGGGCTGAATACTTATCACCGGGGGCTGAATACTTATCACCGGGGGCTGAATATTTATCACCGGGGGCTAAATACTTATCACCGGGGGCCGAATACTTATCACCGGGGGCCGAATACTTATCACCAGGGGCTGAATACTTATCACCGGGGGCCGAATACTTATCACCGGGGGCCGAATACTTATCACCAGGGGCTGAATACTTATCACCGGGGGCCGAATACTTATCACCGGGGGCCGAATACTTATCACCGGGGGCTGAATACTTATCACCAGGGGCTGAATACTTATCACCAGGAGCTGAATACTTATCATCGGGGGCCGAATACTTATCACCGGGGGCCGAATACTTATCACCGGGGGCTAAATACTTATCACCGGGGGCCGAATACTTATCACCGGGGGCCGAATACTTATCACCAGGAGCTGAATACTCATCACCGGGGGCTGAATACTTATCACCAGGGGCTGAATACTTATCACCGGTGGCTGAATACTTATCACCAGGGGCTGAGTACTTATCACCGGGGGCTGAATATTTATCACCGGGGACTGAATACTTATCACCGGGGGATGAATACTTATCACCGGGGGCTGAATACTTATCACCGGGGGCTGAATACTCATCACCGGGGGCTGAATACTTATCACCGGGGCTGAATACTTATCACCAGGGGCTGAATACTTATAACCGGGGGCTGAATACTTATCACCGGGGGCTGAATACTTATCACCAGGGGCTGAATACTCATCACTGGGGGCTGAATACTTATCACCGGGGGCTGAATACTTATCACCGGGGGCTGAATACTTATCACCAGGGGCTGAAAACTTATCACCGGGGGCTGAATACTTATCACCGGGGGCTGAATACTTATCACCGGGGGCTGAATACTTATCACCGGGGGCTGAATACTTATCACCGGGGGCTGAATACTCATCACTGGGGGCTGAATACTTATCACCGGGGGCTGAATACTTATCACCGGGGGCTGAATACTTATCACCGGGGGCTGAATACTTATCACCGGGGGCTGAATACTTATCACCGGGGGCTGAATACTTATCACCGGGGGCTGAATATTTATCACCGGGGGCTAAATACTTATCACCGGGGGCCGAATACTTATCACCGGGGGCCGAATACTTATCACCAGGGGCTGAATACTTATCACCGGGGGCCGAATACTTATCACCAGGGGCTGAATACTTATCACCGGGGGCCGAATACTTATCACCGGGGGCCGAATACTTATCACCGGGGGCCGAATACTTATCACCAGGGGCTGAATACTTATCACCGGGGGCCGAATACTTATCACCGGGGGCCGAATACTTATCACCGGGGGCTGAATACTTATCACCAGGGGCTGAATACTTATCACCAGGAGCTGAATACTTATCATCGGGGGCCGAATACTTATCACCGGGGGCCGAATACTTATCACCGGGGGCTAAATACTTATCACCGGGGGCCGAATACTTATCACCGGGGGCCGAATACTTATCACCAGGAGCTGAATACTCATCACCGGGGGCTGAATACTTATCACCAGGGGCTGAATACTTATCACCGGTGGCTGAATACTTATCACCAGGGGCTGAGTACTTATCACCGGGGGCTGAATATTTATCACCGGGGACTGAATACTTATCACCGGGGGCTGAATACTTATCACCGGGGGCTGAATACTTATCACCGGGGGCTGAATACTCATCACCGGGGGCTGAATACTTATCACCGGGGCTGAATACTTATCACCAGGGGCTGAATACTTATAACCGGGGGCTGAATACTTATCACCGGGGGCTGAATACTTATCACCAGGGGCTGAATACTCATCACCAGGGGCTGAATACTCATCACTGGGGGCTGAATACTTATCACCAGGGGCTGAAAACTTATCACCGGGGGCTGAATACTTATCACCGGGGGCTGAATACTTATCACCGGGGGCTGAATACTTATCACCGGGGGCTGAATACTTATCACCGGGGGCTGAATACTCATCACTGGGGGCTGAATACTTATCACCGGGGGCTGAATACTTATCACCGGGGGCTGAATACTTATCACCGGGGGCTGAATACTTATCACCGGGGGCTGAATGCTCATCACCTGGGGTCACGTGCGACACAAATGTGCTGCAGGCACTTCTTAAATACCCGTGCAAGGAATTTGCACCTAAAAGAACCTTCAAAGTCCGATAAAAATGTGACCCATTGGGGCTTATTTACTAAGGGTCCGCGGATTGCATTTCCATCAGACTTCCCGACAAATTTTGGGATTTGGGCCGCTGTGACAGGGATTTAGCGTGACGTTGGACGATCCAACTGATTTGGACTCAGCACAGGATTTAATATTCAAATTGTGTCGCATCCAAAGCACTTACATGCACCAGGAAGAAGAAGGTGAACTCCAGGGACCTGAGCGGGGAAGAGACACATGAAGGATATCGGGCGCAGGATCTTAGTGACTCCCCGCACAGCGCGTTATACACGGACAATGCACTTTCTGTGAATGGACGGGTAAATAAATGTGCCCCAATGTGTTTACTTTCCTATACTGAACATTATTTTACCTTCGTCACTTTGTCTCCCCTGATAAATTGACAAAGAATTTAAGAAACGAGACACAAAGGCCCAAATAGATTATTAGGGCACATTTAGGTGCCCGTGCACGGAGTTCACCCGAAGTGCATTGTGTATAATGCACTGTGCGGGGAGTCACTAAGATCCTGTGCCCGATATCCTGCATGTATCGCTTCCCCGCTCAGGTCCCCAGAGTTCACCTTCTTCTTCCTGGTGTATGTAAGTGCATTGTCCGTGTATAATGCGCTGTGCGGGGAGTCACTAAGATCCTGCGCCCGATATCCTGCATGTGTCGCTTCCCCGCTCAGGTCCCCGGAGTTCACCTTCTTCTTCCTGGTGCATGTAAGTGCATTGTCTGTGTATAATGTGCTGTGCGGGGAGTCACTAAGATCCTGCTCCCGATATCCTGCATGTGTCACTTCCCCGCTCAGGTCCCCGGAGTTCACCTTCTTCTTCCTGGTACATGTAAGTGCATTGTCCGTGTATAATGTGCTGTGCAGGGAGTCACTAAGATCGTGCACCCGATATCCTGCATGTGTCGCTTCCCCGCTCAGGTCCCCAGAGTTCACCTTCTTCTTCATGGTGCATGTAAGTGCATTGAATGCGACACAATTTGAATATTATATCCTGCGCTCAGTCCGAATCCATTAGATCGTCCGATGGCCCATCCCCGATTTCTGTCACGTGAGCACTGCTGCGCCAAAATCAGTTCGCGTGCTACACAATCCCCTTCTAAATACCTGTGACGGCCGTGCAATCCCGTGCAGTCCAAAGGAAATGTGATCCACGGACCCTTAGTAAATAAGCCCCATTGTGTGTGCATCAGTTTTTTTTCTAAGTTTGCATGAAAAAAGTGTCTTTGGATCTTGCACGTGCATTTATTTTGTGTTTGCGCTACTTCCATTTAGCGGTTGAATTTTGCCTGACACTTTAGAAATCTGTGTGGTTCGTGTTTCGAGTTTGTGTCATATTTATTACTGCGCTTCACCACAATTGTGTCACAACGGCATGAAGCAAAGGACCAAGAAAACATGCACCGGCGCCGCTGTGTCACATACTGATGCGCAACTCTTACACTAAAGTGTTTGCGCCAGTTTTCTGTCTGACTTTGCACTATAAAGAACATGCAAACTGTATATGGATTTATGAGTCTGCGCCAGTTTTGTGTGGCGGCTGCTCTGTGTCCAACAAGACAGAAAAAATGTGCACCTGAAGGGGCTGTTACTGCTTAGTCGAAGTTTGCGCCATATTTATAACTGACGTGCGGCACAATTCTGCAGCATGAACAAAGTGCATCATAATAACAATGGTGACACTTCCAAAGCATCGCAGGGGGCGCCAGATACACACCCTACAGGCAAACTGCACACAGTACACCATGGGGCACATTTACTTACCCAGTCCCTGCGCGATCCCCAATCCGGACTGTCCGACGAGGATGAACTCTGCCGCGATTCATGAAGATTGTGCGCCCGATATCCTGAATGTGTCGCTTCCCCGCTCAGGTCCTCCGGAGTTCACCATCTTCTTCCCGGTGCATGTAAGTGCTTGGCTTGCTGCACAAATTTAAATGTTAAATCCCGCCCGTAGTCCGAATCCATGGATCGTCCAACGGCCCGCCCCCCGATTTGTGTCGCGTGAAAGCCGGCGCAATTGCGGCACAAACCGATCCCTGCCGCGATCCCCGAAAAGTCGGTAAAATCGAAAAAAAACGCAGTCGCAGGGCCCTTAGTAAATAAGCCCCACTGTGCTAGTTGTTATACATTTGTGCGCTGCAAAGTGCCCTAAGGATGATTGTTTTCATATATCCAGGCCTCTTACCAATGCTTAGGCCCCAGTTATGGAGGCCAGCACTGTATAGAAGACAAATCATGTGGATTTTTCCCAGGTGCCTTCTAGTTACACTTCTGGAGTTGCCCTATTTTTAACCCTGCCCTACATTTTTTTACCCGACATTTGACTTAATAGTAGTGCATGGTGGGAGCTGAGTTCCCGCATTATGCAGTACTATTACATCTAGCTTCTGTCACCGGCTCCTGAACGGAGCCGGCACCAAAAGCAATGGGTGTCTTTATATTACAGCCGACACTGCCTCTAAAACCCATGATCGGGTGTTAACCCCTAACACACCACGGTCACGCATGACCACCACGTGTAAGAGGCATCTCTCTTGGATACCCCACAGCACTTACCGGGGGGAGGGACCCTCGGACCGCTGCTTGGATGGCAGCCCCGGGATATGCCAGTTCCCCCCGGCTGTTACATAACACAGTGTAATATATCTATATGTATACATCAGTATTAGGCTATATTCACACTGCCGTTGCCCGCCCGTACCGTACCGTAGCGGGCAACGGCAGTGTACGGGGAGAGCAGGAGGAGGTGAGCGCAGCTCACCCCCGCCCCTCTCCATAGGAAGTTATGGCACACGGCGCCGTACTATGGAGAAAGATAGTACATGTCCTATCTTTTTCCGGTGTACGGAGCGGTACGGTGCCGCATGTGTGCTGCACCGTACCGCTCCCGTAGGGCTCCGTGCGCCCATTGCCGTCTATGGGGGACGTGTATTGCCCGTATATACGTCGGCCGTATATATACGTCCCCCATACGTCAGTGTGAATATAGCCTTACACATATGAATAAGAGCTTGAACAAGCGATAAGAGCATCACTAAAAAAAAAAAAAGTGTAAAACACTTAATAAAGTTACTGTAATAAAAAGAATTAAATATAGTAAAAGTCCCCTAAACACAAACATTCCCTATATATAAAAAAAACCCCACAAAATTACAAAAAAACCCCACATATTTGGTATCGCCGTCTCCGTAACAATCTGTACAATAACTCAGAAACATTGTTGGACCTGCTTGGTAAAAACAAAACCAAAAAACGTAAAATCCCTTCACAAAAATGTTCCAAAAAGTGATCAAAAAAAGTTATGTGCGCCAAAATAGTACCAGAACAACTCAACACGTAAAAAATAAGCCCTAAACCAGCTCTGTCAACCAAAAAGTATTAAAGTTATGCCTCTGAAAATATGGCGATTTTCTTTGTATTCGTTTTTCTTCATAAAAATTGTAAACATATATATAAAAAACTATATAAATTAGGTATCAGCGTAATCGTAGTGATCCATAGAATAAAGTTAATATGAAAGTTATTTTTATGGCCCCCCAAAAAATGCAAAAAGAAAGGAAACGAGAATTCACAATATTCCTTTCCTTCATGATTAAAATCTCATCAATAAACTAATGACCCACTAAAATGAAGTATTATTACAGTGCGTCTAATCTCACAGATAATAAACCCTTATGGGGGTCATTTACTAAGGGCCCGATTCGCGGTTTCCCGACGTGTTACCCGAATATTTCCGATTTGCGCCGATTTTCCCTGAATTGCCCCGGGATTTTGGCGCATGCGATCGGATTGTGGTGCATCGGCGCGGGCATGCACGTGACGGAAATCGGGTGCGTAGCCGAATGAAAACCCGACGGATTCGGAAAAACCGCCGCATTTAAAACAAAAAAAGTGACGCGAAACTCGCGCTTAACTTCACTCGGTCCGGCTTGGTGAAGATCAGTGCATTCCGGGGAACTTCAGCGCAGCAGCGCCACCTGGTGGACGTCGGTGGAACTACCTTAATGAATCCCGGCCGGACCCGAATCCACTGCAGAGAACGCGCCGCTGGATCGTGAAAGGACCGGGTAAGTAAATCTGCCCCTATGTGTCCAAATGACCAAAGAAATAAAGATTGTACAGCCAATAAAGAGTGACGATGTATAATCTGCTGTGAATGGCGCAGCTTCCCCTCCATGCCCTGGCGTGCGCCCATACAGCAGTCACCACCACATATGGGGGATTGTTATACCCGGGAGAGATTGGGGATCAAACTTTGTGGAGCGTTTTGGGATTTTATCCACTGAGAATGTGAACATTTTTTGGAAAAAAAAGTTTTAAAAAAAATGAAAATTTCAACATTTTACCCGATTTTGTTGTAACAATTAAAGGGTGAACAAACTTCATAAAAGTTGTTTTACGCACGTTGAGGGGTGTAGTTTCTATAATGGGGTAATTTATGGGGTTGTACTATTATTTCGGCCTCTCTAAGTGAAACCTGAACAGGTCCCAAACGTTCAAAGCCCCAGAACCTCCTTCCACAAATGAGAGGATGCATAAAAAGCCATGGGGACATAAAGCAGACATTCGGGGAATGATACTTATCACATTATTTTGCTGTAGAACAGTTGGAATTTAGAAAAATCGCGAATTTTTCCAAATTTTCACCAAATATCCATTTTTTCATAAACAAACGCAAAACATACCACCAACATTTTTCAATTTAGGCGGAATTTACATGAACGCATGCCCGCAGGGAACGTATGGGCCGTAGCGTGACGGGCATACGATGGAGAGGAGGAGGTGTACAGAGAGGTGTTCCTGTGTTCGGAGCGGTGCGGTGCCACACGTGTGCGGCACCGTATCCCACCATGCAATCATTGGCATCTATGGGGGACGTATGTACGTCTGCAAGCTTTTGGCCGTACATACGTCCCCCCATATGGTCGTGTAAATGCAGCCTAACATGAAGTACAAAGTGTCATGAGAAAACAATTTATAAATTTCTTGGATGTGAAAGCTTTCAGAAGTTATAACTACTTATTATAGTAACACATTTCAGATTTAAAAAAATGGACCGTGTCATAAGGTGAAAAGTGGCTCCGGCAGAAAGGGGTTAATGGATCTGTCTGGTCCCAGGACTAGTGCCCTTAGTTTGACTTGACTCAAGTTCTGAGTTCTACATAAGGAGACCCAATAGCCTATCCTTAAAGGGAACCTGTCATCAGGAGCCCTTTTTATGGCTCCCCCCCCCCCCCCATGCCCCCAAAGAGAATAGTGCACACATTGCCAAAGAGTTTTTATAGTAAAACTGGCTTTTTCCAAAAAAAAAATACATTAGATGAAGGTTTACTTGTGTATGCAGGGCTGTGTCCCTAGTCCCATGGGAGTGGCCAGTGAGGAGTGGTTTCCCCCTCAACCTCAGGAAATCACTCCATCATGCATCGATTTCAAATTAAAAAATACTTCCCATGCCCCCATATCTCCCCCTCACTTCCCCCCCTCAGGACGTCATACATGTCTGCCCCGCTCCTCACTGGCCTCTCCCATGTCCCCCATATTTCCTCCCCCCTTCGCTTCCCCCCTCAGGACGTCATACATGTCTGCCCCACTCCTCACTGGCCACTTCCATGTCCTCCATATCTCCTGCCCCTCGCTACCACCCTCAGGACGTCATACATGTCTGCCCCGCTCCTCACTGGCCACTCCCATGTCCTCCATATCTCCTGCCCCTCGCTACCACCCTCAGGACGTCATACATGTCTGCCCCGCTCCTCACTGGCCACTCCCATGTCCCCCATATCTCCTCCCCCCTTTGCTACCACCCTCAGGACGTCATACATGTCTGCCCCCTCCTCAATGGCCACTCCCATGTCCTCCATATCTCCTGCCCCTCGCTACCAGCCTCAGGACGTCATACATGTCTGCCCCCTCCTCACTGGCCACTCCCATGTCCCCCATATCTCCTCCCCCCCTCGCTACTACCCTCAGGACGTCATACATGTCTGCCCCCTCCTCACTGGCCACTCCCATGTCCCCCATATCTCCGCCCCCCTTTGCTACCACCCTCAGGACGTCATACATGTCTGCCCCGCTCCTCACTGGCCTCTCCCATGTCCCCCATATCTCCTGCCCCTCGCTACCCCCCTCAGGACGTCATACATGTCTGCCCCCTCCTCACTGGCCACTCCCATGTCCCCCATATCTCCTCCCCCTATCGCTACCACCCTCAGGACGTCATACATGTCTGCCCCCTCCTCAATGGCCACTCCCATGTCCCCCATATCTCCTGCCCCTCGCTACCACCCTCAGGACGTCATACATGTCTGCCCCCTCCTCACTGGCCACTCCCATGTCCCCCATATCTCCTGCCCCTCGCTACCACCCTCAGGACGTCATACATGTCTGCCCCCTCCTCACTGGCCACTCCCATGTCCCCCATATCTCCTGCCCCTCGCTACCCCCCTCAGGACGTCATACATGTCTGCTCCCTCCTCACTGGCCACTCCCATGTCCCCCATATCTCCTCCCCCCCTCGCTTCCCCCCTCAGGATGTCATACATGTCTGCCCCGCTCCTCACTGGCCACTCCCATGTCCCCCATATTTCCTCCCCCCTTCGCTTCCCCCCTCAGGATGTCATACATGTCTGCCCCCTCCTCACTGGCCACTCCCATGTCCTCCATATCTCTTCCCCCCTCGCTACCACCCTCAGGACGTCATACATGTCTGCCCCACTCCTCACTGGCCACTCCCATGTCCCCCATATCTCCTGCCCCTCGCTACCACCCTCAGGACGTCATACATGTCTGCCCCACTCCTCACTGGCCACTCCCATGTCCCCCATATCTCCTGCCCCTCTCTACCCCCCTCAGGATGTCATACATGTCTGCCCCACTCCTCACTGGCCACTCCCATGTCCCCCATATCTCCTCCCCCCCTCGCTTCCCCCCTCAGGATGTCATACATGTCTGCCCCGCTCCTCACTGGCCACTCCCATGTCCCCCATATTTCCTCCCCCCTTCGCTTCCCCCCTCAGGATGTCATACATGTCTGCCCCCTCCTCAATGGCCACTCCCATGTCCTCCATATCTCCTCCCCCCCTCGCTACCACCCTCAGGACGTCATACATGTCTGCCCCACTCCTCACTGGCCTCTCCCATGTCCCCCATATCTCCTGCCCCTCTCTACCCCCCTCAGGATGTCATACATGTCTGCCCCACTCCTCACTGGCCACTCCCATGTCCCCCATATCTCCTGCCCCTCGCTACCACCCTCAGGATGTCATACATGTCTGCCCCCTCCTCACTGGCCACTCCCATGTCCCCCATATCTTCCCCCCCCCCTCGCTACCACCCTCAGGACCTCATACATGTCTTCCCCACTCCTCACTAGCCACTTCCAGGGGACACTGCGCTGCATACAGTAAGGTAAACTTTGACCCAACTTATCTTTTGGGGCTCCTGATGACAGGTTCCCTTTAAGATGTTCAATTATGTTTAATAAATGCTTAATAAATGCTGAGCTTCATTTATTCTACTGGTCCACATGTTCCCTATAAATCCGGTAGGGACTACCTGAAAACTCCTTTGATATTTGGAAATCAGAATTCAGTAGAATGTGACCCTTACCTTGGGCATTGGGAACTCGCATACACCCGAGCAGTAATAAGCATCGAATGATTTGGGAGATATAATCCACTCACTCCATCCAATGTCCGCAAAATCCACCTTGAGATATCTACGGGAGCAGACCCTTGGTTCATCCCACTGACGTCTCCGAGCTTTCTTCATTGTCCTCTCATCAAAGTGAAGGACTGGAGACTTGGGCAATGTATCGGCGTCATCGTGCCCCTTCTTCTTCCGATCCTTCCTTTGAGGCTTTTGTTTTAAGGATTTATATGTAGTGTCCCACAGATCCTGCTTACTGTAGTGAACGTACTTAACATCAGGGAGTTCATTGTTATGGGTTGAGGCCAAAAATGTGGCATCCCTCCTTACCCGGCTATCTGAAGATGCATTGGGCTGCTGCTTGGCTTCGGCAAAACTTGATTGGTATGGGTCGTATCTCTGCAAAGTTACGGCCACACTGTTGGGCTCTGAAATTGTTCTATCATTGGCAAATACTAGAATGTATGGGGCTTCGCTTGGATTACGTTCATGGACGGGAGCAAATTTATGACCAAAGTCAATTTCCATGGAGATAAACAAGTCTTGTTGACGTTGGGCCTCCTTGATGATGCTGGTGATGTCCTTCACGTGCCAGGCACCTTTTTTATTAGACGTGGCACCGCTGATGTTCCACTTTACAAGACCTAAGTCTGTTTTGTGGAGAATACTCTTGAAGATCACACTGACCCTCTGAGTTTGTGGTGGAAGCAGAAGACGACAGGAAGCATTCTTGGAACGTTTGCAGAACGAATCCCTGGGAGGCCGGGGTCCTTTGTCAGGTCCAAAATGGAGAGTGGCAGCCAAGACAACTTCAGACTGCTGTAGTGATGTTACGTTGAAGCGATATGTAGGATGGGAAGCCAGGAAATCTGTTAGATAAAGAAGCTTTATTGTACAAGAGGAACACTATGTGCCAACACTTTATTTTCCATGGACGGATTAACCACATGGATGTATGGGGTCAGGCCCCTCAATGTGTCTGCATGATTAAGTTATCCATAGATGCATTGTCAACCCTCTCATATACTGCATTGCTTACCAGCATAGGAAACTTTAGCCACCCAAACCACAAAAATCCTTCAGCTCAGGTCCTGAATAATCTCTGCTTCAGGACCAGCCCCAGTCCCCCTCAGCATACAGATTTATCCTCTGTACCTCCAAATCTATACAACTCAAATTTCATATGACCTGGTCAAATAGTAATTTTGTAAAAGTTGGACACCATGCACCAGTCATATCTCAATGACTGGAGCCAATGGAAGGGAAGGAGACATCTGATATTTTACCATCTACAAGCTATTATCTGGTTGGCCAGCAACATTTTTAAAATCATTTTTATACAGAAGTTTGGGCAATTTTAGATTTAGTGGGATTAATGGCTTGTGATTGTTTTTTTAATCTTAAACAGGGAGGTTAAACATTTTTTCAACACGTTTACAGTCTCAGTCCCAAAATATATAAAACATTGAAATGTTTTATTTCATACAGAAATGACCCGTGTTAAGGGTCCCTGCTGGTGCTGTTCTAACTCCTACTAACTCCCGGGACTATGGAGGAAGCAACATAGAAGCTGCCTCCTTATAATACAGATTGGGGCTCATTGGGCTCGTGCTGCTCACTTTCTTCAGACTGTTTGTCGTTTTCGGGGATTGCACAGCTATAACAGGTATTTGACAGGTCTGCGCTGGGATTGTGTCGCACGTGATAGTTTTTTGGCGCAGCTGCACTGGCTTTCATGCGGATCGTCCGTGCCATCAGACGATCCCACTGATCCGGACAACGTGTGGGATTTTACTTTCAAATTGTGTCGCATCCAATGCACTTACATGCACCAGGAAGAAGCAGGTGAACTCCGGGGACCTGAGCGGGGAAGCGACACATGCAGGATATCGGGTGCAAGATCTTAGTGACTCCCCGCACAGCGCATTATACATGGACAATGCACTTACATGCACCAGGAAGAAGAAGGTGAACTCCGGGGACCTGAGCGGGGAAGGGACACATGCAGGATATCGGGAGCACGATCTTAGTGACTCCCCGCACAGCGCATTATACACGGACAATGCACTTACATGCACCAGGAAGAAGAAGGTGAACTCCGGGGACCTGAGCAGGGAAGCGACACATGCAGGATATCAGGTGCAGGATCTTAGTGACTCCCCGCACAGCGCATTATACATGGACAATGCACTTACATGCACCAGGAAGAAGAAGGTGAAATCCGGGGACCTGAGCGGGGAAGCGACACATGCAGGATATCGGGCGCAAGATCTTAGTGACTCCCCGCACAGCGCATTATACACGGACAATGCACTTACATGCACCAGGAAGAAGGTGAACTCCAGGGACCTGAGCGGGGAAGTGACACATGCAGGATATTGGACGCAAGATCTTAGTGACTCCCCGCACAGCGCATTATACACGGACAATGCACTTACATGCACCAGGAAGAAGAAGGTGAACTCCAGGGACCTGAGCGGGGAAGTGACACATGCAGGATATCGGGCGCATGATCTTAGTGAGTTATCATCGGACAATGCAGTGGACTGTTAAGTAAATGTGCCCAATTATCTGAGTGGCTGGGTGGGATATTTGACATTTATCTGCACTATCACTACCATCATTCACCATAACTCTATTATTGGAGTAGTCTGAGAACCAATTATCAAATGATCCCCTGAGCTAGATGAGATCAAGAGGTTGGGTAGAAGATCTCATCTATGGAGACCCCATGCGACCAACCCCTCTATTCCCTGCATTAGTCCCACCGGGAAAGTATAACATTACAAAGCTCCTGATGACTCTCAGATAATGAATGGATATTCTAGGTTCTACAAAAGTGAAAAGATATTTGAATCATAGAAACGCGCTGGAATCAAACGAGAAATTGTTCCCAAAGATAAAGCGTGACCACAACAGTCGCTCTTCCAATCCCCATTTCCATTCCAGCAATGATAATAGTGCCAGGGTCAGGTCAGATTTTGGGTTGACCCAATTATATTCTTGTCACATGATCAATGGTCACGTCATTGTTTTTTTGATTGAGGCCAAAATAACATTGCATAAAATTATCGATGACAATGTGAACAGGGGGTGCAAGTTGTTGCTGAGGTGGGACAAAAAATGGTGACCTGTCAAGATGCCGGGTAATAAATCCGGTCTGATGTGTGTAATCTAGTAATTTAGCCACTTTGATCCATCTTTCCTATAGAGGTCGGAGCTCTCAGACCCTATGTGATTGCGTTACATGACATTCTGTAGGTGCAGATATATACAGCCCCCCCTGTATGGACTCCGAGGGGTCTCTCCTTACCTGGCTGTGCCCGGAAGCTTCGCACGGTGTTCCCATCCTGAGGACGACTTCCCTCCCGACTGTACTTCTCATACAGCTTCATCATGTGCAATGACAGGGGGTCTGTAGCCGGACTCAGCATCCCAGGAGCCGGGTTCTCTTTAAGGGTCGAGTCGGAGGGTTGAGTTTGTTTGCCTGCGCCCTGGGTCAGGAATAGTAAAAGCATCCAATAGTGAGACATGATGGCGAGGGACCTCGTCCGATGTGCTCCCTGTCACTAGTTTATCCCTTGCTTCTCCCGGGTGTCACATTCAAAGCTTCAGCTTACAGCTCGTCCCCAGGAGCGGGGAGGAGAGAGGGCGCCCGTCCCACCCAATCATGGCTCACCTCACGCTGGATAAGACTATTATTACAGCCAGGGGCTGCGCTCGGCAGCTCCACAGGAGGCTTCTCCAGCCTCTGATCAGGGAAATATGTGCTGAGGCTTCTCACACGTCCACACATCACATTACTGATACCCAACCCAAACACAACAAGAACCGGAACCACAGACCGCACCACGAGAAAGAAATACATTATAATGACCGATATCTTATATTATTCATTGTATAACGAAGATCTATTAACATTCATAGGAGATAAAATGTGTAAACTGTATAATCACTGGACGAACGGTGATACAGGGGATAGAAAAATAAACTGTATAAAAGGCGACAATACAACACAAAACTTATAAAACATCCATACAGTATATAATACACACCTCATCATTATCTATACCGTGTATAATACACACCTCATCATTATCTATACAGTGTATAATACACACCTCATCATTATCTATACAGTGTATAATACACACCTCATCATTATCTATACAGTGTATAATACACACCTCATCATTATCTATACAGTGTATAATACACACCTCATCATTATCTATACAGTGTATAATACACACCTCTTCATTATCTATACAGTGTATAATACACACCTCATCATTATCTATGCAGTGTATAATACACACCTCATCATTATCTATACCGTATATAATACACACCTCATAGTTATCTATACAGTGTATAATACACACCTCATCATTATCTATACAGTGTATAATACACACCTCATCATTATCTATACAGTGTATAATACACACCTCTTCATTATCTATACAGTGTATAATACACACCTCATCATTATCTATGCAGTGTATAATACACACCTCATCATTATCTATACCGTATATAATACACACCTCATAGTTATCTATACAGTGTATAATACACACCTCATCATTATCTATACAGTGTATAATACACACCTCATCATTATCTATACAGTGTATAATACACACCTCATCATTATCTATACATGTATAATACACACCTCACCATTATCTATACAGTGTATAATACACACCTCATCATTATCTATACAGTGTATAATACACACCTCATCATTATCTATACAGTGTATAATACACACCTCATCATTATCTATACAGTGTATAATACACACCTCATCATTATCTATACAGTGTATAATACACACCTCATCATTATCTACTCAGTGTATAATACACACCTCATCATTATCTATACAGTGTATAATACACACCTCATCATTATCTATACAGTGTATAATACACACCTCATCATTATCTAAACCGTGTATAATACACACCTCATCATTATCTATACAGTGTATAATACACACCTCATCATTATCTATACAGTGTATAATACACACCTCATCATTATCTATACAGTGTATAATACACACCTCATCATTATCTATACCGTGTATAATACACACCTCATCATTATCTATACAGTGTATAATACACACCTCATCATTATCTATACAGTGTATAATACACACCTCATCATTATCTATACAGTGTATAATACACACCTCACCATTATCTATACCGTGTATAATACACACCTCATCATTATCTATACAGTGTATAATACACACCTCATCATTATCTATACCGTGTATATTACACACCTCATCATTATCTATACAGTGTATATTACACACCTCATCATTATCTATACAGTGTATAATACACACCTCATCATTATCTATACAGTGTATAATACACACCTCATTATTATCTATACAGTGTATAATACACACCTCATTATTATCTATACAGTGTATAATACACACCTCATCATTATCTATACAGAGTATAATACACACCTCATCATTATCTGTACAGTGTATAATACACACCTCATCATTATCTATACAGTGTATAATACACACCTCATCATTATCTATACAGTGTATAATACACACCTCATCATTATCTATACAGTGTATAATACACACCACATCATTATCTATACAGTGTATAATACACACCTCATCATTATCTACACAGTGTATAATACACACCTCATCATTATCTACACAGTGTATAATACACACCTCATCATTATCTATACAGTGTATAATACACACCTCATCATTATCTATACCGTGTATAATACACACCTCATCATTATCTATACAGTGTATAATACACCCCTCATCATTATCTATACATGTATAATACACACCTCATCATTATCTATACCGTGTATAATACACACCTCATCATTATCTATACAGTGTATAATACACACCTCATCATTATCTATACAGTGTATAATACACACCTCATCATTATCTACACAGTGTATAATACACACCTCATCATTATCTATACATGTATAATACACACCTCATCATTATCTATACAGTGTATAATACACACCTCATCATTATCTATACATGTATAATACACACCTCATCATTATCTATACAGTGTATAATACACACCTCATCATTATCTATACAGTGTATAATACACACCTCATCATTATCTATACAGTGTATAATACACACCTCATCATTATCTATACCGTGTATAATACACACCTCATCATTATCTATACCGTGTATAATACACACCTCATCATTATCTATACCGTGTATAATACACACCTCATCATTATCTATACCGTGTATAATACACACCTCATCATTATCTATACAGTGTATAATACACACCTCATCATTATCTATACAGTGTATAATACACACCTCATCATTATCTATACAGTGTATAATACACACCTCATCATTATCTATACCGTGTATAATACACACCTCATCATTATCTATACCGTGTATAATACACACCTCATCATTATCTATACATGTATAATACACACCTCATCATTATCTATACAGTGTATAATACACAGCTCATCATTATCTATACAGTGTATAATACACACCTCATCATTATCTATACAGTGTATAATACACACCTCATCATTATCTATACAGTGTATAATACACACCTCATCATTATCTATACATGTATAATACACACCTCATCATTATCTATACAGTGTATAATACACACCTCATCATTATCTATACAGTGTATAATACACACCTCATCATTATCTATACATGTATAATACACACCTCATCATTATCTATACAGTGTATAATACACACCTCATCATTATCTATACAGTGTATAATACACACCTCATCATTATCTATACAGTGTATAATACACACCTCATCATTATCTATACAGTGTATAATACACACCTCATCATTATCTATACAGTGTATAATACACACCTCACCATTATCTATACAGTGTATAATACACACCTCATCATTATCTATACAGTGTATAATACACACCTCATCATTATCTATACATGTATAATACACACCTCATCATTATCTATACAGTGTATAATACACACCTAATCATTATCTATACAGTGTATAATACACACCTCATCATTATCTATACAGAGTATAATACACACCTCATCATTATCTATACAGTGTATAATACACACCTCATCATTATCTATACAGTGTATAATACACGCCTCATCATTATCTATACAGTGTATAATACACACCTCATCATTATCTATACAGTGTATAATACACACCTCATCATTATCTATACATGTATAATACACACCTCATCATTATCTGTACCGTGTATAATACACACCTCATCATTATCTATACAGTGTATAATACACACCTCATCATTATCTGTACCGTGTATAATACACACCTCATCATTATCTATACAGTGTATAATACACACCTCATCATTATCTATACAGTGTATAATACACACCTCATCATTATCTATACAGTGTATAATACACACCTCATCATTATCTATACCGTGTATAATACACACCTCATCATTATCTATACCGTGTATAATACACACCTCATCATTATCTATACAGTGTATAATACACACCTCATCATTATCTATACATGTATAATACACACCTCATCATTATCTATACAGTGTATAATACACACCTCATCATTATCTATACAGTGTATAATACACACCTCATCATTATCTATACAGTGTATAATACACACCTCATCATTATCTATACAGTGTATAATACACACCTCATCATTATCTATACATGTATAATACACACCTCACCATTATCTATACAGTGTATAATACACACCTCATCATTATCTATACAGTGTATAATACACACCTCATCATTATCTATACAGTGTATAATACACACCTCATCATTATCTATACAGTGTATAATACACACCTCATCATTATCTATACAGTGTATAATACACACCTCATCATTATCTACTCAGTGTATAATACACACCTCATCATTATCTATACAGTGTATAATACACACCTCACCATTATCTATACAATGTATAATACACACCTCATCATTATCTATACAGTGCATAATACACACCTCATCATTATCTATACAGTGTATAATACACACCTCATCATTATCTATACATGTATAATACACACCTCATCATTATCTATACAGTGTATAATACACACCTCATCATTATCTATACAGTGTATAATACACACCTCATCATTATCTATACATGTATAATACACACCTCATCATTATCTATACAGTGTATAATACACACCTCATCATTATCCATACAGTGTATAATACACACCTCATTATTATCTATACAGTGTATAATACACACCTCATCATTATCTATACAGTGTATAATACACACCTCATCATTATCTATACAGTGTATAATACACACCTCCTCATTATCTATACAGTGTATAATACACACCTCATCATTATCTATACAGTGTATAATACACACCTCACCATTATCTATACAGTGTATAATACACACCTCATCATTATCTATACAGTGTATAATACACACCTCACCATTATCTATACAGAGTATAATACACACCTCATCATTATCTATACAGTGTATAATACACACCTCATCATTATCTATACAGTGTATAATACACACCTCATCATTATCTATACAGTGTATAATACACACCTCATCATTATCTATACAGTGTATAATACACACCTCATCATTATCTATACAGTGTATAATACACACCTCACCATTATCTATACAGTGTATAATACACACCTCATCATTATCTATACAGTGTATAATACACACCTCATCATTATCTATACATGTATAATACACACCTCATCATTATCTATACAGTGTATAATACACACCTAATCATTATCTATACAGTGTATAATACACACCTCATCATTATCTATACAGTGTATAATACACACCTCATCATTATCTATACAGTGTATAATACACAGCTCATCATTATCTATACCGTGTATAATACACACCTCATCATTATCTATACATGTATAATACACACCTCATCATTATCTATACAGTGTATAATACACACCTCATCATTATCTATACCGTGTATAATACACACCTCATCATTATCTATACAGTGTATAATACACACCTCCTCATTATCTATACAGTGTATAATACACACCTCATCATTATCTATACAGTGTATAATACACACCTCATCATTATCTATACAGTGTATAATACACACCTCATCATTATCTATACAGTGTATAATACACACCTCATCATTATCTATACAGTGTATAATACACACCTCATCATTATGCATGTACAGGCAGTCCCCGGGTTATATGCAAGATAGGTTCCTTGGGTTTGTACTTACCGTAAGTTGAATTTGTATGTAAGTCGGAACTGTATCTTTTATAATTGTAGCTCCAGACAAAAAATTTTGGGGGGATTTTCAAATTTTTGCTGTAATGGGACCAAGGATTATCAATAAATCTTCATTACAGACACCTTACAGCTGATCATTGCAGCCTGGGACTATAGTAACATCCAGAGAGGTCACCAGAGGTCACAGGGGGCAGAGGGGTCCGTCTGTAAGTAGGGGACGTCTGTACTTCAATGTGCACATCATGGGGCACAGTATAAATGAAGCGAAAATGAAAGCAGATGCATAAAACTGAACCTGTCCCCCCCCAGTAGCCGATCACATGAAACAGGAACATCAAGTCAGCCCCATTAACCCCGAAAGAAATTGTCCTTTTTTTGTTTCCGTTTTTTGCTCCCCACCTTCAAAAATCTGTCCATTTGTTCCATGTACAGAGCTGTACGAGGGCTTGTTTTCTATATTGTACTTGTACTACTTGAACAAAACGTATTTGCGCCATTTTCTTGTGGGGTTCTTTTTTTATGCCTTTCACTTTTTGTTCCATATGAATCCTTCGCTTTTCTCCTTGGGTCAGTGTCATCACAGAAATACCATTTACTTTCCTTGGGTTTTGCACCGAATTGCTCCGGGTTTTTGGCTTGCACGCGACAGAAATCGGGGGGGGGGGGGCGTGGCTGTCGGACAACCCGACGGATTCGGACAAATTCAGCAGAATTGTGTCACATGATCAGCACGCACATGCACCAGGAAGAAGAAGGTGAACTCCGGAGGACCTTGGCGCAGCAGCAACACCTGCAGGATATCGGGCGCACGATGTTAGTGAATCGCGCCGAACCAGGATCCTCATCGGACAACGCACCGCGGGATCGCGACGGGACCGGGTAAGTAAATCTGCCCCAATGTGGTTTTGTTACTGTTTATTTTTATATCAGTTCTAGGGAAAGGGGGAGATTTGAACTTTGAGAGTTTTTTTTTATTTTTTTAATTATTTTTTAGGCCACTGAGGGTACTATAACCCTAGGTCATCTGATTACCATAGTGGGGCAGCACGGTGGTAGTGAGTAGCACTTCTGCCTTGCAGCGCTGTGGTCCTGGATTCGAGTCCCAGCCAGGTCAATATCTGCAAAGAGTTTGTATGTTCTCTCTGTGTTTGCGTGGGTTTCCTCCGGGTCCTCCAGCTTCCTCCCACACTCCAAAACATACTGGTAGTCAGGCCCGGCGCCAGCACCCGGCTAACCCGGGCAAGTGCCGGGGCCCCAGGGGGCCCACTCTGGCCCCCGGGTCAGCAGGACATCTGCCCCGCTGCCCGGGAGGTTCCTTCCCTCTCTCATCGCGATTTGTGTCCTCCGGACACAGATCGCGATGAGTACATGTGCAGTCACTGCTTTCCCCGGCAGGAGCTGCAGAGGCTGAAGGACCTGTGATGACATCATGGTCACATGACCTGCCGGGGAAAGCAGTGACAACACAGACCTGCATCTGTGAGGTGAGGGGGGAGAGACATAACAGGGGCCAGGGAAGGGGGAGAACATGGGGGGCTGTGTGGGGACATTACTTACTGGGGGGCTGTGTGTATACAGGAGGTGGAGGGGTGGGGCAGTGTGTATACAGGGGGGGGCAGTGTGTATACAGGGGGGGGGCAGTGTGTATACAGGAGGAGGAGGGGGCAGTGTGTATACATGAGGGGGGGATGTGTACATGGGGATGAGGGGCCGTGTGTCCACACGGCGGAGGGGGGGGGGGCAGTGTGACTACTGGAGGGCGGCCCATAAAGGGGCCCACTAGAGCTCTGTCGCCCAGGGGCCCACTAAAATCTGCTGGTAGTATGATTAGATTGTGAGCCCCATTGGGGACAGAGACTGATGTGACAAGTTCTGTGCAGCGCTGCGGTATCTGTGTGCGCTATATAAGTAGAGAATTATTATTATTAGATTACAGTACATCAGTATATGGGGATTTTGCATAGATCTCTTCCCTCGGGTCTTACCTGAGGCTGTCATGTTGATGTCATTGGGGAGTGACAATCACAGTCAAGATAATGGTGCTCATTTTTTTCTGGGTTAACACCCAAGATCGGTGTTAACACCGATCGTAGGTGTTAATTGTGGGAGTTTGCTGCAAAACACCCACCCTATATGGGGGGGGCTTTGCCCGTGCACCCTCTCCATACACCCGGCCCGACGCTGCGTCATAAGAGTAAAAGGATTTGAAAGCCAAGGAAATATCACAAACCGGACATTAGGAAAAGAGATTTAGACAATCAACTCCTACATTTAGAAAGGGGGTGAATCTACACACTAAAATCATTGAAACCCAATGGGGCAGATTTACTTACCCGGCCCATTCGCGATCCAGTGGCGCGTTCTCTGCGGTGGATTCGGGTCTTCCGGCGATTCACTAAGGCAGTTCCTCCGACGTCCACCAGGTGTCGCTGCTGCGCTGAAGTCCGCCGAGGCCTGCCGGAGTTCACGATCCTATACTTGGTGAAGGTAAGTGCGTGTCCCGCGACACTTTTTTTTTTTTTTTTTAAATTCTTCGAATCCGTCGGGTTTTCGTACGGTCACGCCCCCACGCCGATGCGCCACAATCCGATCGCGTGCGCCAAAAACCCGGGGCAATACAGGGAAAATCGGCGCAAATTGGAAATATTCGGGTAACACGTCGGGAAACCGCGAATCGGGCCCCCAATGACCTCACTGACACATTTAATTCCTGTTTTGTATAACTTACAATATGATATTTTCTACTCAACGGTCAGATATTTCCACTCCTGGGTATTCCGTTTATAAAAATAACCAAAAAACAAAGGAATATAAATATATATATATATAATAAAATCATTTTCATTGCTATCTAAGGTCCACAATGGGACATGAAATCTGGGCCATGTTATTGAGCATCATTATACTTACCATTCTCCTGCATATAATTTGCCTCCACATCTCCCCTTTTGAAACTTATTCTTTCTGAGACTAAACTTCTTACCGTTACACAATCTACTAACCAAACCACCCCTGACCTCTCCTCCATCCCGGTCTGTGGGATCACTATAACCACGAGGCAGCAGGGCCAATGTCTCGGGTTGTGCTGGACTCCGACCTTTCCTTTGCACCATACAGGCGGTCCCCTACTTAAGGACACCCGACTTACAGACAACCCATAGTTACAGACAGACCCCTCTGACCTCTGATGAAGCTTTCTAAATGTTTTACTATAGTCCCAGACTGCAATGATCAGCTGTAAGGTGTCTGTAATGAAGCTTTATGGATAATCCTTGGTCCCATTACAGCAATAAATGTTCAAACTCCAATTGTCACTGGGGCCAAAAATTTTTTTGTCTGGATCTACAATTCTAAAGTATACAGTTTCGACTTACATACAAATTCAACTTAAGAACAAACCTCCAGACCCTATCTTGTACGTAACCCGGGGACTGCCTGTATATTCAATCTTTGCTCGATCTTGCCGGATGCATCTCAGAAACATCTCCAGAATCCGGCCGTTTCTTACAATTGAAGCTTCTAACGTGCTAATTATTGCTCTGATTCGCTCTCGTCTAGACTCCTGTAACTCCCTACTTATCGGTCTTCCACTTATTAAACTCTCTCCTCTACAATCTAATCACAACGCAGCGGCCAGGCTCGTCTATGAGACTAAACACTACACGGGTGCCTCCAGTCTGTGCCAATTACTACCCTTCTCCGGACTATCAGAATAATACCCAACCTCCAAAGCTCTTACAACCCATCTCTTTAGGCAGCCTATCACTCTCACTTCAGTGTTCTTTACTAATCCATCCTATGTCCTCCTCCCGTCCAGCAAACACCAGAAATATACCAAGCTCCAGACTTCTCCGCAGTCACTTTCACCTTGGACCTTGTATATAAGATGCGGATGATGGTTCAAGCAGCAGAATTTTTATATATTAAATTATTTTATTATGTTCCCTTGTAAAGAACAAGCTCTTATACCTCTTGTGTCCCCCCCCCCCCTCTCACCATCATAGACTGTAAGCTCTTGTGTCCCTCCTCATCCACATAGACTGTAAGCTCTTGTGTCACCCCCTCATCCTCATAGACTATAAGCTCTTGTGTCCCTCCTCATAGATTGTAAGCTCTTGTGTCACCCCCTCATCCTCATAGACTGTAAGCTCTTGTGTCACCCCCTCATCCTCATAGACTGTAAGCTCTTGTGTCACCCCCTCATCCTCATAGACTGTAAGCTCTTGTGTCCCCCCCCCCCTCTCACCATCATAGACTGTAAGCTCTTGTGTTACCCCCTCATCCTCATAGACTGTAAGCTCTTGTGTCACCCCCTCATCCTCATAGACTATAAGCTCTTGTGTCCCTCCTCATAGATTGTAAGCTCTTGTGTCACCCCCTCATCCTCATAGACTGTAAGCTCTTGTGTCACCCCCTCATCCTCATAGACTGTAAGCTCTTGTGTCACCCCCTCATCCTCATAGACTGTAAGCTCTTGTGTCCCCCCCCCCTCTCACCATCATAGACTGTAAGCTCTTGTGTCCCTCCTCATCCACATAGACTGTAAGCTCTTGTGTCACCCCCTCATCCTCATAGACTGTAAGCTCTTGTGTCACCCCCTCATCCTCATAGACTATAAGCTCTTGTGTCCCTCCTCATAGATTGTAAGCTCTTGTGTCACCCCCTCATCCTCATAGACTGTAAGCTCTTGTGTCACCCCCTCATCCTCATAGACTGTAAGCTCTTGTGTCACCCCCTCATCCTCATAGACTGTAAGCTCTTGTGTCACCCCCTCATCCTCAGACTGTTAGCTCTTGTGTCCCCCCCCTCATCCTCATAGACTGTAAGCTCTTGTGTCACCCCCTCATCCTCATAGACTGTAAGCTCTTGTGTCCCCCCCCCTCATCCTCATAGACTGTAAGCCTTGTGTCACCGCTTATCCTCATAGACTGTAAGCTCTTGTGTCACCCCTCATCCTCATAGACTGTAAGCTCTTGTGTCACCCCCTCATCCTCATAGACTGTAAGCTCTTGTGTCACCCCCTCATGCTCATAGACTGTAAGCTCTTGTGTCCCCCCTCATAGACTGTAAGCTCCTGTGTCACCGCCTCATCCTCATAGACTGTAAGCTCTTGCGTCACCCCCTCATCCCCATAGACTATAAGCTCTTGTGTCACCCCCTCATCCTCATAGACTGTAAGCTCTTGTGTCTACCCCTCATCCTCATAGACTGTAAGCTCTTGTGTCCCCCCCCCCCCTCATCCTCATAGACTGTAAGCTCTTGTGTCCGCCCCCCCTCATCCTCATAGACTGTAAGCTCTTGTGCCACCCCCTCATCCTCATAGACTGTAAGCTCTTGTGTCACCCCCTCATCCTCATAGACTGTAAGCTCTTGTGTCACCCCCTCATCCTCATAGACTGTAAGCTCTTGTGTCACCCCTCATCCTCATAGACTATAAGCTCTTGTGTCACCACCTCATCCTCATAGACTGTAAGCTCTTGTGTCACCCCTCATCCTCATAGACTGTAAGCTCTTGTGTCACCCCCTCATCCTCATAGACTGTAAGCTCTTGTGTCACCCCCTCATCCTCATAGACTGTAAGCTCTTGTGTCACCCCCTCATCCTCATAGACTGTAAGCTCTTGTGTCACCCCTCATCCTCATAGACTGTAAGCTCTTGTGTCACCCCCTCATCCTCATAGACTGTAAGCTCTTGTGTCACCCCCTCATCCTCATAGACTGTAAGCTCTTGTGTCACCCCCTCATCCTCATAGACTGTAAGCTCTTGTGTCACCCTCATCCTCATAGACTGTAAGCTCTTGTGTCACCCCTCATCCTCATAGACTGTAAGCTCTTGTGTCACCCCCTCATCCTCATAGACTGTAAGCTCTTGTGTCACCCCCTCATCCTCATAGACTGTAAGCTCTTGTGTCACCCCCTCATCCTCATAGACTGTAAGCTCTTGTGTCACCCCTCATCCTCATAGACTGTAAGCTCTTGTGTCACCCCCTCATCCTCATAGACTGTAAGCTCTTGTGTCACCCCCTCATCCTCATAGACTGTAAGCTCTTGTGTCACCCCCTCATCCTCATAGACTGTAAGCTCTTGTGTCACCCTCATCCTCATAGACTGTAAGCTCTTGTGTCCCCCCTCATCCTCATAGACTGTAAGCTCTTGTGCCACACCCTCATCCTCATACACTGTAAGCTCTTGTGTCACCCCCCTCATCCTCATAGACTGTAAGCTCTTGTGTCACCCCCTCATCCTCATAGACTGTAAGCTCTTGTGTCACCCTCATCCTCATAGACTGTAAGCTCTTGTGTCACCCCCTCATCTTCATAGACTGTAAGCTCTTGTGTCACCCCTCATCCTCATAGACTGTAAGCTCTTGTGTCACCCCCTCATCCTCATAGACTGTAAGCTCTTGTGTCACCCCCTCATCCTCATAGACTGTAAGCTCTTGTGTCACCCCCTCATCCTCATAGACTGTAAGCTCTTGTGTCACCCCTCATCCTCATAGACTGTAAGCTCTTGTGTCACCCCCTCATTCTCATAGACTGTAAGCTCTTGTGTCACCCCTCATCCTCATAGACTGTAAGCTCTTGTGTCACCCCCTCATCCTCATAGACTGTGAGCTCTTGTGTCACCCTCATCCTCATAGACTGTAAGCTCTTGTGTCCCACCTCATCCTCATAGACTGTAAGCTCTTGTGCCACCCCCTCATCCTCATACACTGTAAGCTCTTGTGTCACCCCCCTCATCCTCATAGACTGTAAGGATATTTCCGATTTGCGTCAATTTTCGCTGTATTGCCCTGGGATTTCGGCGCACGCGATCGGATTGTGGCGCATCGGCGCCGGCATGCGCGCGACGGAAATGGGGGGGCATGGCCTAACGAAAACCCAACGGATTCGGAGAAACCGCCGCATTTAAAAAAAAAAAGTGTTGCTGGACACGCGCTTACCTTCACCAAATATAGGATCGTGCACTCCGGCGGACCTCGGCAGACACCTGGTGGACGTCGGAGGAACTGCCTTAGTGAATCCAGACCGGACCCGAATCCACCGCATAGAACGCACCGCTGGATCGTGTACGGACCGGGTAAGTAAATCTGCCCCAATGTGTCTCAAATTCCGTCAGTTTCCAACTAGGAAATGCTGGTCTTGAACCCCTTAAGGACGCAGGGTTTTTCGGCTCATTTCTCGCTCTCCAAATTCAAAAATCCATAACTTTTTCATTTTTCCGTGTACAGACCTGTGTGAGGGCTTATTTTGTGCGTAACAAATTTTACTTTCCCGTAATGTTATTTATTTTAACATGCCGTGTGGAAAAATTGAAAAAAACCCGCACGTGCGTCACGTTCTTGTGGGCTCAGTTTTTACGACTTTCACTCTTCGCTCCAAATAACACGCCTACTTTATTCTTTGGTTCGGTGCGATCGCGGTGATACCAGATTTATAGGTTTTACTGTGTTTTAATACATTTTCAAAAATTAAACGAATGTGTACAAAAAAGAAAAAAAAAATTTTGCCATCTTCTGACGCTAATAACTTTTTCATACTTTGGTGCACGGAGATGTGTGAGGGGTCATTTTTTGCGAAATGAGCCGACGTTTTCATTGCTACCATTTTGAGGTCCGTGCGACATTTTGATCATTTTTTATTTGATTTTTTATGTGATGTAAAAAGGTGTAAAAGTCGCATTTCGGACATTTGGGCGCCATTTCCCGCCTCGGAGGTCACCGCCGGCCGTAACCGTTTTTATATTTTGATAGATCGGGCATTTTGGGACACGGCGATACCTAATGTGTCTGTGATTTTTACTGTTTATTATGTTTTATATCCGTTCTAGGGAAGGGGGGGTGATTTGAATTTTTAATATTTTATTAATTTTTTTTATTTTTTAAACTTTTTTTTCTTTTGTTTTTCACTATGTTTTAGACCATCTAGGGTACATTAACCCTAGATAGTCAGATCGCTCCTACCATATACTGCAATACTTCTGTATTGCAATATATGGCATTTTTGCAGCACATTCATTACAATGAGCCACTGGCTCATTGTAACGAATCTACAGATGCCAGATAGTCTCGGGTCAAACAAAGACCCGAGGGTACCATGGTAACCGATCGCCGCCCCCCAATGACGTTCGGGGGCGCGGCGAACGTAATAAAGATGGCAGCGCCCGCGGTTATTAGCGGTGGGGGTTTTATGCAATATGCAAAAACCCCCACCTCTGTATGAAGAGGACTCGTGAGCCCGTGAGCCCTCTTCATACATCCCTTATACCTCTGCGCCGTAGAGCTATGGCGCAGAGCGTTAAGGGGTTAACTATGTGACGATAAATTCTGGCACAGTATAAGGCTGCATTCACACTCCCGTTGCCCGCCCGTACCGTACCGTAGCGGGCAACGGCAGTGCACGGGGAGAGGAGGAGGAGGTGAGCGCAGCTCACCCCCGCCCCTCTCCACAGGAAGATATGGTGCACGGCGCCGTACTACGGAGAAGGATAGGACATGTCCTATCTTTTTCCACGGTATGGAGCGGTACGGTGCCGTACGTGTGCTGTGCCGTAGGGTGCCGTGCGCCCATTGCCGTCTATGGGGGACGTATATCGGCCGTATATACGTCCCCCATACGGTCGTGTGAATGTAGCCTAAGACTGTCCAATCCTACTTTGGACCTAGTATAATTTGATCTAAACAGCGCAACAGAATTCTTTGGAGCACAGGCAAATTTTCCAAAGGACACACCCCCTTAGCTAAACAAGTCCTCATCTTCTTTTACCATGACATCCAGGTTATTCCTCATCTCCCTCCATCATGACCCTAGATGGAGGTATATAAGGAGGTTCTACCATCACCATAGACAGGGGGCATCCTCTACACCTAGAGGGGAGGAGGTTCTACCATCACCATAGACAGGGGACATCTGCTACACCTAGAGGAGAGGAGGTTCTACCATCCCCATAGACAGGGGCATCCTCTACACCTAGAGTAGAGGAGGTTCTACCATCACCATAGACAGGGGACATCCTCTACACCTAGAGGAGAGGAGGTTCTACCATCATCATAGACAGGGGGCATCCTCTACACCTAGAGGAGAGGAGGTTCTACCATCACCATAGACAGGGGGCATCCTCTACACCTAGAGGAGAGGAGGTTCTACCATCCCCATAGACAGGGGGCATCCTCTACACCTAGAGGGGAGGAGGTTCTACCATCACCATAGACAGGGGGCATCCTCTACACCTAGAGGGGAGGAGGTTCTACCATCACCATAGACAGGGGACATCTGCTACACCTAGAGGAGAGGAGGTTCTACCATCACCATAGACAGGGGGCATCCTCTACATGTAGAGGAGAGGAGGTTCTACCATCACCATAGACAGGGGGCATCCTCTACATGTAGAGGAGAGGAGGTTCTACCATCACCATAGACCAGGGGCATCCTCTACACCTAGAGGGGAGGAGGTTCTACCATCACCATAGACAGGGGACATCCTCTACATCTAGAGGAGAGGAGGTTCTACCATCACCATAGACAGGGGTATCCTCTACACCTAGAGAAGAGGAGGTTCTACCATCACCATAGACAGGGGGCATCCTCTACACCTAGAGGAGAGGAGGTTCTACCATCACCATAGACAGGGGACATCCTCTACACCTAGAGGGGAGGAGGTTCTACCATCACCATAGACAGGGGACATCCTCTACACCTAGAGGGGAGGAGGTTCTACCATCACCATAGACAGGGGACATCTGCTACACCTAGGGGAGAGGAGGTTCTACCATCACCATAGACAGGGGGCATCCTGTACACCTAGAGGAGAGGAGGTTCTACCATCACCATAGACAGGGGACATCTGCTACACCTAGAGGAGAGGAGGTTCTACCATCACCATAGAAAGGGGGCATCCTCTACACCTAGAGGGGAGGAGGTTCTACCATCACCATAGAAAGGGGGCATCCTCTACACCTAGAGGGGAGGAGGTTCTACCATCACCATAGACAGGGGACATCTGCTACACCTAGAGGAGAGGAGGTTCTACCATCACCATAGACAGGGGGCATCCTCTACATGTAGAGGAGAGGAGGTTCTACCATCACCATAGACAGGGGGCATCCTCTACATGTAGAGGAGAGGAGGTTCTACCATCACCATAGACAGGGGGCATCCTCTACATGTAGAGGAGAGGAGGTTCTACCATCACCATAGACAGGGGGCATCCTCTACACCTAGAGGGGAGGAGGTTCTACCATCACCATAGACAGGGGACATCTGCTACACCTAGAGGAGAGGAGGTTCTACCATCACCATAGACAGGGGGCATCCTCTACACCTAGAGGAGAGGAGGTTCTACCATCACCATAGACAGGGGACATCTGCTACACCTAGAGGAGAGGAGGTTCTACCATCACCATAGACAGGGGACATCCTCTACACCTAGAGAAGAGGAGGTTCTACCATCACCATAGACAGGGGACATCTGCTACACCTAGAGGAGAGGAGGTTCTACCATCCCCATAGACAGGGGCATCCTCTACACCTAGAGTAGAGGAGGTTCTACCATCACCATAGACAGGGGACATCCTCTACACCTAGAGGAGAGGAGGTTCTACCATCATCATAGACAGGGGGCATCCTCTACACCTAGAGGAGAGGAGGTTCTACCATCACCATAGACAGGGGGCATCCTCTACACCTAGAGGAGAGGAGGTTCTACCATCCCCATAGACAGGGGGCATCCTCTACACCTAGAAGAGAGGAGGTTCTACCATCACCATAGACAGGGGGCATCCTCTACACCTAGAGGAGAGGAGGTTCTACCATCCCCATAGACAGGGGGCATCCTCTACAAATAGAAGAGAGGAGGTTCTACCATCACCATAGACAGGGGGCATCCTCTACACCTAGGGGAGAGGAGGTTCTACCATCACCGTAGACAGGGAGCATCCTCTACACCTAGGGGAGAGGAGGTTCTGCCATCACCATAGACAGGGGGCATCCTCTACACCTAGAGGAGAGGTGGTTCCACCATCACCATAGACAGGGGGCATCCTCTACACCTAGGGGAGAGGAGGTTCTACCATCACCATAGACAGGGAGCATCCTCTACACCTAGAGGAGAGGAGGTTCTACCATCACCATAGACAGGGGGCATCCTCTACACCTAGAGGACAGGAGGATCTACCATCACCATAGACAGGGGGCATCCTCTACACCTAGAGGACAGGAGGATCTACCATCACCATAGACAGGGGGCATCATTTACACCTAGAGGAGAGGAGGTTCTACTATCACCATAGACAGGGGGCATCCTCTACACCTAGAGGAGAGGAGGTTTTACCATCACCATAGACAGGAAGCATCCTCTACACCTAGAGGACAGGAGGATCTACCACCACCATAGACAGGGGGTATCCGCTACACCTAGAGGACAGGAGGATCTACCACCACCATAGACAGGGGGTATCCTCTACACCTAGAGGAGGTTCTACCATCACCATAGACAGGGGGCATCCTCTACGCCTAGAGGAGAGGAGGCTCTACCATCACCATAGATAGGGGGCATCCTCTACACCTAGAGGAGAGGAGGTTCTACCATCACCATAGACAGGGGGCATCCTCTACACCTAGAGGAGAGGAGGCTCTACCATCACCAAAGACAAGGGGCATCATCTACACCTAGAGGAGAGGAGGTTCTACCATCACCATAGACAGGGGGCATCCTCTACACCTAGAGGAGAGGAGGTTCTACCATCACCACAGACAGGGGGCATCCTCTACACCTAGAGGAGAGGGGCGGTTCTACCATCACCATAGACAGGGGGCATCCTCTACACCTAGAGGAATGTTGGTTCTACCATCACCATAGACAGGAGCATCCTCTACACCTAGAGGAGAGGTGGCTCTACCATCATCATAGACAGGGGGCATCCTCTACACCTAGAGGAATGTTGGTTCTACCATCACCATAGACAGGAGCATCCTCTACACCTAGAGGAGAGGTGGCTCTACCATCACTGTAGACAGGGGGCATGCTCTACACCTAGAGGAGAGGTGGCTATACCATCACCATAGACAGGGGGCATCCTCTACACCTAGAGTAGAGGTGCCTCTACCATCACTTTAGACAAGGGGCATCCTCTACACCTAGAGGAGAGGAGGTTCTACCATCACCATAGACATGGGGCATCCTCTACATCTAGAGGAGAGGCAGTTCTACAATTTCCATAGACAGGGGGCATCCTCTACACCTAGAGGATAGGCAGATCTACCATCACCATAGACAGGGGGAATCATCTACACCTAGAGGAGAGGTGGTTCTAACATCACCATAGACAGGGGCATCCTCTACACCTAGAGGAGAGGCAGATCTACCATCACTATAGACAGGGGGCATCCTCTACACCTAGAGGAGAGGAGGTTCTACTATCACCATAGACAGGGAGCATCCTCTACACCTAGAGGAGAGGAGGCTCTACCATCACCATAGACAAGGGGCAACCTCTACACCTAGAGGAGAGGAGGTTCTACCATCACCATAGACAGGGGGCATCCTCTACACCTAGAGGAGAGGAGGTTCTAGCATCACCACAGACAGGGGGCATCCTCTACACCTAGAGGAGAGGAGGTTCTACCATCACCATAGACAGGGGACATCCTCTACACCTAGAGGAGAGGAGGTTCTACCATCACCATAGACAGGGGGCATCCTCTATACCTAGAGGAGAGGAGGTTCTACCATCACCATAGACAGGAGGCATCCTCTACACCTAAAGGAGAGGTGGCTCTACCATCACCATAGACAGGGGGAATCCTCTACACCAAGAGCAGAGGAGGTTCTACCATCACCATAGACAGGGAGCATCCTCTACACCTAGAGGAGAGGCGGTTCTACCATCACCATAGACAGGGGGCATCCTCTACACCTAGAGGAATGTTGGTTCTACCATCACCATAGACAGGAGCATCCTCTACACCTAGAGGAGAGGTGGCTCTACCATCACTGTAGACAGGGGGCATCCTCTACACCTAGAGGAAAGGTGGCTATACCATCACCATAGACAGGGGGCATCCTCTACACCTAGAGTAGAGGTGGCTCTACCATCACTTTAGACAGGGGGCATCCTCTACACCTAGAGGAGAGGAGGTTCTACCATCACCATAGACATGGGGCATCCTCTACATCTAGAGGAGAGGCAGTTCTACAATTTCCATAGACAGGGGGCATCCTCTACACCTAGAGGATAGGCAGATCTACCATCACCATAGACAGGGGGCATCCTCTACACCTAGAGGAGAGGTGGTTCTACCATCACCATAGACAGGGGCATCCTCTACACCTAGAGGAGAGGCAGATCTACCATCACTATAGACAGGGGGCATCCTCTACACCTAGAGGAGAGGAGGTTCTACCATCACCATAGACAGGGGACATCCTCTACACCAAGAGGAGAAGAGGTTCTACCATCACCATAGACAGGGTACATCCTCTACACCTAGAGGAGAGGAGGTTCTACCATCACCATAGACAGTGGACATCCACTACACCTAGAGGAGAGGAGGTTCTACCATCACCATAGACAGGAGGCATCCTCTACACCTAGAGGAGAGGAGGTTCTACCATCACCATAGACAGGAGGCATCCTCTAGACCTGGAAGAGAGGAAGTTCTACCATCACCATAGAAAGGGGGCATCCTCTACACCTAGAGGAGAGAAGGTTCTACCATGACCATAGACAGGGGGCATCCTCTACACCTAGAGGAGAGGAGGTTCTACCATCACCATAGACAGTGGACATCCTCTACACCTAGAGGAGAGGAGGTTCTACCATCACCATAGACAGGAGGCATCCTCTACACCTAGAGGAGATGAGGCTCTACCATCACCAAAGACAGGAGGCATCCTCTAGACCTGGAAGAGAGGAAGTTCTACCATCATCATAGACAGGGGGCATCCTCTACACTTAGAGGAGAGGTGGTTCTACCATCACCATAGACAGTGGGCATCCTCTAGACCTAGAAGAGCTCCCTCTCTTCTACCATCTTCTACCATCACCATAGACAGGGGCCATCCTCTACACCTAGAGGAGAGGAGGTTCTACCATCACCATAGACCGGGGCCATCCTCTACACCTAGAGGAGAGGAGGTTTTACCATCACCATAGACAGGGGACATCCTCTACACCTAGAGGAGAGGAGGTTCTACCATCACCATAGACAGGGGCCATCCTCTACACCTAGAGGAGAGGAGGTTCTACCATCACCATAGACAGGGGACATCCTCTACACCTAGAGGAGAGGCGGTTCTACCATCACCATAGACAGGGGGCATCCTCTACACCTAGAGGATAGGAGGTTCTACCATCACCATAGACAGGGGGCATCCTCTACACCTAGAGTAGAGGTGGCTCTACCATCACCATAGACAGGGGGCATCCTCTACACCTAGAGGAGAGGAGGTTCTACCATCACCATAGACAGGGGACACCCTCTACACCTAGAGGAGAGGAGGTTCTACCATCACCACAGACAGGGGCCATCCTCTACACCTAGAGAAGAGGAGGTTCTACCATCACCATAGACAGGGGCAATCCTCTACACCTAGAGGAGAGGAGGTTCTACCATCACCATAGACAGGGTACATTCTCTACACCTAGAGGAGAGGAGGTTCTACCATCACCATAGACAGGGGGCATCCTCTACACCTAGAGGAGAGGAGATTCTACCATCACCATAGACAGGGTACATTCTCTACACCTAGAGGAGAGGAGATTCTACCATCACCATAGACAGGGGGCATCCTCTACACCTAGAGAAGAGGAGGTTCTACCATCACCATAGACAGGGGCAATCCTCTACACCTAGAGGAGAGGAGGTTCTACCATCACCATAGACATGGGGCATCCTCTACACCTAGAGGAGAGGAGGTTCTACCATAACCATAGACAGGATGCATCCTCTACACCTAGAGGAGAGGAGGTTCTACCATCACCATAGACAGGGGGCATCCTCTACACCTAGAGGAGATGAGGTTCTACCATCACCAAAGACAGGGGGCATCCTCTACACCTAGAGGAGAGGAGGTTCTACCATCACCATAGACAGGGGGCATCCTCTACACCTAGAAGAGAGGAGGTTCTACCATCACCATAGACAGGGGCATCCTCTACACCTAGAGGAGAGGAGGTTCTACCATCACCATAGACAGGGGGCATCCTCTACACCTAGAGGAGAGGAGGTTCTACCATCACCATAGACAGGGGGCATCCTCTACACCTAGAGGAAAGGAGGTTCTACCATCACCATAGACAGGGGGCATCCTCTACACCTAGAGGAGAGGAGGTTCTACCATCACCATAGACAGGGGGCATCCTCCACACCTAGAGGAGAGGTGGTTCTACCATCACCATAGACAGGGGGCATCCTCTACACCTAGAGGAGAGGCAGCTCTACCATCACCATAGACAGGAGGCATCCTCTACACCTAGAGGAGAGGAGGCTCTACCATCACCATAGACAGGGGGCATCCTCTACACCTAGAGGAGAGGAGGTTCTACCATCACCATAGACAGGAGGCATCCTCTACACCTAGAGGAGAGGAGGTTCTACCATCACCATAGACAGGGGACATCCTCTACACCTAGAGGAGAGGAGGTTCTACCATCACCATAGACAGGGGGCATCCTCTACACCTAGAGGAGAGGCGATTCTACCATCACCATAAACAAGGGCATCCTCTACACCTAGAGGAGAGGAGGTTTTACCATCACCATAGACAGGGGACATCCTCTACACCTAGAGGAGAGGAGGTTCTACCATCACCATAGACAGGGGCCATCCTCTACACCTAGAGGAGAGGAGGTTCTACCATCACCGTAGACAGGGGACATCCTCTACACCTAGAGGAGAGGCGGTTCTACCATCACCATAGACAGGGGGCATCCTCTACACCTAGAGGATAGGAGGTTCTACCATCACCATAGACAGGGGGCATCCTCTACACCTAGAGTAGAGGTGGCTCTACCATCACTTTAGACAGGGGGCATCCTCTACACCTAGAGGAGAGGAGGTTCTACCATCACCATAGACAGGGGACACCCTCTACACCTAGAGGAGAGGAGGTTCTACCATCACCACAGACAGGGGCCATCCTCTACACCTAGAGAAGAGGAGGTTCTACCATCACCATAGACAGGGGCAATCCTCTACACCTAGAGGAGCGGAGGTTCTACCATCACCATAGACAGGGTCCATTCTCTACACCTAGAGGAGAGGAGGTTCTACCATCACCATAGACAGGGGGCATCCTCTACACCTAGAGGAGAGGAGATTCTACCATCACCATAGACAGGGTACATTCTCTACACCTAGAGGAGAGTAGATTCTACCATCACCATAGACAGGGGGCATCCTCTACACCTAGAGAAGAGGAGGTTCTACCATCACCATAGACAGGGGCAATCCTCTACACCTAGAGGAGAGGAGGTTCTACCATCACCATAGACATGGGGCATCCTCTACACCTAGAGGAGAGGAGGTTCTACCATAACCATAGACAGGAGGCATCCTCTACACCTAGAGGAGAGGAGGTTCTACCATCACCATAGACAGGGGGCATCCTCTACACCTAGAGGAGATGAGGTTCTACCATCACCAAAGACAGGGGGCATCCTCTACACCTAGAGGAGAGGAGGTTCTACCATCACCATAGACAGGGGGCATCCTCTACACCTAGAAGAGAGGAGGTTCGACCATCACCATAGACAGGGGGCATCCTCTACACCTAGAGGAGAGGAGGTTCTACCATCACCATAGACAGGGGGCATCCTCCACACCTAGAGGAGAGGTGGTTACTATCACCATAGACAGGGGGCATCCTCTACACCTAGAGGAGAGGCAGCTCTACCATCACCATAGACAGGAGGCATCCTCTACACCTAGAGGAGAGGAGGCTCTACCATCACCATAGACAGGGGGCATCCTCTACACCTAGAGGAGAGGAGGTTCTACCATCACCATAGACAGGAGGCATCCTCTACACCTAGAGGAGAGGAGGTTCTACCATCACCATAGACAGGGGACATCCTCTACACCTAGAGGAGAGGAGGTTCTACCATCACCATAGACAGGGGGCATCCTCTACACCTAGAGGAGAGGCGATTCTACCATCACCATAAACAAGGGAATCCTCTACACCTAGAGGAGAGGAGGTTCTACCATCACCATAGACAGGGGGCATCCTCTACACCTAGAGGAGAGGAGGTTCTACCATCACCATAGACAGGGGGCATCTCTACACCTAGAGCAGAGGAGGTTCTACCATCACCATAGACAGAGGGCATCTCTACACCTAGAGGACAGGAGGTTCTACCATCACCATAGACAGGGAGCATCCTCTACACCTAGAGGGGAGGAGATTCTATCATCACCATAGACAGGGGGCATCCTCTACACCTAGAGGAGAGGTGGTTCTACCATCACCATAGACAGGGGGCATCCTCTACACCTAGAGGAGAGGAGGTTCTACCATCACCATAGACAGGGGGCATCCTCTACACCTAGAGGAGAGGAGGTTCTACCATCACCATAGACAGGGGACATCCTCTACACCTAGAGGAGAGGGGGTTCTACCATCACCATAGACGGTGGATTCTGTACTGTAAGAGAAATGATTCTTTATACTAGTGATGGCAAACCTTTTAGAGGCCGAGTGCCCAAACTACAACAAAGACCTGCTTATTTATCGCAAGGTGCCAGCACAGAAATTTAATTTGTGATTTATACTCCCTTCTCTCTCACAGTTTTCATTGATACCAGCCCCTGAGGACATGAATAAAGCAGAAAGTAGTCCCAGATAGAGCTGTCACTTTAATATACCTCTGTGCACAGCAAGTCCTGGGCTGTCTGGGACTGCAGGAAGATACCTGGAGTCATCACTGGCGATGGCCTGAGTGCCCACAGAAAGGGCTCTGAGTGCCACCTCTGGCACCAGTGCCATAGGTTAGCCATCACTGCTTTATACTTTGTTCAAGAGATGTCATTCTTGAGAACAAAAATACCACGTTATGGGAACGAAGCATTTTGTTAATTTGATATTGATCCAGTAAGTTATTCTCATTCCAATTTTGGGGTTGGGAAGGAATTTTTTCTTATTATGTGCCAATTGGCATCAGACTTGTAGGGTTGTTTGCCTACCTCTGGATCAATACTCTATGACTAATAGGTTGGGTTGCATCTTTTTTCATCCTTATCTACTGTGAAGCTATGACTCTGCTATAGTTTTTTGTTTTGCAGTGCAATGTGTGTGCCTCAGCTATGTGTTCCTCATGACGATCTATGTCATTTTTCCCATAATGTTATTGGCTTTAGTAGCAGCTGCCTGGCATTGGTTTCTACAATTTGGTTTTCTGTTCCTTGATTCCCCCACGTCAGTTTCCTTCTTGGTTTCTTTTCCCAGCCCTATGATTTCTCCGGGGCAAGCCTCCTGGTGTAACCCCAATTTATCATTGTGTCAGCTCTTAAAGTGACAGCGAACGTTAGGCTAATAAATACGAGATTATATCTATATAATATTTACATAATGACGTTTCCGTCAGGATTTTGTTTGCATTCCTGACAAGGAGAGAAAATACTCCCTGACGCCAATTAACTTGTTGCTGCCTATAAACTTCCCCCTTTGATGCATTTGGAGGGGTGCTCCGCCGGCGACCTCTGGAGGCGGGGGATACGTTACTCTTTTTGTTGCTTTATTTTTTGCTGACGGCCTCTTCTCATTTGAGGTCCTGTGAAAAAGAGGAAGATCTGCAGGAGGCCACATTACACAAGATCTGTCCTGTAACACAGGTCCCCCTTGGGTCCCCTCCTCATATATCTGGGTCTATTCAATCCCACATTTTGTAGGGCTCTTTAAAACCTGCAGGACATGGATACTTCTACATAGTAAGTAAGGGTCGTAAAACAAAACAACAGCCAGAAATGGGCGATATTCTCCTGGCTGGTTTTACTGCCAAGCAGCAGGATGACAAGTCCTTTGTATGGCACCGCTGGGTCTCAATTATGCGAATGGGGGATGAAGTAAAGTGTGTTTTGCTGAAAGAGATTGGGCTGAATGGCGAGCAGTAATGATATAGCTAGGGGAGACACTGTTGTTTATGGAGAGCTCATGCAGAATAATCCCCTTTTTTTCTCGACATTCCCAGTTTTAATATTGCTAGTTAGACCGACCCGGACCCCCCTTAAGTAAGACGTGGGTAGTTGTGAATTTCTGTGTGTTGGATCTGTAGTTCACATCCCTGCAGTCTGGTCGGTGTCCTGTAATTAACTTATAACATGTCATTGGGTGATACCAGGGCAGAACCGGCGGTGGAGATTCACATAATCAGAAGACTATTCTTACACAATCCAGACTATTGGATCTTCGGCATCACAGTCAGTGGAGACACAGTGGAGCTACAAAACCCTACGGAGCATTGTGAAGGTCATGGTGGCATCACATGAAACATCATCATTATATACTCTATTGTCCCAGTAGTGCCGTGGTCAGTCACAGCTTTTATACCAGTGGTGTCTGACCCCATCAGTCAGTGCAGAGGTGGTTTGGTGATAAGACATCCACTTTAGTATTGAAAAAGTGCATCTGTTAAGTGCAAAGTTAAGGATCGGAGTCGGGGATGTAGTGGAAGGTCAGGACAGACAGCACAGGATCAGAGTCAATAACGGAACCGGGATCAAAACGGGAATTCAGAAATACAGCAAATCGGATGAAACAACTTTCTCGGAGACATTAAGCACAAAGATCCGGCAGGGAATGCTGGGAGAGGTCGGCACCAATCAGCTGTGCGCTGGCCCTTTAAATCTTCAAGCGCCGACGCGTCCAGCCAACTGGATCCGGAGCAGGAGCAGATAGGTAATGCAGCAGGGATGGGAGCTGGGGACCGAAGAGAGGCACGTATGTGCCCGTGACCCGGAACGTGGGTCGCAGGGGCCCCCGTGACAAGCTGATTCTAGTACCAGAACCAGACTTTTCCATACTATTCATACAGCCCAGGGCCCATGAAGGTCTTAATCCAGCCTCATCTCTCCAGAACAAGACTACTAGGGACCACTGGAATGGTAGCTCCGGAGCAGTGGAGGATTAACCAGATGAGAAATATTTATTATTTAATGTGACTACGTTCCCTGCTCTTAGTATATTTTAAACCTGGAGAATCCCCCTTAAAGGAACACTATAGTTCTATGTACACAATAATGATGTCTACAGTGTGAGGAGTGATGTCACCCGAGCCGCCTGAGGAGTCACCTCCCCGCACTCCCCCTTTATCGTGACCTTACGCTTTCCAGGTCTATTGAATGTACAGAAGCTGATCAGTAACTATAGTGCAGGAATGTGCAAACCACTAACCTAATATTTCCCTTCCGCATCCTGCACAAATCATCATCTGCCTTACTCCCTGCCATAAATAATGACTGCCACACTCCATTAGCCGAGGTTTATACAGCACAAAGAAAAAGGGCTCTTTCTTTCCCTGCAACTAATTCTTCCCCATGGAAATCTTGTAACATTAGGCAGCACAGGAATATTTCACGTTACGGATATGGAACACATACATGTGTTTGTGTATTCAGACATGTATGGCCATGCGCACCGCTGCTAAGAGCCTGCCAGAGGATGGAGAATCTTGTGTGTGCCGTCTATACAGTTTGCATTAAACATTAGGATTAGGAGCCAACAATGATAAGAGCACATATGATGTTGTCTCGAATACCTGGTAATGTCCTCTTTGAAGGAAACTAACTCCAGAGCCACATTCTAGTACCAGGATGCGCTATCTACTGGAAAACTATTTCCCACTACACACATGATAGAGCATGTCAATGGAATCAGATGTAGGTTCTCCCATTCAAGGCTGAATTCCTCCATCTGTCAGCCTCCAAACCATGTAATAAATATACTGCAGTGTAAAATAGTATGGATGTACCGTTACGGGTATAGGGTACTATCAGTGTCATCTAACTCAAATGGTCCCCAACCGCCGGGCCACGGCACAAGACCAGGATTGGGAACCTCCAAGACCCAGGCCACGGCCAAAGGAGTGCCAAGTTTATTATTTTTAAGGGGGAACTGCTAGACATTGCATTAACAAGGGGAAGCTCAATGTTGGGGAAAGTAGCGGCAATTAAAATGTTGATTCTCCCGAAATTTTTATACTTATTTGAGACGCTCCCAGTTAGAGTCCCGATATCAACCATGCGACAGATCCAGTCATTTTTTTCGTACTTTTTGTGGAATTCTAGGAGACACAGAATTCCGAAGACGGTCTTGATAGCGCCAAAATCAAAAGGAGGCTTAGGCCTCCCAGATATAACTATGCAACACATCTGCGGCATATAGTCTCTTGGACATCTTTGCCTGCCTTTAATAGGTGGACGGAGATTGAAAAACTTTGGTTGGTCCCGGTACACCCCAGTTCACTGATCTGGGGTCCGCAGACGGAAATCCCTAATTTAGCTTTATTGGCCCCTATGGCGTTTACTAGAGATGTATGGCACAGATGTCGGATCCGTTATTCTTTAGCTACGCATAAATCCCCACTCACCCCCTTTCTGTACACTCCACATTTACCCCAAAGTCTAGGGTCGAATTTTGTAAATTTTTGGAAACCAATGAATATATTTCAAATTAAGGATCGGGCCCACCCCACGACTAAACACTTACTTGCTATCAATGACCTTTGCTCGGCATCTGAACAATTTCTCCCAGCTGCTAATACTTATCCCCAAATTTACAAATTTTGTCTTGCAACCCTGGGGTCCACCACAATACCGCCCCTTACACCATTTGAACGGACCAGTCTTAATAACTCCACCTCAAAAGGACTGATCTCAGACTTATATGCCCTACTTGTGACACAAACATACCTGGATCCAGTCAGGCACACTACATGCTAAGATGGGAGGATTGGCTGGGTAAATCCTTACCGGAGACAATATGGAAGATTATTTGGGAAAATGCTCCTAAAGGTTCTTTGTCAGCGCTTTACAAAGAGAACCAGTATAAGATTTTGATGCACTGGTATCATACCCCTGAGGTATTACATAAACTTAACCCACTCATCGCTGATACCTGCTGGAGGTGTGACGAACCTGGAGCGTCCGTATTTCATATATTCTGGGAATGCACACTTATTCAACTCTTCTGGAATGAGGTACACACAATATTAAATAAAGTTCTAGAAGTAGCACTGGAAAAAGACCCGGTGGCGTTTCTTTTAGGACTCCCACCGATCGGACTAGGGCAGTGATGGCTAACCTATGGCACTGGTGCCAGAGGTGGCACTCGGAGCCCTTTCTGTGGGCACTCAGGCCATCACCAGTGATGACTCCAGGTATCTTCCTGCAGTCCCAGGCAGCCCAGGACTTGTTGTGCACAGAGCTATTTTAAAGAGACAGCTCTACCTGGGACTATTTTCTGCTTTATTGGTGTCCTCAGGTGCTGGTATCAATGAAAACTGTGACAGAGGGGAAGTATAAAACACAAATTAAATTTCTGTGTTGGCACTTTGCGATAAATAAGCGGGTCTTTGTTGAAGTTTGGGCACTCGATCTCTAAAAGGTTCGCCATCACTGGACTAGGGAAACCCCAATCTAGACTATTCTTGCACATTCTAACTGCTGCAAAAACTCTTATCTCACTATTTTGGAAGAGATCGACCCCCCCACCACCACCACCTTGACAGATCAATGCTCACGCATACGGCACATGCGGTCACTGGAGTATATGACTGCTTCTTTACACGAGTGGACGGAGCAGTTCTGTACGACATGGGCCGCTTGGGATGCTGTAGGAGACAACCTCCGTTAACGGTATAAACCTCACTATATTGCTGGGCTATTCAGAGATCTATGGGTAGTTTTTTCTCATATATTGTTTTTCCTTTGGAAATGTTTTTGTTTATTTCCTCAAATTGTTTAAACGCTACTTTACAGAAGAAATAGTCTATATAAAAACTAACCACATGGATTAGAGACTAGAAAGCAGAAGGTGCTACATGACGTTCCTATCCTCCTCTACCTTTTGATGGTGACAGATCCTCTGCTGGGCCAATACATTGTTTATCTGCTAAGTCTGCTCTGATATTATTCTTGAAGGTCCAACATGGGCTTATTAACTTGAGCTTAAAGTACACTTTCAGTGATTACCTTATATACTCGAGTATAAGCCTAGTTTTTCAGCACAAAATTTGTGTTCAAAAACCCTAACTCGGCTTATACTCGAGTCAACTAAAAACATAAAGACAAAACTCACCTTTCTGACGTCACCCATAGGTCCTCTTCTGTCTGAGACAGTCTGAGACAGAAGAGGACCTATGGGGGACGTTGGAAAGATGAGTACAGTGTTATTTTTTTTCCTACTACAGGGGCTGTGCAGGCTGTATCCTACAGGGGTTGGGCAGGCTGTATGCTACAGGGGCTGGCAGACTATATACTGGGAGGCTGTAACCAATGCATTTCCCACCCTCGGCTTATACTCGAGTCAATAGGTTTTCCCAGTTTTTTGTGTTGAAATTAGGGGTCTCGGCTTATACTCGGGTCGGCTTATACTCGAGTATATAAGGTATATTGTTATTGTATTGCAAAAAAAAATTGAAAAATTTCCATTTATTCAATAAAATGTAAGTTGGAAAAAAAAAATAAGGGGAAGCTGCCCAACATTTAATTAATGAGGGGAGGCTGCTGTGGATTTTTCAATAATGGGAACTCTGCTGAGGACATTTCATTAATGAGGGGGACTCTGCTGCTGGACATTTCATTAATGAGGGGGGCTCTGCTGCTGGACATTTCATTTATGAGTGAAGGGAGGCTGCTGGACATTTCATTGTTGAGGGGAGGCTGCTAGACATTTCATTGATGAGGGGGGATGCTGGACATTTCTTTAGTGATGGGAGACTGCTGCTTGACATTTCATTAGGCTGTTGAAATTTTTTATTGATGAGGGGAGGCTGTTGCTGAACATTTCAATGATGAAGAGAGGCTTCTGGACATTTTATTAATGAGAGAAGGCAGCTTGACATATCATTAGTGATGGAAGGCTGCTTTTTGACATTTCATTTGTGAGGGGAGGCTGCTGGACATTTTATTGATGAGGGGAAGCTGCTGGACATTTCATTAGTGAGGGGAAGCAGTTTGACATTTCATTGATAAGGAGAGGCTGCTGGACCTTTTGTTAATGAAGGGTGGCTGCTGCTGGACATTTCATTGATGAAGGGAGTTTACTGAACATGTAGTGGCTGCATTTCCCACCCTAGGTTGTAGTAAAATTAGGTGTCTTGGCTTATACTACAATATATATGGTATATATATTTTTTTCTTCTTTTCAGTGAAAAGGCCAAAGACAAGGGGAGATTGTAGGTGTGTGGGTCTATAGAAAAAGGATTTTTTTTATAAAGTTGCCACTTCTGTAGCCCCAGAAAGACAACAGAAAAAGGAGCAGTATCAAGAGGGGGCTACAGCAAAAGGGGCACTATTAAGGGGGGGTGTCTTCAAAAAAGGTAGAGGGCTTCATCAAAAGGGGCACTATAAAGGGGGCTACAGAAGAGGGGGCAGCTGCAGGAAAGGTTGAATTTTAGATTGCTGCAGGAAATAGGACATTATATGGGTTGTGGTTAGATATGGAGTATTTGAAGGGCACACCATTTATTCCCAGGGATCATGGTAAAGGGGTTACGCAGAAAAAAAAATTGGGTGCAGCCGATCCTTGCATGCAAACAGTTTGGTGACCACTGATCATGACCATGCCCTACCATGTCTCTGATCAACCTCCTTGTATGGATCTTCTGGAATATACGTGGACTTAAAAGTGTACCATATGGAACCACATGGAGAATCCCAAGTCTGACTAATGGACTGGCCAGATGCGAGACGAAACCCATGCTGCACGAAGACTGGATGGTTGAATGAAAAGCTAAAGACAATCAAAGGCTGAGGTTTTAGCCATAAATGTTAAATAGACTCAGGTACTGGAACCTATTTCAACAAAACTGGGGTTTCCTAACCCTTAATTTGAGACATTGGGGATCATTTACTAAGGGCCCGATTTGCTTTTTCCCAACGTGTTACCCGAATATTTCCGATTTGCGCCGATTTTCCCTGTATTGCCCCGGGATTTTGGCGGACGTGATCGGATTGTGGCGCATCGGCGCTGGCATGCCATTGGGGCAGATTTACTTACCCGGCCCATTCGCGACACCTGGTGGACGTCAGAGGAACTACCTTAGTGAATCCCGGCCGGACCCGAATCCACCGCAGAGAATGGTCCGGCCGGGATTCACTAAGGTAGTTCCTCTGACGTCCACCAGGTGTCGCTGCTGCGCTGAAGAGCATCGGAAAGCACTGGAGTTCACAGAGCAATCGTGGGTGAAGGTAAGTGCGAGTCCAGCGACACTTTTTTTTTTTAAATGCGGCGGTTTTTCCGAATATGTTGGGTTTTCGTTCGGCCACACCCCCCGATTTCCGTCTCGTGCATGCCAGCGCCGATGCGCCACAATCCGATCGCGTGCGCCAAAATCCCTGGGCAATACAGGGAAAATCGGCGCTAATCGGAAATATTCGGGTAACACGTCGGGAAAACACGAATCAGGCCCTTAGTAAATGACCCCCATTTATTCAACATACTCTGGAGATGCAATTCTGATATGAGAATACAGCTCGAAGCTAAAATTTTAAATACACCACCAGCAAATAATTTCCTAAAGGGATGTCAAGAAAATTTACACAGGAAAATATTAAACCGCCATGAAGAAAGTCAAGTCTTAACTTGAAGGACTCTTTTATGGTTTCTCTAGTCCATAATATGGCAAACACAGCTCATCCGAGCAAAATAAATTAAAGCTTATTGAATCCTGGAATGTCCAATAACATAGGGCTTCTTCATGTACAGAGGCAGAGAACATCAAATCTTACAATGATGGAGGTTCTCATGAGGTTCCTCACAAGTAGACCTAGAGCTACCGGTGCTCAGATTAGAGGCCAAGTAAATGCTTCACTTAGTTTACGCAGTAGACGTGTCTCAACATATTCGGAGGAGACGTGCCTTCATGGTAGAATTGGTATGAAGAAATCACTACTCAAGGAGGGAAATAAGGAAAAAAAGACGTTCCCAGGCCAAGGAACACAATTAGTGGGCATCAATGGAAAATGGTTAGTTGGCCTCATGAATCTGCTGAATCTTCATTAGAGGCAGATAAAGGAGAATATCCCCAGCACAGGGGATTTAAGTTCTTAACAACAGTCTCGCTACTTTAGGAGCACGAATTAATTTGTGTACCGCAGAGCACGGAAAACGATTCCGACTGTTATGAAGAATTATAATATCCTTATATTAATATGAAATTTTACTTTTTTTACCTACCTACCTGTACTTACTACTTACTTATAGGTCTACATGCTCTCATTTATAGACCGATATATATATATATATATATTTATATTATTTATAGTATTTATAGACCTTATAAATGCAAACATTTTGGGGCATATTTACTAAGGGTCCGTCGGACGCATTTCCGTCAGGTTTCCAAAATATTTCCGATTTGCCCTGAATTGCACAGGGGTTCTTGGCACACGCGATCGTATTTTGGCACAGAGGCACCGGCTTTCATGCGACATAAATCGGGGGGCCGTCGAACAACCCGACTGATTCAAACAAACTGTGGAATTTAACTTTCAAAATCGTGTTGCAAGATCAGCACTTACATGCACCGGGAAGAAGAAGGTGAACACCGGCAGAAGCGACACATGCAGGAGATTGGACGCACAAGTGAATCGCGGCAGCTCCGAATCCTCGACGGACATTCCCGATCGGCGGACGCAACGGGATGGGTAAGTAAATGTGCCCCTTTGTGTCAACTTCAAAAATCCAGAAGTTAGAACACATACACCATCAGAACCGAGCCATGTACAAAACTACAACACCAAAACCAAGTTCTGCACATCAACACTGCAGCAGAACTGACTTCAGAACCAAGCGCACAGCTTCGGGAACAAGGAAAGGTAAGTATCTGTTTTTTCTCTTCAGTGGTCCTCAACCGTTTCTTCATGTCTCTGGAGCAGGTGTTCATGGCAATGGCATAGGCCCACAAATTAGGGTCTCCTCCTGTTAGCCATCCATGAAGTTCTAAACTCCCCACCCTGGTAGTTTAGTGTCCTAAATCTGCCTATAATATCCCTGCCTGTGCCCTCTTATAAAAAAAATAGTTGTCTTATTTACCCCGGTTTGGGGCTCTCGGCACCTGCACAGGCATATAGTGAGTGAAGTCCACCCAAAACACAGCGGGAGCACCGGAGATCAAGTGTTATAGGGTAGTTGGTTTTGTGTCTCAAATGGTCCTGATGAGTTCCGTGTACCTGGTGGTGATCATACCTTCTGGCCCTATTGGTTTTGGCTTCATAAGTTGTATGAAAAGATTTATTGTGTGTCCTTACCCAGATGGTAGATCACCAGGGGTCTAACTAAAGTCCATCATGATGTGGTAATCTTCTTATTATTGTTATGCAATGTTCTTATATTTATGATCCATAGCCAGCAGAGTGGAGACAACCATTAAGCCCAAGATTCAGAGGAGCACTTCAGGAGCTACAACCTCCCTGCCGGAGGGAGTTGTCCAGGCCTCAGCAATGATTTATAAGACTGACCACCAGTTGCAGTACAGCTACGTAAACGCCTGCTGGTCAGTTATCTCCAAAGTTCTCAGTTCTTGCTTACCGAAGGGAGACTCCCTTATGGGGTACCCTACTCTATGCTGCCCATTCATCATAATGGGGCTCATTTACTAAGGGCTCCGCGGCCGCACTTTCGTCGGGTTTCCCAACTTTTTGCATTTTACGACGAATTTGACGCACGTGTTCGGATTGCGGCGCAATCGCGCCGGCTTTCACACAGCAAAAATCGGGGGAGTGGCTGTCGGAATACCCGACGGATTTGGAAAAACCGCGGAATTTAAAAAACGAAGTGTGTCGAAAAATCATGCACTCACATGAACCGAGAAGAAGCAGGTGAAATCCGGTGAACCTCCAGTGACACCTGGTGGATATCGGGCGCACGACCTTTGTGAATCGCCAGAAGACCCGAATCCTCGTTGGAGAACGGGCCGCTGGATCGCGTCAGGACCGGGTAAGTAAATCTGCCCCAATGTGGGTCATTTACAAAGGGCCCGATTCGCGTTTTCCCGACGTGTTACCCGAATATTTCCGATTTGCGGCGATTGTACCTGAATTGCCCCGGGATTGTGGCGCACGCGTTCGGATTGTGGCGCATCGGCGCTGGCATGCACTCGACGGAAATCGGGGGCGTGGCCGAACGAAAACCCAACGGATTCGGAAAAACCGCCGCATTTAAGAAAAAAAACGTGTCGCAAAAATTACACTTACCTTCACCAGGTATAGGCCGGTGAATTTCAGGGCATTCCAGCGCTCCTCCGGGGAACTTCAGCGCAGCAGCGCCACCTGGTGGACGGTGGAGGAACTACCTTAGAGAATCCCGGCCGGACCCGAATCCACCGCAGAGAACGCGCCGCTGGATCGCGAACGGACCGGGTAAGTAAATCTGCCCCAATATGTTAAATGGTTGGGGTTGACACATTTTATTGGAATTTATGCCAAATGTAATGCAGTGGGTGTTGACCCATTGTGACACTGAATTGATATATGTTGGGGCCGCTTAAATGTTCCCCAACTATTCACCCTTTTACCTGATTTAGAGGTCTCAAATGGGGGTGTAACTAAAGGGGTAGTAGCCATAGCATGCCTGTAAATGGTATTGTATGTATGTGTGCATGCAGAGAGGCTAGGAGGAGGAGATCCACCATAAATGGTCATCTAGGCAGAGCTCAGGGCAGGTTAAAACATGGTATAACAGGTAGTTATGGATAGGTGTAGTAGTAGTACAGAAAGAAACAGCAAACACACAGACAGACTATTTACCTGGCATGTGCTCTGTCTCTCCTGGGCATTTGCTGCATCACTCTTAGGTCCTGGAAGGTGAATAGCAGTACATGTGTGTCGGTATCCGGCGCATGCACGGCTGTTTGACCCTGCTGACTGCATACAGTGTTAGGTATTGGCTCTGGTGAGCTGTTTAGTCATATTACTATGTACTAGATAATTCATTCACAACAGAGGGGAAACTAATTGTAGAGAGCTAAGTGCACAACTGTGTGAGGACATCCCCAATGCACTTGGCGGCACCCATGTATCTGTACACAAGGAGCCTAACAAAGGAAGAATTAATAGTAACATGGGTCAGTGGCTGAAGTGCAGTTATTACAATCGCCGAGTCATTCTAGAGATAGGACAGATATTTAGGAAACTCTTCCAGAAAGATCTTACCCAGTGTAAACATGGGGGCACATTTACTTACCCGGTCCTGTTACAATTCCCGAAGTGCGTTGTCCGACGAGGATGAAGTCCGGCGCGATTCACTAAGATCGTGTGCCCGATATCCCGCGCTCACTC